>NC_081848.1:52513093-52851194 GCF_963259705.1 Myotis daubentonii | reverse complement strand
GCTGGAAAGTGGACTATATACCCTTACTTCTCTGGGCCTCAGTTTCCTCCTCTGTGCAGTCTGTGGGTAGGATTGAATTGGGGAGTTCCTTCCAGTTCTGTGGTGCCCTTTCCTATGCAGACATTATGGGTGGAGAGCAATGACTCTTTTCAGAAGAAAATGCCTCATGTCTATGACACAAGCGGTTCCTAAGTTTTTTGTTTGTATATTTGTTTTTTAAGGAAGCCATTGTCTGGCATAGGGAGGGCTCAGCCAGAGTTCTGTGAAGTGTTTAGGGACTAGAGGTGACACAATAGGGAAAGGAAATGTTTTCTATTGAAAAGCAGTCAATTGCCTTCAACAAGTTGCTAACAAACTGGGAAAAGATTTCTTTTCTGGTTTCAGCTGAATGCCAGCTTTTGGAAGGTACGTGGAGTGGGCTAGATGAATGGGTGACAGACACCCCCCAATGAGAGGAAAGATTGTTTATACAAAGTTAGCAGGAGAGAAGATGCCACTGCATGCGACTAAACCATCACTAAAGTCATCAAAGGGGAACAAAAATCAGGAAAATGCAATCAAATCTTTACGTTTATAATTTAAAAGATACTTTCACAATTGTTATTTTATAATATTTACTTTTTTTCTTAAGTTTTAAATATGGTATGACCGGTTTTAAATATATACTGGTTAGGTCTCTTTCAAAATTAAATGAGTATGAGATAAATCAATGGCATTTTTAAAGGCTTTAGTATCAAAATCTATAAGTTAGTTGATCATTGTATGCATTGTAATTTTTTCCTGGAATCTATTTCTACACAGTGGAACTGACAGTAATATTTATAAAAAGAAAGCTAAAATGTTTGCAAAAAAAATTCTATTAAATAGACTTTTTTTTAAAAAAAGACTATGGGATATTCTTCTGAGGTTTGTAAGTTATCTACACTGATGCATAGACCAAGCTAAATTCTCCATGGTTTGCAAATTTTGCAAGCCACGTGTTGACATCCTTTTAAATGAACAGTTTCACTCCCTTATCACTGTAAGGGGGGGGGGGGTCCTTATGGGCTCAAAAGTCAGGACTTCTACTTTTCTTCTCCCAGCACCTTTCCCTCAAGCTTTACCCCCTTCCAAGAAGCACCCAAATGTGGGGGGAAAGAAGAGTATATAAAGCAGAGAAGAAGAAGAGTCAAAGTTCGAGAGTCCTGCCAATTAGTCAAAGGTCAGCACAGAAGAGACCCTCTGTGGGGACCAGGAAGCTGAATTTCTCCTGATCCAGCTGAACTGGATGGCAGCCAAGCTCTAGCTCCTTCCTGGGCCTGCATGGAGCTCCCCACAGTTCTGTGTGGCCCTGCATCGAGACAAAAATGCTCAATGAAATAGGACCTAGTTTCACCTTTATTTTTATGTGAACAGATCAAGCAGAGGGTCAAGGGACAGAGGACAGAGAGGACCAAACTGGTATTTGCTGTGTCAAAACTTACAGGCTTATTTGGAAAGATTGAAACTAAGTAAAGACTTCTTATTAACATAGGACTAGAGTTGTGAAATCTGGTCAAAGGGTTTTCTGCAAGGATGCATATATATATATATATATATATATATATATATATATATATATACACACACATACATACATACACACACACACACACACACACACACTCTCGTAGTGATAGAAAAAAGTAGAGAAACATACAACATTTTAATTAGGGGAGAAAACTGTTGCTTTTCATAAATTCATAACGTTTCTCATGCCAGCAATTTTCTTTTAACTCTAAAACATGGGAATGGTACTCCCAACTTTTTGCCCCCTCCTCAAAATGAAAGGGGAAGTAACATTCTTTTCATAGAAATAAAAACGCACATTTTTTAAAAAGTACTTTAAACTGACATTAGATTACTTATTTTAAAACAATCTTCCCCTTTAACTGAGCTTTTCTTCAGATTTCCCAAGAGGAAAAGTTGACGTCTAACTTCATGTGTTAGTTCCTTTTTTGCTTTTAAAATTTTTTTCTCGTATTTACTTTCTGGCAGAAGTATTTTATTGTTCTGTGAAAATCCAATTGCAATCCATCAGATATCAGTTATTAGTAAGGGGATAGTAATAATAAGGTAATATTAGTTAAGGTGATAAGTTATAAGTAAGGTAATGTGTAAAACTGTAAGAGAGACATTTATGTCCAGAAAGGATAGACCTTTATACTCTTTCTGCATTTAGGTAATCTCAGCCTATTTTTTGGAAATGTGCATTGAGCTGTAAGTGTGTTTTTCACACACAAAAATAATCCCAAGGACTGGGTCCAACTGGGGGGAATGTTACCCAAGGTGGCCTGAGACAGCTAGTTGAAGAGTCCCAATTTTCATCATACTAGTTGCAAGGAGAAAAGGTCATGGCACAGAAGACAGCCTTGTATGTTTGTGGGCCAGGCTCATGCAGAGAAACAAGTGGTGAAGCTGTAACCAAGGGAGTGAAGATCTGAACAGAGCCTGCCCCTGCCCCTGCCCCCTCTCTGAGACCCCCAACAATCCCACTTCCTTCCTCTGCCTCTTCAGAATTCTGGATGTATTTATGGCTCCACCTCTCCACTTCCCTCCCCCGTCAGTGGGATGATTGGGAGAGGGTTGCTGTAGGGATGAGGAGAGCCCCCTGCCTAGCCCTGTGCCCGTCTTCCTTGTCCCAAGCCTGTCCCCATCGCCTCTCCCCAGGCAGGTGGAGAGGGTCAAGGGAAGAGTTTCAATTCTGAAGCCACAGATGTGAAGCTAGCGCCGGAGGGCCCCTTTTACGTTGGCTGCTGAGAGAGTTTCTGCTGCTTGGAGTTGCTACCGGGCACTCCAGGCTAAACACTGCAAGTCAATAGATATATCTGATTTACTTTTATTCTCTCTTTTATATACTTTCTTTTCATCTCGGTGCTATGTGATTTTTCATCCTTTCATTCTTCCTCCCATGGGTCCCTGTTTTTAAGCTTCATTCTCTACAGTTCTAGGTTCCTTGGCATCTTTTATTTTGTTTTCTTTAAGGGCTCTATAAAAGCTAGCACTTTTGCTGTGTGTTTTTTTTCTTCTTTGTTCATATAGTCTGATCTGGAAACCAGGACTTTATGTTGGCTTGGATTTCTCAGGTCTCTAATCAACTCTGTGGAAAGTGGAATAGCTTGGCAACAGGCGTAATAATAATAATTAAAAATAACAGCAAGCATAAAACGAAGAAATGAGACTCAAAAATAAGAAGGAAAGTGACAGAGAGTCATAGACTTTCATCTGAAAATATCTGTTCTGGCCAACTGAGAAGCACCCTTGCTAATCAGTTAATAACATCTATGTGCAGAAAAGTAAAACCATAGGAAAATTTTGCCTTTAAGTGTAGAATTTGCTTTGTGTATTATCTTCTGATGAAATTCCCACATATAAACAAACCTTTGAAAACCCAAGATGAAAACAATGGCCACTAGTAAGATTTCCAACGGCACTTGTAAATCATAGAGCAGATTTGTTTTTCTGCCACAACTATTTCAGACAAGTTCTTGCTTAATTTCATGCATGGTCATTTTATATCTCCCATATACATTCTCTTTTGCTGAATCAAAATCTTGTCAATGAGTTATTTTAAAAAATACTCTTTGAAATTACCCACACCCTAAACAGCAGTTCTGCTGTGTGTATACAAATGCTCTGGAAAGGCACAAGTCAGGTATTGGGTGTAGGCACAGGACAAACCGCATGGTCTGCCTTGGCAGCCCTGTCCTCACCTGCAAGCTGCCCACACACACTCCCTTCCAAACGGTGCTCCTCTGATGCCAATTGGCTGACTGAGCTACTTTGGGAGAAAGCCTATGGGAGGGGAGGAGAGAGGCGGTGTGGATAAATATTTTATAAACTAAACGTCAAGTTTAAAACTTGATTTACCCTTTCAATAAAATTCACACTGGAAGTCCCATCTCTTCTTAAAAATCATGGACACTGAAGAGTTAAGGGGGTATGGAAGCTGGTGTAGCCTGGGGCTGTCATCCAAGGCCAGCTCGAAAGGCAGCAGGAAGGGTTTGGTTCTGGCTAGGCTACAGACAGGCCATCTGGATGCAGGGAAGGCCTAGAATGCCAGAAACAGCTTTTCTTTTTGGTGTTAGGCTTCATTAAGTTCAGCCTGGGGAGAGTCTTTTTGGTTTGAGACCCAAACTGAGAGTCTTCTTTGAACAGGGATTCTGATATTTTGAACTTTATATAAAACATACTCATTACATATATTCTTTTGGCAAAGAAAGATTACAAAAAAGCAATGTCCACAATTCAACATATTTTAAAAATGATATAGATCAGATTCACTAGGCTTATAAATATAAAAAAAAAACCTGTGTGTAGTCTTTAAGGAATTTTGCTAGTAATAGATATATCTGGATATGTTTTCTGGGGAGGAAAAAAAATTGTTCTTTATCCTGTGCCACTCTGTGACTCTTGTGAAGAATTATTTTATTGTATTTCCTATAGTTCACTTGAAAGAGCAATTTTACCACATTGAAATTGCTTTTATGTCTTTAAAAGTATCTTTTTTCTTCATTTTTATTTATATTTAATTATATTACATCTGGCAAATGTTAACGTGGGCCCGCTGTAATTCCTTTCACAGGAAATTTTTCTTAACTAGAATTGAAAAAAAAGTCCTGCAGGGAAATTATAGCAACTTCCTACTCTATATCACTCATGAACATACACTCTGTTTGGAAACCACCCTCTTTAAAAGATATGATCTATTCTTCTCTAGCTATAGCAGCCTGTGTTAAATTTGTATGTGTTATTCTTAACAATTAAAGGAAAAGGTGAATGTAAATTCACTTGGGCAAAACAAAGTAGGAAAGAGAATATTATCCTTAAGAGAATTCATACCTTAAGGAAGAGAAAATGCACGTATCTTTCTGGGTGGGGAAGTTGGGGAGGGGGGGAGGCGAGTGGAGGACTTTTCTCTCTCCAAGTCATTAATTGCCACCTAGCAGCAGAGAAGGGAATTGCACACTTAACTTTGGACTTCAATTCTAGAAAACACTGGTTTTAAAGGGCATATTTAAAAGGGCACTTTTATTATGACCAATATCTAAGGAATTATTAGCCTACTGGTAACTAGGGATTTATTTTTTTCTCTTTTGTAGTGATAAAAGAAAAAATACAACAAATGAAAAATTTTGCTTGTTTATAAGATACTTTACATCATAACATGTCTGTTCTTTTGTTTCTCTATGGTTACCCTTGCCACCTCAGCAATAGGCCAAAAGAAAAGACATTCTGAAGCCACCCAGACACTAAAAAAATGCTGGCTTTGGCCAGGAAAAGAAGAAATGCCTGTTTTTAATACAGAAAGCAGTTTCCCAAATAATCTCAGGGTGGATTTCTATAAAAATTAGATCAGAATATATCTTATTTTGCTAGGACAAAAATGGTTGTTTATTTTGAAAATTAGAAGACATCTTTTTATAAAGAAGGAAATAATTTCCAGACCAAATGATTATTCAAATGTGTTAGAGGATGTCCTTATTTCTAACTTCACCAACCATGTTTTTATTTTCATAACAGTCAGCCATATGCTTTAATGGAAAAAAGACCTCTATTACAGTGTTTCATAGATCTTGGCAGCTAAATAAAAATTTCAAGAGATTAAAGCAATATTATTTAGAAGTACTTCACAAGTTAACAAGTTGAAAAAGAAGATTCCAAGCTGAAAAGTATAACTTATTTAAGATAACAGAAAGGCAGAGGAGTGGCTTCACTGTACACTTCTAGTTTGCCACTTTTTATCTAGATAAGTAACAGACATAACTACTGTATTGACTATATGAGTATATTATCACTAAGGCAGCCAGCAACATTTTGCAAGACAAATACTGTTTTAAAAATAACAATAATTGCCTGGCCGGTTTGGCGTAGTGGTTGAGCGCCAACCTATGAACCAGGAGGTCACAGTTTGATTCCTCATCAGGGCACATGCCTGGGTTGCAGGCTCTATCCACAATAGGGGGCGTGCAGGAGGGAGCCGATCAATGATTCTCTCTCATCATTGATGTTTCTCTGTCCTCTCCTCTCCTGCCCTCTCCTGCCCTCTCCTCTCCTCTCTGAAATCAATAAAAATATATTAAAATAATAATCTATATATATAAAAGCCTAAGCGACTGTTACGACTGGTTGACCAAATAACCAGTTGACCGGTCTCTATGACGCGCACTGACCACCAGGGGGCAGACACTCAATGCAGGAGCTACCCCCTGGTGGTCAGTGCGCTCCCGCAGCCAACCTCCCGCAGCCGGCTAACCTCCCAGCTGTCCCTCCCCCCAGCCCCCGGCCGGCCTTGATCCGCCCCAATTGGGACTGGGTGAGATGGCCTAGATTGGCCCTGATCTCCAGCCAGGCCGAGGGACCCCACCATGCATGAATTCATGCACTGGGCCTCTAGTAACTAATAAATATTGAATATTTACCATGTGCCAGGCAGTGTGCTAAACACTTTAAATGAAAAATTCACTTAGTTATCACAACAATCATAAAAGATACTAGCCAATATTATTTCTAGTTTATAGGTTTAAGCAACAACAAAACACAGGTTCAGAGAGGTGAAATTAGTCATCAAAGGTCTCGGAGCTCATAAGTAACTAAGTTTAAATACAAACCCAGTTCTATCTTAATATCGAAGTCGCCAGCGGTTAATTCTTGGAACTGTTTTCTACCTGTTCTTTTTTAAAAATACATTTTTATTGATTATTTAGAGAAAGAGAGGAAGGGAAAGAGATAGATAGAAACATCGATGTGAAACATCAATAGGCTACCTCCTGCACACTCTCTACTGAGGATCAAGCCCACAACTGGGGCATGTGCCCTGACTGGGAATCAAACCAGTGACCTCTTGGTTCATGGGCTGAGGCTCAACCACCGAGCCACATCAGCTGGGCTCTTTTCTACCTATTCTCACCCAAGTCTCATGGCTCTAAATAATAGCTCTGGAATGATGACCTCCAATTTTGGATCTCCAACCTGAACCTCTCCACTGAATTCCAACTCATATGCCAACTAATAGCTCCCTTTCTCCATTGAGATGTCTAATAGACATCCTAAACTTTTAATATACAAAACCATATTTATCTTTCCCCCAAAACCTGCTCTTCTTATCTCTCCTTTGTCACAGTTCATTGCAACTCCATTTTCTCAGGCCAAAAACATTCGTCACTTTGAAACCTCTTTCTTTTACATGCCACATACAATCCATTAGCAAAGTACTGTTGGCTCTGCCTTCAAAATATATCCAAAATCCAACTTCTTCCTACCATTTCACCATTACAACTCTGGTCCAAGCCATTGTCATCTCTCACTTGGATTATATAATTGCCTTGATCTTGTTAGCATGACTGGCTCCAGTTTGTTCTCAACATTATAATTTTTTAATCCATTTCTTAAAAATATTTTTTTATTTATTTCAGAGAGGAAGGGGGAGAGAGAGAGAGAGATAGAAACATCAATGATGTGAGAGAACCATTGATCAGCTGCCTCCTGCACGCCCCCCACTGGGGACCGAGCCCGAAACCCGGGCATGTGCCCTTGACCAGAATCGAACCTGGAACCCTTCAGTCCCCAGGCCGAAGCTCTATCCAGTGAGCCAAACCAGCCAGGGCTTTAATCCATTTTTAAAGGATTATCTATCTCAAGATAATCCTTTAAAATTATCAGCCAGAACACTTCTCATTCTAGAACCCTCTAGTCCAGCAGTTCTCAACCTGTGGGTCGCGACCCCTTTGGCAGTCGAACGACCCTTTCACAGGGGTCACCTAAGACCATCCTGCATATCAGATATTTACATTATGATTCGTAACAGTAGCAACATGACAGTTATGAAGTAGCAACGAAAATAATTTTATGGTTGGGTCACAACATGAGGAACTGTATTTAAAGGGCCAGAAGGTTGAGAACCACTGCTCTAGTCACTAGAGTCTAGTGCTTTCTATCTCACTCAGAGTCAAAGTGGCCTAAAGGCCCTATACAACCTGCACCCCCTCCCCAGCCCATTTCCTCTCTGATTTCATCCTATAATAATCTTCTTTGGGAATTTTTGTCTGTTTTGTTTACTGAGGTTTTTCTTAGCATATTTTAGTAATAATGCTTGGCATATGGTAAGGTGATTAATAAATATTTGTTGAGTTAATGAGAATTATCTCACTCTAAAGTATACCCTTTTCATAATTTCCTTCTACGCATATATTGGTGGCTCTGAATTAAATTTGCTTGGCTGGACTCTCTTCAAAGTGGCTCTTATATCGAAGTTTCACTTTTGGACCAACAGACGAGACATTTGGTCTCCTGGGGTTTTAGTGGCTTTCATTTCTTTAAGCATGAGTTGGCCCAGATTCTTATGCAGTAGTTACAAAATTGATCAATAAGGGTATTTTGCAGGGAGAATAAGCCAGAAAGGCAGCACTGCTTCTATAATTTAGAGGCTATTGTTTGTTACTTCTGGATTTTAAAAAAATTAAATAAAAATAAATTCTAATAAGAGCCAAGTTAAAATTTTCACATGGACATGTAATATTCATTATTACTCAACTATCTAGACGACATTCTGTAACAGTTGCTTAATTTCTGGAAAAATATTTCTAAACAACTTAAGTATGCCAATAGCTTTTGTACAGGCCTCTCTTCTGGTCACACACACTGAGGGCATAATGTGTGAGTGGGTACAAACAAGGCTAGCTTTAGACTATCTAGGCTATCAAATGTCAGTTAGGTAAATTATGATCCACTTATATGATGGAATGCCTTTCTATTAGGCAGACATTTAAAAGCATGTGACATGAAGAAACATTTATGGTATAATGTTTAAATTAAAGAGTAGATTAAAATAAGCATATATACTTCGATACAAATTTTTGTGGCAGTTTATTTTGTTGAGATGTTAATTCTATGTGTTCTCCTATTCCCCCGCCCCTTGTCCCTATCCAAGCAGGTATCTAGACCTCAGGTTTTTATAAGGCAAAAATCAAAAGCTGCTTAGAGACAACATAAGCTCTCCTTGTCTTTTGAAATGAGAGGAATGCCTTTAAGAGAGGTTTAGAAGTCTGTAGCCCATTGGTGAAGTGAACAGCTAAGACTTCCTTTTAGCTCTGTGATGGTGGCACAACCCCAAAGATGAAGGCTGCACCTGGGTGCAGGGGCTGCCAGATTCACTCACTTGATTCCAGACTGTTGAGTTCCAACGATGGTAAAGGAGTATTGGAGTCATCACATCTGAAGGGAAGATGGCACATAAAAGGGAATTTCAGCAGTAAATCAATGTGTAAAGACGACCAAATAATTTGAGGTAATCCCAGATACTTCCACAATAATTATGGCTCTAGTAACTTTGTACAATCCTATATGGAGAGGAAATGCTCAACAATAATGGAGATTGAGTTTCCACCAGCATGGTAGGATGGTAGCTCAGGGTTAAATTCAAGTTGATGTAAAAAAATGAAGTCTTTCTTTCTATGGAGTAAGAGTCTCACCCACAATGTACATACAGACAATGTATTACAAATTATAAATATTGGAAAATATATTCTCAGGATAATTTCCTTCCATTCTTTAAGGAGATATTGTTGTAAGGAAAAGAAATCACTAAAATTTTAACTGTGATTTCCTCTACCTATTGGATGACAGGATTATTCTTCATACTGTGCATTTGAAAAGAATTAAATAAATGTATATTCCTTTCATAATTGGAAAAATTATAAGAACAACTGCAGTCCTAACCGGTTTGGCTCAGTGGATAGTGCGTCAGCCTGTGGACTGAAGGGTCCCAGGTTCGATTCCTGTCAAGGACACATGCCTGGGTTGCGTGCAGGAGGCAACCAATCAATGATTCCCTCTCATCATTTATGTTCCTACCGGTATCTCTCTCTCTCCCTCTCCCTTCCTCTTTGAAATAAAAAAATAAATAAATAAAATAAATAAAAAGAATGAATTTTTAAAAAAAGAACAACTGCAAAATGATTTTTATTAGATATCTGAGCAGGTACAAAACAGGGAAGGGCATATATCACAATCTTAGGTTCTATTTTCCAGCAATTTTAAACCTACTGGTATTGTTCCTAGAAGCATAATGTACACTAAACCTCAAGAAAAGATAACAGGTTTTTCTCATATAAAAAAAAGTATTAGACCACCTGCACCCTGTAAAAATATAAAATATTACTGTATCAGTCAGAGTAGCAGCAAGAAACAGATGGCACAGCAAAAGGGGCAACTGAAGGGAGTATAATCAGAATGTGGGCAGGAAAACAGCAAGAGACGATGCCGTACCACTGCCAACCTGGTGCCAACATGGAGAGAGAAGGGTAATAAATACTTTATCTCCTACTGCCTTCTGATCTCCTGCTGGCACCCTCCATCAGCTGCGTTCAACCAGAAGCCAGAGAGGAAAGGAATTGCTGCTGTAATCCATAAAGGGTGAAGTAGATACACAGAGGTAACAGAGAATATCTAGCATGGTGACATTAAAGTGCAAGCAATTCTACAATTTTACTGTAAATATTTTCAAATTTAAAGATTCTACTAGAAGAGTACTAAAAACACAAAGTTTTAGATAGCAATCTTTGGTACTATGGAATGTATGGATAAAAATATTCATTATATAGTATTTTTATAATAGCGGAGACTTGGAAATAATCTAATTGCCACCCATAATTAAGTAAGTTATTAGATTTCTACACAAGGGAATACTATGCAACTGTTGAAAACAATACAGATCATTACTTATGGATATGAAAAGATGGCCATACTTTTTAAGTGTACTATTCATTCAGTAATATTCATTAAGCAGTTAGTATGTGCGAGGCCTTGTGCTAGGTGCTGGAGAAACAAAAGAGAACAATCTGTCGATTTAAATCTGTTATTTTAACCCACTAAATTAACAGTGATTTTAAAAAATGACAACTAATATTGTTGAATTTAAGGAGAAAGACACTCATATACCATTGTTCAGAGTAAATTGGTAAAACATTTCTTGAGGGCAATGAGCACTTTTTATTAAAAGCCTTAGAAATATCCCATTTCATTTGACTCTGCAACTCCATTTTAATGAATTAATTCTAAAGATTCTGAAGAAGGGAACAGAGATGTACACGAAAAAATGTACCAAACAGCTCATAAATAAATTGCTTGGGAGGAGGGGTACTTAAATATTAAATAATAGGGACTTTGGTAAATACAATATATGGACCTAAGGCGGAACACCAGGAGGCTGTGTTGAACCTGGAAATTGTTTAACATGGAAAAATGTCCAAAATATATAAGCGAAAGTGTTTAAAAAGAGTGATACTCAATTGTCCCAAACTTGAATCAATCACTGAGTGTTACTTCACCTTCAAAGCTCACATCCTTAAGGATCCTTTCCTTTTTTAAAATATGTTTTTGTTGATTTCAGAGAGGAAGGGAGAGAGAGCTAGAAACAACAATGATAAGAGAGAATCACTGATCAGCTGTCTCCTGCACGCCCCACGCTGGGGATCTACTGGGGATGGAACCATGAACTCCGGGAATCGAACCATGGCCTCTGGGAACCGAACCATGACCTCCGGGAATCGAACCATGACCTCCGGGAATCCAACCATGACCTCTGGGAACCGAACCATGACCAGCTGCCTCCTGCACGCCCCACGCTGGGGATCTACTGGGGATTGAACCATGACCTCCGGGAATCGAACCATGACCTCCTGGTTCATAGGCGGATACTCAACCACTGAGCCACACCGGCCAGCCTCCTGAGGGATCCTTTCCACTCTTACCTGAGCCTAGGAACTCATCCTTTCTTCATTATAAAGAAAATAAACCATCGTCGGCCGTCGGTAGACGTTAGGTTGGCAACTGTTTGCAGTGTCCTCAACTATTAAATCTTAGGGACTTACTAATGCTCTCAAAAAAGAAAATACATATTTCCGAAGAGAGTGTCCATTTTTTTTTTTCTCAGTGACCTAATCTATCAGGAACTGTGCTTGGTTTGGGGGTGTGTGAGGGGGGGGGCGGGTAACAGAAAGACATTAATGCCCTCAAAAAGTTCAGTCTGGTGGGAGGAAACCAACAATAATGACGGAGAAGGACCAATGACAACAGGCCCTGGCAGATGAGTTCTCCTTTTGGATTCCAAAGCGGAAAGAAAAGCATGTACACAGACAACATGGTCCAGCCAGTGTTATGGTTGATCCAGAAGACGGCCCGCTATGTCGGGCCTTTCTCGCCGCAGCCTCGTTCTTCTCCCGGTCACACCACACACCCAATCCCGGTGAATGGTACACGAGAGGCTGGATCACCCGAGTGCAGCGGTCTTCTCGAGCGACTTCGGGGGCATCCGGCCGGGCCAGTGAGAAACTGGAGGTGATGTCTCTGCAACGCACAGGTCAGTCGCGAGGATGCAAGAAGCGTAACTTGGTGCTGGCCGCCCAGCAGCTCTTCGGCGCCGGGGACATCCCGGCCCGGGATTTCCCGCCAATCTCAGTGCCACCTTCTCCGAGGCCCCGCCCACCACCGAACGTCAGAGCTCGGAGGGCGGGGAAGCGTTGGGCGCCGATCGATGTCTCTGGGATAGAATGCTCTGCCCTGCGCCTCTGCCGTCGAAATGACGTAGACTTCCCTGTCGATCGCCGAGCGGTAGTTTCGGCAGCGCTCCCTGATCCGCAGCTTTGCAGGAGGAGCCGCCAGCCAGGGCCGCGTCGGAACCATGGTGCGTTGGGTTCCAAGCCCAAGGCAGGGTTGGGGCAGAGGTCCGCTAACTGGCCGGTGGCGAGCCGCGTCTCCAGTCAGTCCTTAGGGCGGCCGGGGACCACGGGGCACGGAAACCAGAGCCGGCGTGAGGGTTCGGGCAGTGATTCAGCATCTCCGGCCCGGCCGGGCGGGAGAGGGGCGGTCGGGAGTCGGTGCGGCCTTTATCCGGGGTTTGTTTCACTTTCTGCCGGGCCTCAGACACTACTTCCTCCGTGAACTAGCCTCGTTCGCCCTTCAAGTTCTTTCAGTGGAGCAGATACTGAGCGGTACTGAATGGTCCCTCGTGATCTGCGGGGGAGGAAAGGGAGGGGAAAATAGGGACTTGAGTTGGAGGCCTCCCGGTACTGCCATTGCGGACTTGACCCCAGGATTTGGGTTCCGGTACCGCGTGCCCATCTAATTGCCGTCTCCCCTAGAACTCCATGAGAAAAGGCCATTCTCAGCCATATTGTCCAGTCACCTCGTTTTACAGACGAGTAAACCGAGGCTGAGAGGAGGTGTGATGTTATCAGGATTACAACATAGGTCTCAAAGCTTCCAGTGCTCAACCTGTTCACCCCCGTGATTGTTCTTCCCAGGACTGCTCTGGTAGACTTGTTTAAAAAAAAAAAAAAGTCATTAAAGCGGTAATGGTTCTGCCGCTGTCGCTATTTGCGTCCACTTCTGCCTTCCTGAGGACATTTTTGTGTTTATTCCTTCTATATGAAGGTCTTTACCTACAAGGCACTATTTTAAGTATGGTGAGCATTCCAAGATAAAATAGACATGTCCCTACATCATCATATAGGGAAGAAAGGACGCGGGGTAAAGAACTGGTGCGAGTATGTGCTGGGGGAAAGTTGGAAGAAAAGATGGAGAAACTTCAAGAGAGAGACATTTGAGCTAGATTTTCAAAAAGGGATGCTTTTGATTATTTATTAAAGGCTGGCATAAGGGGAGAACATAAGCAAAGATATGAAGGAGAGTTGACACACATGAACTTATGGAATTGACGGAACCCAGAAGGAGCCCTGTGTGTGGTCTTTGGTAGGATTGGAAGTTGGGAAGAAAGGTCCCACCTAGATCTGCTTGCGCCCTGGCCCACTAGCTCATGGTGTATGTAGAACTGGCTTGCAACTAAATACGTACAGTAGTAACCTTACAGTAAGACTGTATTAACAGCATTGTATTAATGTTGAATGGGAACAGATGGGAAAGCTTTTTAAAAAATTGTTTTTATTGATTTCAGGGATTAAGAGAGAGAAAGGGAGAGAGAGAGAGAGAGAGAGAGAGATGTTGAGAGAGAATCATTGATCAGCTGCCTCCTGCATGCCCCACACTGGGGATTGAGCTTGCGATCTGGGCATGTGCCTGACTGGCAATGGAACCCTGACCTTCTGGTTCATAGGTCAACGCCCAACCACTGAGCCACACCAGCTGGGCAGGAAAACATTTTTTTTTTTTTTTAATAATAGAGCTAATTAAGAGTTGGGATTTGTAACGTTCTTATATTAATAGGTCTATTTTCTTTTACTTTCAGTTTCGCAACCAGTATGACAATGATGTCACTGTTTGGAGCCCTCAGGTAAATGTTTCATACAATATCTGTGAAGTGGCTTTCGGTGGCTGCAGTATGTTTAGAAACTCATGAGATTATAGGCTGTGAGAAAATGAGATAGAATCACTTTGGACATTCCTGGGCCCTAAATTTATCATTAAAGTAAGTTTTCTGGTTTAAAAATAATCATTTGAGATTTAACTATGCTCACCTGAGATTTGGGAACTCTTTAAATTTATAAGAGGGTCTTGTAAGATGACTCTAAGATATCTTGTTATTTTTTTTTAGGGCAGGATTCATCAAATTGAATATGCCATGGAAGCTGTCAAACAAGGTTCAGCCACAGTTGGTCTGAAATCAAAAACCCATGCAGTACTGGTTGCATTGAAGGTAAGTAAGTAAAGCAATAAGTGTATCTTCCTCATATAGAAAACAACTATCAAGCGTAAGTTTCACTGTATAGATAATAAAATTTTAAACTTGTTTGTATGTCTTATAATGTCTGTTTTTAGAGAGCACAGTCAGAGCTTGCAGCTCATCAGAAAAAAATTCTCCATGTCGACAACCATATTGGTATCTCAATTGCAGGACTTACTGCTGATGCTAGACTGCTATGGTGAGTATGATCATGAAAAACAAACAACATCCCTTTTGACTTATCATTGATTTCATTTCCAGAGAAGAACCAGTTAAGATACGTTAGAGAGTTCTCTACCAGAGTATTTATAACTTAAAATTGTGAACACTTTAGTGGATTTGGGCTCAGTTATTAAGTATTCCATTTCTTGATTCCTATAATAATAACAAATAGAATTAAGCATATTAGTACATTTGAGAAATCCCTAAATAATGTGAAATTAGTAACTCAGTGTATATTGTTTGAGATGATGTTTTGTCTAAGAAGAGCTTGACAACTTTTTTCTGATTTCTGAGAAACAGCTATTACCCTTGCTTTCTTTAATACACCAGAATTTATTTTTTGAAAAACTTAATTCTGGATACTGCATAGTATACACAGGTGATTCAGATATAGATCTTGTAACTAGGAAATGCAAATCTAGTAATATATCTATAATAAAAGGTAGAAAATGGAGAGTAATATATAGATGTTTATGGGAGTCCAAAGGAAATGAAGATTATTTCTAATTGAAAGGCATTTTGTAAATGAAGAGCTAAGGCTTTGGAATCACATAGAATGAGTTTACTTCCTATCTCCACACTTAGTATCTGAGATTGGGTTAGTTGCTTAAACTCTCAATTTTTTTAGTATTATTTTTTCAGGGTTATTGTTAAGTAGCCTAAAATGTAGAGCACTTAACAGTACCTTCAGGTAATATGTGAGTGTGTGTATTGGGATATGGGAGGTAATAAGCCAAAACTAATATGTTTAAGTCTGTGACTTAAATAGGGAAGAAAGTATATAACCACTAAGGGGAAATTAATGCTAATGTTTAAGATTTGTAAGTTATCCAGCGAACTCCTGTTCTCTTAAATCAGTAGACTAGTGACAACATTATTGATTTCTGGCAGTTCTTGAAAATGTAAAATATATTGCACTGTCAAACATTTTATTTAACCCAATCTATCTAAAATGCCTTGTCAACATGTAATCAATACAAAAACTACTGAGATATTTTACATTGTTTTTTTATACTAAATTTCTTTGACATTTCATGTGTATTTGGTATTTATGATACATTTTAATTTAGATCACCCACTTCTTAAGTGCTCAGTAGTCACATGTGATTAGTACATGCAATATTGGGGCAATGCAGTCTGAGCCTTGGGAAGTGGACTTAAATAAAGTACTGAGCAAAGAGCTTGGTTCCTACAGTCAGCATTTAATCATCAGGTGTGACGTGCACACAAATTGGACAAAGCAACACAGAAAGAAAGGCGGATGTCTGTTGTTTATCCTCTTGCCTTTAATAGTTAGGCATGAATTCCCTTTTCCCCAATGTCAGACTTGCTTGATCTTGCCAGGTTTAGTGGTGAGATTCAATAGTCAGGAACAAGTGACAATGTCTTAGTATGGATTCTATTTCTTGCAATTGCTGTCTTGTGGAAATTTTAGTTTTCGAGGAAAAAACAGTAAACTTGTTCCTGGCTAAAGACAGAATTCAAGATAATCTTTTTGACAGTGGGAAGGATAAGAGAAGAGAGAATGTTCTTTTTCTCTCAGCCTTCTTGCTGTTCTATAAAGTGCCCTGAAACAAAGGTTTTCTAAAGGAATATTTTAGTTCTGAGGGTTTTTTTATTTTTGTTGAAACTTCATGTACTCCCCTACCCCCAGAGTTTGGTATAAAAACGCATCCTTCCATGTCTTTCTGGTTCCCTTATATGAATGTAATCCATGTAAGTGTCTGGAAGAGAGCAAAATGAAATCAAACTACTTAATTTAGATTTGAATAACTCTGTGATTTGAAATTACTAATTTTTCTTGTTTCTTTTTTAGCAATTTTATGCGCCAGGAGTGTTTGGATTCCAGATTTGTATTTGACAGACCTCTTCCTGTGTCTCGTCTTGTATCTCTAATTGGAAGCAGTATCCTTTTTATGTTAGCATTTTGGACATGAACTTTAAAGAATTTTGACACTTAATCCTTTATGTTAGTTATTAGAAATATTGTAATATATAACATAGGTAAGATTGCGGGAAAAAGTTAGTTACTTTTCAATAACAGAATGTTTAAAATTTAGAAAGAATTATGGGAACTTTTACTATGGAAGAATGGGTTCTAAAATATGGAATTGGTTTGCTCTATCATTAGCCCTTATAAGTAACTGATATTTTGCAGACATAGATAAGTTCAATTTCAGTAAAACTAACCAAGAGGATATTTAAACTTTTTTACTCTAGATGTCCTAAAAATATTCTTGACTCTTATATCCAAAACAAATGGAAATTCTCTTTATGAGAAGAAAACATTTCGTGAATAGTTGAACATTTTTTGGTGGATAGTTGAACATTTTTTTAATAATAGGCCAAAGAAATACTGCTCTGTTTTATTTTCTTCTTCCTATGGTAGATTATGCAGAAATTTAAAAAAGTCAAAGTTCTTTGTTAATTTTAATTTGAAAAGAAAGATAGTATTTTATTTCTTGTTAGAACAGGCTCCTTAACTAGTTTAAGAGACCCAGATACCAACACAAAGATATGGCCGAAGACCATATGGTGTTGGACTGCTTATTGCTGGTTATGATGTAAGTTCACAGAATATTTTTTATATTTTAATGATTTTTTAAAAACTGACTAGAAATTTTCTAATTTTTAGCTCAATCAAAATCAAGAATTATGTGGTGTTTTTTTCCCTCCTATTTGTAGGATATGGGCCCTCATATTTTCCAAACCTGTCCGTCAGCTAACTATTTTGACTGCAGAGCTATGTCCATTGGAGCCCGTTCTCAATCAGCTCGTACTTACTTGGAGAGACATATGTCTGAGTTTATGGAATGTAAGTGATTTTTATTTGCCCCCTCCAGTCTTTATATAGTGAATTAACACAGCATCCTAAATGAAGAAAACTACCAGTCTTACAGTAAGAATTTTTTTAAAAATTAAGCCTGTGAAGTGTTTATTATTTCTGTTACACATGCTAGTTGTTAGCCCTTCTAACTACCGCAGTAGTTACATTCACTAATAGGACTTTTTCAAATACAAATATGTGTCCCCGACCTTGAAGAATCTTGATTCAGTTGTTCTGAAGTGTGCCCCAAACAGTTGAGAAACACTGTTTGCAACTGTTACTTTTCTATGGCTCTGTTCTTGATTTTAGCCACACTGACATTTCTGCATAAACAAGTAAAAACTCAGTGTAGCTGTAGGAAAAAAAAGGTAAAAGATGTGAGATGGCCCTAGCTGGTTTGGCTCAGTGGATAGAGTGTCGACTGCAACTGAAGGGTTCTGGGTTCGATTCCACTCAAGGGCACATGTCCGGATTATGGGCTTGATCCCCATGCAGGAGACAGCTGGTCAATGATTCTCTCTCATCATTGATGTTTCTCTCTCTTCCTCACCCTTCCTCTCTGAATCAATAAAAAAATATTTTTAAGAAATGTGAGATGATAGGGCAGTTTTCCAAGTGCTTTGCTTATGCAAAAGTCTTAAATTTTAACACAAGCTTTTTAAATCATTTATTGAGGTGATCATGTGGGTTGTTCCCCTTTCTATTGTGGTATATTGCATTAATTGACTTTGAATGTTCAACCATCTTTGCATTTCTGGGAGAAATCCCTCTTGGTCATAGTGTATGATATAAACTGTATGTATAAATGCTTATATAAACATATAAATATTGCTAGATTCAGTTTACTATGTTTTGTTGAGTTTTTGTGTCTATATTCATAAGTCAAATTGACCTATAGTTTTATTCTCTTGTGATGTCTCTGTCTAGTTTTGCTACAAGCCTTTGAGCTTTATCATTTGTGAATCAGGATTTTGATTTAACTCAGCATAAAGAAAAGTCAAATTCAGTAACAAACGATGTGTCCTCATTAAATAAAACAATAATCAGCAATGTTATCATTACTAGAAGATTATAGGGCTAAACATTAAACTTTTGGCTGTTTTTATAAGGTGACTAAAACCATGATTTCAATGTATAGATCTAACTAATAAAAGAAGGCTAGCATGAAGACGGAATTAAGAAATAATTGTTAATTTGTTATATATAGGCAATTTGAATGAACTGGTTAAGCATGGTCTGCGTGCTTTAAGAGAGACACTTCCTGCAGAACAAGATCTAACTACAAAGGTAAATACCATGTTTTCCAATTGTAGATATTAACATTACAGTTTAATCATTAATGGCATAAATTTAAGTAATAGAGGAGTGTATGCTTACAGATCTTTAATTTGGGAGATGGTTGCCTTGGCTCATTCTTTTTTTTAAGCTGTTCATTTAGTGATCTGATTTTGAAATTCCTTTTGAACTTTTTTGTTTTTGTATAAAGCCAATAGGTCTGATGTAGAATGTTCTTTATTCCTTCAGCAGATAGGAGTATCTTTATATTATTAATTTAGTTGACAAATATATGTATTAAGCACATCCCACATGCAGGCACTAAACATTGAAAATATAGTAAACACTAGAGGCCCGGCACACGACATTTGGGCGCGGATACGGTCCCTAGGCCTGGCCTGCGATCAGGGCCATCTTCTCTGGCTGCCGGCAACCAACCCCGCCGCCACCCACCCCCAGTTCCCCGTTCACCATTGGGCAATCGGAGCCTGCAGGCCGGGCGGGGGAGGGGGGGGAGGACCGAGAAATTGGCCGTTCCCGCTCCAGCTGTGGGTCGCCCTCTGTGTGTGGGGCGAACAGCAGGGTGGGGGCCTTGGCGTGGCGCTGCCCGTGTCCCCCGCCACCCACCCCTGGTTCCCTATTTGCCATTGGGTGATGGGAGCCTGCCTGCGGGCCGAGGAAAAGGACCGAGAGATGGTCAGTGCACCTCATAGTGACTGGTCGAGTGAGTGGTCGTTCTGGTCATTCCACCATTAGGGTAAATTTGCATATTACCCTTTATTATCTACACTAATAAAAGAAATATGACCATCCCTCTGCTACGCCCACCAGCCAATCAGAGCGAATATGCAAATTAACACACCGACAATGATGGCGTTTAATTTGCATACACAGGTGTGGAGCGAAGACTGAAGATAGCATAGATGGAAGCCAAGCACTGCAGAAGGGAGTGAAGCTGGGGAGAAGCAAGCGGGGCGGCAGAGACGGGAAGGAAGCAAGCTGAGGCGGGCTTCACTCCCTTCTCGGTTTCGCTCCGGTCGCAGGAAGCCCTATTCTTGCAGGAATCTTCCTGCAACAGGCCTCTAGTATAGGATAATAAATACCTTGGCTTTTATGATATCTATATCCAAGTGACAGGAGATAGACAATGTACCCATAAGTAAGTTCTATAGTATATAGATGGTAATAAACACTGTAGAAACAATAAAACAGGGTAAGAGGAGAAAGAATAACCAACTGGATGTAGGAAGGAGGTATGGTCGGTATAATTTAAAACAGGTGTCAAGGATGGCCTCACTTAGAAAGTGGAATGTGCCCTGTTTAGGGCACATATACGAATCAACCAATGAATGAATAAATAAGTGGAACAACGAATCTCTATCTCTCAAAATCAATTTAAAAAGAAAGAAAGAGCCCAGCTGGTGTGGCTCAGTGGTTGAATGTCGACCTATGAACCAGGAGGTCATGCTTCAATTTCTGGTCAGGGCACATGCCTAGGTTGTGGGCTCAATCCTTAGGGTGGGATTTTCAGAAGGCAGCCGATCAATGATTCTCTCTCATCATTGATGTTCCTCTCCTTCTCCTGCCTCTCTGAAATCAATAAAAATATATTTAAAAAACAAGAAAATGGAACTTAAGGAAAAGATCTAAAGGAAGTGAGTGAGTGAGCCATACAGATGACTAGAGCAAGATTATTCCAGGGAATGCAAGTGCAAGGAAGGGCCTTGGGTCCAGAATGTTTCTAGTATTCAAGACAAGGAGGCTGGTAGTGTTGGAGTTAGTGATCAAGAAGAAGTGAAGAAAGGAAGTCAGAGAGGTAATGGATTGAGTATGTCCTATGATAAGTACTTTGGATTTTACTATGAGTGGGCTGTTAGAGTTTGAACAGAGGAATACCATGATTTGATTTAGGTTTTAAAAGACTCTGGCTGCTATTTTGAGAACAGATTCTAGTGGGAGCATGGGTGGGAATAGTTTTAAGACTTACAGTAATTCAGGTGAGAGATTGTTGCAGATTAAGCAGAGTCATAGAGTTTGAGATGACAAGAAGGGGTTCAATTTTGGGTTTTTTTTTTTTTAATTAGAGCTAAAAAGTTTGCTAACAATTTGGTTGTGAGGGTGAGATGGGGGTGCTGGGGAGGAGAGAGATGTCTTAAAAGTTTGGGGCCCGGTAAAAGAAAGATATTTATGATTTACTGATATGGATAAAAAAGGGGAAGAAATAGGTTTTGGGGTAGAGGTTGTGGAGGAAAATCAGGAAGTTAGGTTAGGACATATAAAATTGTTTGCCCATTTGGCTATACAGAGTAAGCAGTTATCAGATGAGCACCCCCGGGATTTTGGTGGAGAACGTTTAGCCTGGAGTTACAAATCTTAAGAGTCTTTATGTAGAAACTAGATGCCTGATGCAAGAGTAGGCCTTCCTTCCCTGGCCTGTACCGGCTTCCCTCTAGTACCCGGGACCTGGGCTTCCCTCCGGCCGCAAGCAGGCATCCAGGACCCTGACTCCTCCTAGCCCCGGCTTCGTCCAGAAGGTGGTCTGGAAGGACACCCGGTCTAATTAGCATGTTATGCCTTTATTATTATAGATTATTATAGATGGCTTATAGAGACTGGACTGGATGTGATTGCTAAAGGAATTGAATAGTTAGACAAGAGGTTTGAAGACTGGGCCAAGGGCACTCTAACCTTTAGAGATTGAGAAGTGAGTAGGTATTAGCAAAAAGGTCTGAAAAAGATGGCCAGGGAGGTAGGAGGGAAACTTGGAAAAAGAGGCATCCTTAAAAGCAAATGAAGAAACTATTTTAAGGAGGAGGAAATGAAAAATTGCTAATCAAGGAAGATGTGGATTGAGAATTAATCATTAGATTAGTAGTTATGTCTCTGGGAACTTGAGTAGACAATCTTAATGGAATGGTGGAGCAAAATCCTGACAGGAATGGAATCAGGAGAGAATGGGAAAAGAGGAATTGATGCACAGCTCTTTGAAGGATATGAGAGATGGGGTGGTGGCTAAAAGAGAAAAAAAGGAATTTGATTATTTTGTATTTTTTTAACATGTTTTTATTGATTTTTTTTAAGAGAGGGAGAGATAGAAACAGCGAGAGATAGAAAGAGAAATCATTGATCGGTTACCTCTTGCACGCCCCCTACTGGGGATCAAGCCCACAGCCCCAGGCATGTGCCCTGACCTGGAATCGAACCAGCGACCTCTTGGTACATGGGATGATGCTCAACCAAATGAGCCACACTGGCCAGGCTATTTGGTTTTTAGATGGGAGAAATTATAGCATGTCTGCTGCTTGAGAATAATTCAGTATAAAGGGAACCATATATGTATGAGAAATATGAGAAAAACTGCTAGGCCAATTTCTTTGTGAACAGTACACAGGTGGAAAGTTAGGTCTTAGAGAAGAAATTGGATGATTCAGTAACAGAAAGGGAGAGAATGTAGGGACACAGATACAGGAAAGAGTGGATTCTCTGGGAGCTTGTAAATGTTCTCTTGTTAATTTGCTTTTATTTTCTCAGTGAAATAGCAAGGTTTTCATCTGTAAGGAGAATGGGGAATGGTAGAGTTTTCTAAGAGAATGGGAGATTGGATGATCTAGGGACCTGTATAGCACAATGCAGGAACCATTAAAGGCCTCCTTGAAGTTAATGATTATTTATTAAAGTGAGATCAGTCAGAATATTATAAATCCATTTTGTTATAGTGGTTAAATAATTATTTAGTATGTATGTGAAAACTTTATAGCCTGCATAATCTTTTCTAAAATAAATTTTCCTGTCATAAAAATAATATTCTTTTTTAAAAAAAATTAGGATCCCTGGCCAGTGTGGCTCGGTTGGAGCATCATCCCATGCCCTGGAAGGTCCCGGGTTTGATTCCTGTTCAGGGCACGTACCTAGGTTGCAGGTTCAATCTTGGTCAGCGTGCATGCGTGCGA
Source organism: Myotis daubentonii (assembly GCF_963259705.1). Lineage (NCBI taxonomy): Eukaryota > Metazoa > Chordata > Mammalia > Chiroptera > Vespertilionidae > Myotis > Myotis daubentonii. Next base: position 52,828,225 of record NC_081848.1, on the reverse strand, counting down.
GAGGCGGGCCAGTCAATGTATCTCTCTCACATTGATGTTTTTCTCCCTCTTTTCTCTCTCTCTCTCTTCCTCTCCTCCCCCTTCCTCCTTCTAAAAATCTAAAAATAAAAAAAAATTAGGAACGTACATTAAATTTTAAAAATGTGTTTAAAATGTCTATAATGCCATCACTCCAAGGTAACTATCTTTTAAAAGTTGGGTATGGACTGTGGACATTTACAGTTTGGAAACGTTAGCTCAGGTATCTGGCTTTCTGATTTCATAGTTTTCCTGAATCATAGAAAATGGCCTTTATATCCGTATGCCTGCAATTTTCATTAAAATTTTAATTTACAGGAGCTATTTTGCAGTGGTTGGCATTCACTGAACATTTTAAGCATTGCTCTGAATTTTTCCATGTAAAAAATAGTTGCAAGCCCCCACTATATTCAGCTCTTTAGATCCCAAAACTTACTGTTTCCTTGGTAAGAACCATCATCTCTTAACTTCTATGAGTGATAAATTTGATTATTTCTTAGGAGTTGGGCTTACTTCCTAGCTAAGTGGTTTGCTCCCTCACACTTGTCTACAGCACATTTCCATTATGAGCCAATATGCAAATTTTCTAGATGACATAGACCTTTGGGGTTATTCATGATTATCAAAAGTGAGTATTTAAATTGCAAATTATAAGAGTTTACTAGTTGAGTGTTATTCAAGTGCTATATAAATTTTTATTCTGCTCCCCCCCCCCCCCACATTTAACATAAGCATTTTTCAACCTAAATTTTCTCGATTTTTAAATTTTTACCCTTTCCCCTTCTCAGAACGTTTCCATTGGAATTGTTGGTAAAGACTTGGAGTTTACGATTTATGATGATGATGATGTGTCTCCATTCCTGGAAGGCCTTGAAGAAAGGCCACAGAGAAAGGCACAGGTATATAACTAATCATAACACAAGAGGCTTTATTCTGGAGTAAACTATTCCTTCTACAACTGTGTAAATCTACCATTTTTGTCTTTATTTATTGAGATAAGCTCATAATTCAAATGGCAATAGCAAAGCTAAGCTGAGTAAAGTAAAATACTGAGGGGGGAGTGGTCTCCATAAACACAAAAAGGGTTGATTAGTTATATATTTCATATTTCTCACAATTCTGTGGGTTGATTGGGACTCAGCTAGATGGTTCTTTTGCTGGTCTCACTTGGGTCTCTAAAACATTGCAGTCAGTCCAAGATGGTTTTACTCACATGTCTTTACTCACACTTTCTAGGTATCTTACAGAGACAATTAGAAGGCTGGGCCCTCTGTTGGAATGGCTGGGCCTCTGTCTATGTAGTCTTGGGGGTCTTTCTTTCTCAAGGGTCTCTTCAGCAGGGTGGCAGCTCAGAGTTTACAAAAGTTCAAAACATTCTTAAGGCTGAGGCCCAGGACTGGCACAGCATCACTTCAGCACATCTTGTTGACTAAAGCAAGTCATAGGGCCAGCCAGGAGTCTATAGTAGTGGGAACAGAGAAAATTACCTGGGGACCAGCTTTGGAAGTGAAGTTAGCTCTTCACAAATACTGAGAAAGGATCAAGATGTGTTGGTGAATCTCATTAAATGTTGGTCTTTTATATTGGATATTTAGAATGCCCATTTGCTATTTATATATGCTTATTTGCTATTGAAAATAAAGTGTCCTGTTCAGAAATTTCTTTTACATCATTAGTTTCTTTTCAATTTGAAAAGGGTATTGTTGGTATTTGGAGAAGCAAGATTTGCATTATTGAAACTGCTGTTGGAAGGCTTTTTATTCTTGAGCAAGATATAAAGTATGATAAAATGCTAGAATTGTTCAATGATGCTCAAGTTTTCAGAACTGTAACACTATATCTATTTAAAAAACAACAACCTTTGTTTAGAAATTTCAACAGGACAATGAACTAAAACTTGAGTATTGAAAATATACCTAACCCCTTTTTCTCATAGATTTCTTTATAATGTAATATTGCATATTTTCTTTTTTTTTCCCTCTCTTAAGCCTGCTCAACCTGCTGATGAACCTGCAGAAAAGGCTGATGAACCAATGGAGCATTAAGTGATAATCCCCCAGTCCATATGTGTATTAGCAAATGCGTAAGAATGCAGGAACATGTACTGTTGACGATATTCTATACTTTGAACCAAATGGTGCAGTGGTGGAATGGTATGTTTTAGGAATCAGTCCAGATGTGAGGTTTCGAATTGCAAGCAGCTTCACTGAAACCATATAATGGGATGCATTTTTTTTTTTTTTTGGAAGAGGGTCTATATAATCATTTTCTAGAAAGTACAGTTGCCTTTACTAATGTTTTTATATGAAGAACTCAGTGTCTTTCTGGTTTTAAATACAACTGTGAAATAAAATTGTTTCATTGGCTGGTATATTGGTGTTTTGTTTGTTTTTTAAATAGTTTCAACTATATAAATAGTAGTCTGAGATTACATCTAGTCATTTGCCATGTTTGTAAAATAAATTGCCTCATTTTTAGTGGGGAGGGAGGGAATAATACCTATTATCTATCACAGCCTTGAACGAATTTCCCAGTGTATGGACTGGCTGCATGAGAATTCATGGAGATTTGATTTAGAATATTCACAGGTAAATGGTGTGGTGTTTTTTCCAACCAGCAGATGGCAGTAGTGATAGCTCTGGTCTCATATAGGGAATTTTTTGCAAAAATAGCAAAAGGGAAATTTTAATCTGAAACCTTCATTTCTGCTTATTCCTCCCTAGCCATATTCTGGCATAATCTTTAATCTGCCTTCCATTATCCTTTGAGCTATGTAGCAAGATACAGTACTGCAGAGCAATTTTTATCTTTTAAGATTCATATCTTTCTGGAGGGAACTTGGACTTTAGACCTAATTTTACTAGTTAGCTGCTATTGGCTTTGGACAAGTTATTTAGCACTAATTAAGAAAATACTTTGGCCCTGAGCAGTTTTTCTCAGTGGTTAGAGTGTTGGCCCACAGACCAAAGGGTCACAGGTTCCGTTCTTGGTCTAGGATGCGTACCTTGGTTGCAGTTCGATTCCCAGCCGAGAAGCAACCAATTGATGTATCTCTCTCACATTGATGTTTCTCTCTCTGTCTTTCTCTCTCCTCCCCCTCTGCCCTCCCTTCTGCTCTCTCTAAAAATCAATGGAAAAATTACCCTCAGATGAGGATTAAAAAAAAAAGAAAGAAAATACTTTGGAGAATTATTTTGAAGGTTAAATCAGAGATTTTATGTGAAAATATCTTGTATATTAAAACATTTATAAAATGTTAGTTTAATTTTGTTCTAGGTTGCCCAAAACTTTTTTCTTTGTTTTTTATATTTTTATTGATTTCAGAGAGGGAGGAGAGGGAGAGGGAGAAACATCAATGACTAAAGGCCCAGTGCACGAAATTGGTGCACAAGTGCGGTCCTGAGGCCTGGCCAGCGATTGAAGCACGAATGTCTGGCGTGGAAGAGCAGGTCCCAGTTAACCTCTGGGCCCTGAGCAGCACCTGAGCCCCCAGGTTCCCATGCCTCCCCTCCACCTGAGTCACGGTGCCGGAATCCCCACACAGAGATGCGGTGAGCGTGGCTGGACGCCACAGGCCGGGGCACAATGTGGGCCTCTGGTCTGCCCAGCGGTGCTGCACGGAACCTGGGTGGGCAGCGTGCTCTGTCCCGGCCGGTCTTGCAGACCAGCTCTTGCGCGAACCCACCGGGAGCCCGACCGGCCTCTGCAGTCCCAGCGGGTGCGGGGCAGGGCTCCTTGTGGGCACCCAGCACTTGAGCGCAGGGGCTTCCCTGGCACGCGAGCCCTGGCGTCCCAGGGGAGGGTAACGGGGAGTGAGCGAGCTCGGTGGATACCCCACATTCTCACCGCACCTCCGTTCACATCATCCCCACCCCCAGGTAGCCGGTGAAAGATCGCATACCCTCCGCCCCTTCTGGTCGCCATCTGTGAGGCAATTGGTCCCCCGCTCGCACCGCCTTGGCCTCGTGTCGCCTGCTCACCTGTTCCTCCATCCCACTGTGGTCCCGCTCTTGTCAGGGCTCATCAGGGCCAGCAGCACCTCCACTGCTGCCTGCTGCCAATGCCTGCCATGCCATCACAGATGCCTGCCATGTTCCACACTGTCCCCTGGTGGTCAGCGCATATCATAGCGAGCAGCAAAACTCCCATTCGAACAATTTGCATATTAGGCTTTTATTATATAAGTTATATAGGATGAGAAAGAATCATTGACAGGTTGCCTCCTGCCTACCCCGTATTGGGGATCTAGCCTGCAACCCAGGCATGTGCTCTTGACTGAAATCGAACCTGGGACCCTTCAGTCCGCAAGCCTGAAGCACTATCCACTAAGCCAAACTGGCCAGGGCTGCCCAGAACTTAAAAGTGTAAGAGGTTTAAATCTCTCTGTGAATTCTTGAGGGCAGAATGATTAAGATAAACTGACAACCTTGTTGAAAGACCTCTAACTAAATATCGGGATGTATGAGATGTTGGTGTTCGTTCTGGAGTAGCCTCAGGAGTCTATCATTTGAACTTGGGATGAAGCCATAAGTACAATGTGGTGGCCATTTAAACAGCAGTTGAATTGTATCAAGCACATGTGATACCCACAAACACAAAATAATGCTGAATGAGAAGGAGTCCTCCCACATGCCTTCAGATTCAATGGGTGTACAATCTGGTGGAGGGAGAGTAAGTGGGAAAGCTCATAATTTGCTCTTTCCTTAGCTGTCTTTCCCCTGTGCCTTTCCTGGCGTGAGCCTTTGTTAAGTGATTATATTGTTTAAAGCTTATGTGTGTGTGCATCATTTTTGTACACTGTTCTATAAATGTAAACCAATTACTTGGTTGGCATTCAGTTGGAAAAAAAACCTGACCTGTATTGTGCTTTAGGGTCAATTTTAGTAACTTTTTTCAATATGTAATTTTTAGTCTTATGCACTGACTTTAAAACTTGAAATTTTCCTCGTTCCAATAAGATTCAACCCCACTGTACAGAGTTCATTGTGATGCCTTTTCATGTCTTGTCTAATTGTTATACTCAGTTATTCCATTTGCTCTGTGTTAATTATAAACACTTCCTAATGTCTTTACATAGAAACTCACTTTGATATACAGATAATATTCAGTTCACATGGAATTTATTAAGCATCTATATGTGCATCTTTGAAGAACTGGTATGGTTAAAAATAAGAGTCAATAAAATTGGTGGCAGGATTCAGGTTCTAGTCCCAGCTTTCTTCAGTGTTTGGCCATTTTGCATTTTGGGATAATTCCCTTTTTTCTAGGCCTTAATTTCCTAGACATGTAAATGTTTATGATTCTTTTTTTAAAAATATATTTTATTGATTTTTTACAGAGAGGAAGGGAGAGAGATAGAGAGTTAGAAACACCGATGAGAGAGAAACATCGATCAGCTGCCTCCTGCACATCTCCCACTGGGGATGTGCCCGCAACCAAGGTACATGCCCTTGACCAGAATCGAACCTGGGACCTTTCGGTCTGCAGGCCGACGCTCTATCCACTGAGCCAAACCGGTTTCGGCTGTTCATGATTCTTGATATATGACAAGGTCCTTGCTCAAATAATTTATAATATAAAAAGCATTCAAAATGATGTAATTACACGCTAGAGTAAAAATAAGTCCCAAAACAAAAGTGCATGTTACAACAAGTCAGGAAGAGCGTGGCTGGCGTGGCTCAGTGGTTGAGCGTTGACCCAGAAACCAAGAGGTCATTGGTCAATACAGAGGGCACATGCTGGAGTTTTTAGCTTGATTCTGATCAATGATGTTCCTCTCTCATCAATAGTTTACAGTTTGAAAGGAGATAATATTTTACTTGTGTATTCCACTCTTAAGTAGTAATGGAATACTTCCTGATTTTTGTTCACTTACTACGTTTCTATTGAGGTCTATTTTTAGAGAAGGAAAAAGAAACCGTTTTATGGCATTTAAACTGATACCCTAAAATACAAAAGCTATGTGTGTGTGTGTGTGTGTTCATACATAGTAGAATGGAATGAAAATTAATGAATAAACTTTAGTTATTTTTAGACCCCCAAAATACTTAAGGTTATAACTAGAAAGGTAAAGAACAAAATCTGTCCTATTTCTATCTCCCTCTTTCTCTAAAATTCAATACAAACATATTTTTAAAAAATAAGTAAGTCAGGAAGAATTAGGGTGTGTAAAGTTCTGCTCAACAACCTATAGTTACTAATATACAATATAAACACTGCCTATGACAATTTTATGTGCAGGCCTTAAGTGAGGTTTTCTAGAACATCACATTTTTGGGCCTTTTTTCATATTTAATAGTTTACTTAACTTGGTCATGGTAAGCCTCAAATTTTATTCTGTTATACAATGGAGTCTCCAGGGCAACTGAAGTAGGTATGGTTAATATTACATCCTTGATATGACAAAATTATAGAATGGAGAACAGGTTAGTCGTTGCCAGGAGTTATGCAGGGAAGTGGCTGTGATTATAAAAGGATAGGAATGATCCTTGAAATGGAATTGTACCTTATCTTGATGTGGTGATCACATGAATCTAAACATGGTAACTAAATACACAAATGAGTGCATGTAAAACTGGTGAAACGTGCCCTAGCCGGTGTGGCTCAGTGGTTGAAGTGTGGGCTTATGCTACGGAAGGGTTAGACCAGGACCGTGTGCTGGAGGCAATCAATGTGTTGTTTTTCTCACCTTCCCTGCCTTCCACTCTCTAAAAATCAATGGAAAAAAATACCCTCAGGTGAGGATTAACAACAACAAAAGAACTAGCGAAATGTATGGATGTCAATTTCCAGGATTTGCTCTTTTACTATTATTAGACAAGGTGTTATAACACTGGAAGAAACTAGGTGGAAAGTACATGGGATTTCTGTATGTCACTCCACAGTGATCTCAAAACAGTTTTTTAAAACTTAATGCACAGGGTTTGAGGAGCACTCAGAAAGTGCTATGACAATTTTAAGTGCAGACCTTAAATGAGGTTTTTGTGATATATTTTGGGTGCTCAATAATATTTTTTGCTTGATGGCTCCAAAAAGAGGAAATCCCAAAATAGCTGCGCTCTGGATGGATGAAGCACTCTTTGTGTTCTAACTCCCAAACTGAGGTTACCTGTCAGTAAGGGCAGGTTCTGTCAGACCTCTTTGTATTCACAATCTATTGCTTAAGGCTTCATTTTTTTAAACTTAATAATTGGCCGGAAAGCCCTTTTTGAGCGGGGCTGGGGTATGGAACCTCAAATGCGCAAAACTGAAGGTGCGATGGCTTGCTATAGCTGCATAAATTAGGTCTTTGGAGATAGGTAAAAGCCTTTAAAACAGTGACTGTCAATCCCTTTATGCATACAAAAATTTATAATTTACTGGGTGTTCAGAAAAGATCATGAAAGGGACAGTAACCGAAAAAAAAAAAAAATACCAGAAATCACGAGTGTGACTCTGATGTCGAGCAACTCCAGCCTAAATGCAGAGACAAAGATTCGGGTGACTGCAGGTGTTAAGAACTGAAATGGATCTTCACATAGTACAGTGTTCCTTATTAGAAGAACTCAAGTTACTGACCCGCGTAATATTTCGTTATTTTCCCCGTTTATTAGTGGGTGAGCTAGAAAAGGGTTTCCAGCTCCCAATCTTGCGCTCTTTCCCACTGGACCATCCAGCCTGTGTAAAACGTGTGTCCCCGCTCTCCAAACGACCTCCCCTTGGCTGTTTAAATTCCTGGAGTAAGAAACAACTTCTAAATAGCGTTTGAATGACCACAGCGCTTAATTCAGGCATGTAAGGAAAACAATGAATACGTGTTTCGAATCCTTTTGCGGCCTAAACCATCGACGGGCGAGAGAAGAGAAAGTTGGGACTGGCGGCAGCGCGCAGCCGCAGGACGGAGGCGGCGTGTCCTCTCTGAGCCGCCGTAGGTGCGAGGTGGCCGGAGCCCGGGCCGTCTTCCCACCCCCTTCCACGTCAGCCAAGGACTCTGCGGAGCCGCCGCTACTGCTGGGGGTCGGAGCCTTAGCAGACGGTCCCGCGGTCGTCCCGCTGCTGCCCCCCGGAGCCAGGTAGCGGGCCACGAGCCCCCCATCCCAGAGGCGAGGCGGGCTGGGGAGACGCGGAGGAACGGGCTCTCTCTGGGGAGCGGCGGAAGGGGAGAGACTAGGCCGCTCGTGTCCAGGCCTGGCGAGGGGTCTGGGCAGCTCTGGGCCGGACCCCCGGTCCCGGCCTGCGTACTGCCCGGGGGTCTCCTCCCTCGCAGGCCGCCCCGGGCTCGCCGTTCCAAGGCAGGGGCTGGCTTTGCAGGAAGAAAGGGACGGGGAGGCGGGTGGGGGTGCAGCGCATCGAGAGAGGGACCCACGTAGGCAGTCGGGTCCCACCGTGAAACGCAGTGAAACGCTAAGGTTTTAGCCGAGCGGTGGTGCCCAGGGCGTGTGAACTCGGGCCGCTCGGGCTGTGCGCTGCCTCAGTCCCTCCTGTGCCCGGTGGGGCGGGGCCCGGCACCGGCACCGGCTCCGGCACCGGCGGTGGGCCTGAGCTCTGCAGCACAGCGCTCCCAACCCGGGGCGGTGTGGGGGGCGGGAAAGCTCGCCTTAGGTCGAAAATGACAAGTTGTGTGTGTGTGTGTTTAACATTAGGCTCTGTTTTGGGGGGACACAATATATGTTGACCCAACCCTTCTGATACTTCAAAACTCAGAAGCCAAACGGAATGAACTTTAGACAGTGAAGTTCACGGTGGTTATTGGTTGTGTTTTTATTTTTTACTTGTAATGATATCCTGTCCTTGTATTTGCTTTTCTAGATTTTCCTGGCATCTGTCATCCTTAAACCTTGTACCCAGGGTTGGTCTTCACCGGGCACCATGACGGCTGCCGAGAATGTGTGCTATACGTTAATTAACGTGCCAATGGACTCAGAACCTCCATCGGAAATGAGCTTAAAGAATGATCTAGGTAAACCTTGATGATATTTTGGAAATGAAAGGCTCATTTGCACTTCAAGTTTCTTTATCATTAGGAATGCTTATTTTTTTGTCTTAAGCTTTTTCTAGGATCTCTTCAGTAGACCTTTTGTCTTATTAAAAATGGAAACTTGCTCTAGCTGGTTTGGCTCAGTGGATAGAGTGTTGGCCTGTGGACTGAAGGGTCCCAGGTTCGATTCCAGTCAAGAGCACATGCCTGGGTTGCTGGCTTGAACCCCAGTAGGGGTTGCAGGAGGCAGCCAATCAATGATTCTCTCTCATCATTGATGTTTCTATCTCTCCCTCTCCCTTCCTCTCTGAAATCAATTAAAAAAAAAATTAAAAAAAAAAAAAAAGGAAACTTTTGCCATGGCCGGTTTGGCTCAGTGGATAGAGCGTCGGCCTGTGGACTCAAGGGTCCCAGGTTTGATTCCGGTCAAGGGCATGTACCTTGGTTGCGGGCACAACCCCAGAAGCAGGTGTGCAGGAGGCAGCTGATCGATGTTACTCTCTCATCGATGTTTCTAACTATCACACTTCCTTCCTCTCTGTGAAAGGTCAATAAAATATATTTTTTAAAAAAAAAGGAAACTTTTGTTCCCTTTAGACGTACTGGTTTTTGGAAATAAAACATCTCAGTCCAGCTTCGTAAAGCTAAGGAAATGTAATAATTTAGTTGTTAGATAGTCTTAAAAATAACATAATGGCTTGTGTGGTTTAATATATTATGCTTCAATATATCTGACAGTTCTCTGTAGGTAACAGGTTGAGAGAATATGTATTTGAATGTCTTAGTTCCTTTGTGCATGTAACTTCCTATTACTTAGCTGGTAAAACCAAAAGAACTTTGTTTTCACCTGTTGACCAAACGAAGTCAACACAAGAATACACATGTATTTTCTAGAAAGGTTTAAACTGTTCATTTTTAAAACATACAAAAAACAAGAACTATATTTCTGAATTTTAAAAGTGTACATTGTGTCTCCTTTTTTGTAATTCTGTAAAGAAAATTTTTAAGTGACCCATATTCCAAAATAATGATTCTTGTTTAATTGAACTACTAAAAATAAGTTTAACTTAAACAGATAACGACTGTTTAAAATAGAGTGAAAAATTATGCTTCAGATCTTGAAAGTATCTTTTAGAAAGATAGTTTGCAGTTTGAAAGGAGACAATATTTTGTGTATTCCCGCCTCTTACTAAGTAGTAATGGATTTTAGTTCACTTATTAGGTTTCTATTGAAGTCTATTTTTAGAGAAGGAAAACGAAACCCTGTTTTATGGCATTTAAACTGATACCTTTATATACAAAAGCTGTGTGTGTGTTTGCGTTCATACTTATAGTAGAATGGAATGAAAATTAATGAATAAACTTTAGTTATTTTTAGCCCCCCAAAATACTTAAGGTTATAACTAGAAAGGTAAAGAACAAAACCTATCCTTAATTCCCTTTTTTAATTGCAGCTGCCTTGACTAACCTTCCCTAACCAAAAGAGTTGAGATGAGAAAAAGTTTAGAAGTAGTTTCCAATTTGTGTAACAAATACTTTTTGTTTGGTGAAATACTTCATTGCTTTACCTACACTTACTTCTCTTTACCTTTAATCACTCACTGGATATGTGCTCTGATGGCTGTACATTCTCTGAAATCTGGAGTAATATTCTGGTGAATTGAATTGATATTTCAAAGTTTCCATATTTTTTGGTAGTGATCATAAAGGAACACAAGTTTTGAAATTTTGAAGATGTGTATAAAAGCATCCCCCTACTCAATTTGAATTGTTAAAATAATTGGAAATTGGTGTTGAGGAGGCTTCAAATATAAATGGTGTAGGTTTTTATTTTTTTATTTTTATTTATTTTTTACTCAGAAAGGAAGGTTTGTGACAAAGAGAGGAAAACCTGTATTGTGAATACAACTTTGGCCACTTAGAACTCTGCCTATTTTGTGATTATAGTTATCAGCTACTGACATCTCTCCTGATGCTTTGTTTTTGTCCTCTTCACAGATTTAACAACTCAAAGTTTGCCCAGATTGGCACTCCATCCTTCAACATTTATTTCTTGACTTGACATGGCACATGCCAATTTTTATTAATATATGGCAGGAGATATAATACTCTGAAGCAGGGAGAGATGTATGAGAATTTAGTCAGTTTTATTTTTTTTTTTTTTTTTTTTTTTTTTTTTTTTTAATATATTTTATTGATTTTTTACAGAGAGGAAGGGAGAGAGATAGAGAGTTAGAAACATCGATGAGAGAGAAACATCGATCAGCCGCCTCCTGCACATCTCCTACTGGGGATGTGCCCGCAACCCAGGTACATGCCCTTGACCGGAATCGAACCTGGGACCCTTCAGTCCGCAGGCCGACGCTCTATCCACAGAGCCAAACCGGTTTTGGCATTTTAGTCAGTTTTAAACAAAAATACTGACCCTTATGGGATAAATATGTTAATAACCCTCACTTTGTTTTCAGTTCAAATATCTGAGGATATTCTCTGTTTTGCAACATGTTAAAATATCATACCAAGCCAGGAATAGATACTTAGCCGTTGGGGGCTAGAATGAACTTTTGTTTCGCCTAGTACAATTCTTCCAAAGATTAAATAAATCCTTTCTATAACTCTATACCAACTGTAGTTGCTGTCTCTTTGGCAACAGCAAAGAACTCTTTATGTAGTAGCCACTTTGCTCTAAGTATTAGAAATTTATTTTTTGCTTTTTGCTCATGTTAACTCTAAGATTATTAAGTACCTTTGTCTTCCCTCTGCCTCTGTCCTTCTAGATACTTGTTTATTTTTATGATCAAAACAGTTGTAGCATTGTGCTTGTCTCTTATATTTCTGCCCTTTGAATTTTGGATCCAAAAGATGTACCATAAATTCTTTAGTATTCAAAGATAATGCTGTAAAGTTATAGATGGTTTTACATAAAATACTTTATAGTGCATATTTTTTTAGACTAAGTAACAATAAACTAGCACCTTATCTTAAATGTGTTATCCTTAATTCTAAACAGTGGCTACTAATCTAGTACAATTTATTTTTTTTTTAAATATATTTTATTGATTTTTTACAGAGAGGAAGGGAGAGGGATAGAGAATTTGAAACAGCGATGAGAGAGAAACATTGATCAGCTGCCTCCTGCACACCCCCTCCTGGGGTTGTGCCCACAACCAAGGTACATGCCCTTGACCGGAATCAAACCTGGGACCTTTCAGTCTGCAGGCCGACGCTCTATCCACTGAGCCAAACTGGTTAGGGCTAATCTAGTCCAATTTAAATTTTTCCAATTTTTACGTAATTCCTTAAAGATTCTAAAGTTTTATAGTCTGTAGGAATATGGTGGGATCTTGGGATTAATTTAGTCTTTAGTTCCCAATCTTTTTGAGTTTTTGAGGATCTCCTAATGTTGAAAACATGTCAGTGATCACTCCTTCCCTCAATAATGGTTGTAACGTTGGTTGAGAAAATATATACGGACTAAAAACTACTTTGAATTCAGAAGCTCTTAATGGCACATATTTACATTTTGAAATATAGCTGCTTGCATGTTTGAGACATACATTATTTACTATACCTATACATTTATGGTCTCTGCATTAATTCCATTGGTTAGGGACCAGAGATATAATCCAGTGCCTTCATATTATATGCGAAGAATCATAGATAAATCACCTGTGGAAAGTCATACAGCTTGTTTGTGGCATGACCAGATTGAGGTCCCTTGTTATTTGGGTTTGTGCCTTTATTATCATTGCTGCTGATAAAGTGAGAAAATGGTTTTACTTTGTTAATTGCTTCTGAAATTATCTAAGAAATTTTCTGTTGAAATAATTATGTTTTATTTAAAAATTTTTAAATCAGAAAAAGGAGATGTGAAGTCAAAGACTGAAGCTTTGAAGAAAGTCATCATCATGATTCTGAATGGTGAAAAGCTTCCTGGACTTCTGATGACCATCATTCGTTTTGTGCTACCTCTTCAGGATCACACCATCAAAAAATTACTTCTGGTATTTTGGGAAATTGTTCCTAAAACCACTCCAGATGGGAGACTTTTACATGAAATGATCCTTGTATGTGATGCATATAGAAAGGTAAACTAAACCATAATTATCTGTGAATATTGCTTTGATTTTAGATAATCGTAAAACTGGTGGAAAGGGCTTTATTTTACTTGTAGGAACTGAAGTTATAAGGAGTTACAGTAAAAAGTTTTATTGTTACTTTTTCCAGACATTTCCTATGCATTTTTATGTGTTGTTAATAAAAACAGTAACACAGAATCTGTATATATAAAAGCCTAAGCAACCGTTATGACCTGATGACTGGCTAATAGCTGTGACACGCACTGATCACCAGGGGGCAGATGCTTAAAGCAGGAGCTGCCCCCTGGTGGTCAGTGCGCTTGCTCCCACAGCCAACCTCCCGTGGCCAGCCAACCTCCTCCGGTCCCTCCCCTGGCTGATTGGCCCGATCAGGACTGGGCGAGACAGCCCTGATCAGCTGGGAGGGACCCCACCCATGCACAAATTCATGCACTGGGCCTCTAATATAAGATAATTGATGTGACAAATAAAAATTGCTTTCATTAACAGGAATCTGATGAAAATGATGTGATAATCTAGGTCTTTCTCAAACCCACTTACTGATTTTTTTCGTTGGAAAATTTGCATTAATATATTATTTTTTAATTCTGGAACTCAATACTTTCTATTTAAATTTTTATATCAGGATCTTCAGCATCCTAATGAATTTATTCGAGGATCCACTCTTCGTTTTCTTTGCAAATTGAAAGAAGCAGAATTGTTAGAACCTTTAATGCCAGCTATTCGTGCTTGTTTGGAGCATCGTCACAGCTATGTTAGAAGAAATGCTGTTTTGGCCATCTATACTATCTATAGGTAAATAAGATATTCCTTTGGCCTAAATCTGTGAGGTGTTTATTCTTTTACATTAGAGGTTCCAAAGTGGTTTCTTACAGATTGTATGTAGCTTGCATATGTGTTTCATTTGGCCTAAACAAGATTTTTTCCCTTAATTATCATTAAGTTGTCAACATGAAAAGCCAAAAGATCTGGCAACACTGGGTCTTAGTTTCTGCATGACAACAATCTGCTGAATTCAATGATAAGTAGCCCCCTTTTAAACAGGCTGTACACTTTCCAGTTTATGACAATGCCTGTCATTCTCAGTTGTGTTACTCCAACCCACTTAATTAATTTATTAATTTAGCTCCTAAAGGCTTTGTTATGAGTTTTGACTGTTTTAGAATACTCTTTTTGTGGAATGTGAGTCTTTTTACCCTTCCTTAGAGGCCTTAGGAGGGAACTTTTTAAGGAAGGATTGCAATTCTCAACTAATTCCTCTTACTAGAAAGCTGAAGATTTTGAACTTTAAAAACATTCAAAGAACCAGTTAGATCAGTGGTTCTCAGTCTTCTGGCCCTTAAAATACAGTTCCTCATCTTGTGACCCAACCATAACATTATTTTCGTTGCTACCTCATAACTGTAATGTTGCTACTGTTATGAATCGTAATGTAAATATCTGATATGCAGGATGGTCTTAGGCGACCCCTGTGAAAGGGTCGTTTGCCCGCCAAAGGGGTCGCGACCCACAGGTTGAGAACTGCTGAGTTAGATGAAGCTAGAATGCTTGGTTTTTATAGTCACTGGTGTCAATCCATTAGAAGTAGGATGTAATTTTTATAAATATCTTTGTACTTTAATAGTTGATTATTATGTAATTTTACAGTTCTTTTACTGTTATGTTAGATTTTGTTTTCTGTTAGGGAAAGTGGTATTGTGGTTAATAACGTAGAGTTTCATGAAAGCTACCATACAGACTACACAGATTTCAGTATTTAAACTACCAGTACATGCACAAAAATTATGCCATTAAGACAATTGGAAATTTGAACACTAGCTATATGATGATATTAAGGAATTGTTAAATTTTTAAGGTCTGATAAGGGTATTATGATTAGTTTTATAAAGAAGGAATTCTCAATTTTAGAAAACATACCAGGGTATTCCAAAAAATATATATACACTTTAACAGCTGATTCTATTAACTTTGAAAATGAAATGTATTCTAATAAATACTGCCTTTCTAATTATTCAAAGTGTGTGTACATTTTTGACACCCTCTATTTACAAAAGAAATGATAAGTGGTCTGGGATTTACTTCAAAATAATATGGGAGGAGAGGGGTATCGATGTAACAAAAATGGTTGTGAATGAATAATTCTTGAAGTTAGGTAATAGCTTTTAATAAGCCAGTTATTATTCTGTTAGAAATACTTAAAAATTTCCAAAATAAGAAATGAGTAAGTAAATCGGCTAATAAATATAGTGTATAACTAGTGAAATTCAAGGGACGCTTTTTTTCTCTGATAATTCTTTAAGAATGATCTTTAAGTACCTTGAGGATGTCATCATGAGCATTGGTATTTTATTCCTAAAGTATATGAAAGGCAATTACTTGAGATAGTTGTTAGATAGCATGCTGAGTAAATTAGCTTTTTCTGTACTGAACTATAAAAGTATAATTTGATAACTTAATAGATGAAGATGTAAGCTTGTGATTCCTACACACAATTTTCTAATTGATTTAAAGTTTTAAAACATAAAACAATTGATACTGTTATAAAGTTTGATAAAGATTAATTTTGGCAGTGTTCATAGAGTTATAAAATAAAATAACAAAATAGGATTTTATTAAACATGGATATTACTTGTTTTATTTCAAGAAATTTTGAACATCTTATACCTGATGCTCCTGAACTGATACATGATTTTCTGGTGAATGAGAAGGATGCAAGTTGCAAAAGGAATGCATTTATGATGCTAATTCATGCAGATCAGGTAAGTACTTTAAAAAAAAATAACTTTTATGACTATACTTAAATGAGAATTAAAAGTATTACAGCCCAGCCTAGCCTGTTTGGGGACACCCTCTATTTACAAAAGAGATGATAAGTGGTCTGGGATTTGCTTCAAAATAATATGGGAGGAGAGGAAGTGGAGAGGGGTATCAATGTAACAAAAATGGTTGTGAGTGAATAATTCTTGAAGTTAGGTAATAGCTTTTTTTTTTTTTAATATATTTTATTGATTTTTTACAGAGAGGAAGGGAGAGAGATAGAGAGTTAGAAACACCAATGAGAGAGAAACATCGATCAGCTGCCTCCTGCACATCTCCCACTGGGGATGTGCCCGCAACCCAGGTACATGCCCTTGACCGGAATCGAACCTGGGACCTTTCAGTCCGCAGGCTGATGCTCTATCCACTGAGCCAAACCGGTTTTGGCAGGTAATAGCTTTTAATAAGCCAGTGTCCCAGGTTCAATTCCAGTCAAGGGCACGTACCTCAGTTGCAGGCTCCATCCCGGCCGGGGGCCTTGGTCGGGGTGCATCCAGGAGGCAACCCATCGATGTGTTTCTCTCACATTGATATTTTTTTCTGTCTTTCCCTCTCTTCCACTCTCTCTAAAAATCAGTGAAAAAATATCCTAGGGTGGGGATTTTAAAAAAAGAGTATTACAGTCCAGCTGGTGTGGTTCAGTGGTTGAGTGTTGACACATGAACCAGATCACAATTCTATTCCCTAGTTAGGGCACATGCCTGGGTTGTGGGCTCAATCCCCAGTAAGGGTGGGCAGGAGGCAGCCCATTAATGATTCTGTCTCATCATTGACGTTTCTATCTCTCTCTCCCTCTCTCTCTCTCTCTCTGAAATCAATAAAAACATATTTTAAAAAATGTATTACATAGGCCTAATCCAGTTTTTAGACAGTAATTTTGTTTATAGTATGTGATTTGTATATTTTGATTTTGATTTTTTTTAGATTTTTGAATTTAATTTGTATAAAAATACAGTGGTTTTTCTTAACCCTTCTCTGGAATATTGTTTATATATATTCTTTTTCAAAGTAAACATTTAATAACAACCACTTTACAGGTTTTCCAGATTGAAATTATGGCCATATTCTATAGCCTTCTACTTTGGGGTTTTGATGTCTGTTTTTCCTTCTCTTGGTATAGATCTAAAATTGTTTAACAAAGAAAAACAGTAGCTTTGTATAAGATCCACCCTGAGCCATGTCCGTGAAAGCAGGGGTGCTTTCAATGTAGATGTGTGTTCTTATAGACTTCAAGTTTCATGAGTGAATATCAACTCTACATCCAGCTCAGCTGGTGGTTAAAGTATATGGATCTGCTGGTGGCTAGCAGTGAGTTTGCACATCTTGGTGGCATCTAATCTTAGAATTTTTGTTATCCAGTATTTATCAAAATGTGAGAAATACGCATGAAGATTGAAAAATATAGAGTCTATTCACTCCTCTGAAATTTAGATGCTGCTGTTTTATCTTTATAAATAAAACTATAAGAAAACTACTTATTTAGGTCACAATATTTCGTCCTCATGTAGAGTTGGTTTTAGTGATGTGTTTTTGGTGTTACCTACATGAAGGGATATAATCAGAAATAGTTCAGTAAAATTTGTTGATACTTTTACTGTAGATATGTTGTTGAGGCCATAGTTCTCTATATCAGTGTTTGGTGTATGAGAATTGATGAGATTTTTCTTCTTGATCTCAGAAATAGGAAGAACTATACTCCAAAGCACCTGGTTTCTTTTGATTGTATAAATCCCTGAATCATATACCCTGAATACATAGTATTTTTCTCCTTGGTTTAACTACAAGAAAATTCAGACCCCAGATTTGTGACCTATTTCTAAAACAAATATTTGACTTTATGGCTTATATTTATATGTTAACTTTATTTTTTTTGTCATTAGTTAATTTTTCTTTGCCCTGATTTCCTCATTTGTTTTCTATTTAGTTGTGTATGTTTTTTTAAGTTGCATTAAGTCCTTTTATTGAATGAGGTGGAGTTTGATAAATATATTCTTATTTTTTTAGGATCGAGCTTTGGATTACCTAAGTACTTGTATTGATCAGGTTCAGACATTTGGAGACATTCTTCAGTTGGTTATTGTTGAGCTAATTTATAAGGTAAGACTTATAAATTTTACCCAGTGATGGGTAAAATAACCTTGAACAGTTTAAGGTAAGATAAAATAGTCTTTCTAGAAAGCTCTTTAATTGCTAGGATAATATATTTTAACTAGAGGCTCAGTACAGGTATTTGTGCACCGGTGGGGTCCCTTGGCCTGGCCTGTGCCCTCTCGCAATCCAGGACCTCTTGGGGAATGTCAGACTGCCAGTTTCAGCCTGATCCCTGTTGGCCAGTCTCTTAGGCTTCTATATATATAGACTTGAGGCTTGATGCACGAAATTCACGCAAGGGGCTCGGCCCTTGGCGGTGGCTTGCCTCGATGATGGCTTGCCTCAGCAGTGGCATGCCTTGGCCCTCACAGCTGCGGCGGCTTGCCTTGGCCCTCGCAGCCCTGGCTTTGTCCGGAAGGTTGTCCTGAAGGACGTCCGGAAGGTCGTTCGGCTGTCTGGTCTAATTAGCATATTACGCTTTTATTATTATAGGTAGTAGATACAATGTCTCATCCCAAGTTGGTTGTCATCTTCAGATGTCTTTATAAGTCTACTAGAGGCCTGGTGCACAAAAATTTGTGCACTCGTGGAGGGGGTCCCTCAGCCCGGCCTGTCCCCTTTCGCAGTCTGGGACCCATCGGGGGATGTTCACCTGCTGGCTTAGCACCCCCCCGCCCCGGGGGATTGGGCCTAAGCTGGCAGTCAGACATCCTTCTGGCAGCCTGGGAGCCCTCGGGGGATGTCCACTTGCCAGCAGGGAGCAGGCCTAAGCTGCAGTCGGACATCCTTAGCGCTGCTGAGGAGACAGGAGAGGCTCCCACCACCACTGCTGTACTGGCAGCTGGCAGCCTGGCTTGTGGCTGAGCAGAGCTCCTCCTGTGGGAGTGCACTGACCACCAGGGGGCAGCTCCTGCATTGAGCGTCTGCCCCCTGGTGGTCAGTGTGTGTCATAGTGACCAGTCATTCCCAGTCGTTCTGCTGTTAGGGTCAATTTACATATTACCCTTTTATTATATAGGATTCTTAGCTTTCAAGTTAAGATAACTAGCATCCCATAAGCTGACATCTATTTTAAAAAATGTATTTGAAATCAACTGTCCATGAAGTCAGTTGGAACCTAAATGTTTTCTTCTCCAGGTCTGTCATGCTAATCCATCAGAAAGGGCTCGTTTTATTCGTTGCATCTATAACTTATTACAGTCATCTAGTCCTGCTGTAAAATATGAAGCCGCTGGAACTTTAGTGACTCTCTCCAGTGCACCTACTGCAATCAAGGTACTGATTATTTATTTTGGTGCCAGTTAAATTATAGGTATTCTATTTTATCTCTTACGATTTAGTGACATTGCAGTTTACTATGTGGTTACATAGCATTGCATGATATGGAGATAACAGCTACAAATTTCACGAAATTATTTGATTCCTTATGTAGTCTGACTTTCCTTCTTTTCTTCCTTCCTGTTTTCATACATAAATACATGGAGAGAAAGAGAGACAGAAAATACCAATATTTCTAGTTTCAGGGTAATGGTTCTGGTGTTTTAAGCTATCTCCCATACTTTACATTGAAACTTAGATCTGGGAGAATGAATTCTGGATCCTAAATGATGGGTTCTATTAAAGGTTCCAGTAAGTATATTCAGTAATGGAATATTATCTTTCTCTTCTTTAGTTATTGTGTCAAAACTATATAAGGAATCCCTACTATGTTCAGAGAATGAATTGTCTAAATAGGAGAATTTACTGCTATATACACCAATACTTTAAATTATTAAAAGACTTTTTATATTAAAATAATTTAAAACTTACAGAGAAGTTGCAAAAATAGGACAAAGTTCCCATTACCTTTCATCCAGCTTTCCATAATGTTCATGCTTTACATAACGATTGTATAATTATCAAAACCAAGAAATTGCAATTGGAACAATATTATTACCTAAATTATAGACTAATGCACTTTTTCTTTCCCAGGATCCAGTCCAGGCCTACATTACACTTAGTTGTCATATGTTAGTCTCCTCCAGTCCCTTACAGTTCCTCAGCCTGTCCTTGTTTTTCACGATCTTGAGACTTTTGAAGAGTATTGAGTCATTTTGTAAAATATCCCTCAATTTGGGTTTGTCTCATATTTTCTCATTATTATGGTGAGGCTATTCATTTTGGAGGGAGAATACCACAGAAGTCTAAGTATCATAAAGGAGTACATGATGTTGATATATCTTATTAATGGTAATGTTAACTTTGATCAATCAATTAAAGTGTCTGCCAGATTTCTCCACTGTTGAATTATGAATTTTTCTTTCACAATTAGTAATATCGTGGGAAGATACTTTGAAACTGTGCATTTGGTTTATTTCTTGTCAAATTTGCACCAACCAATTTCAGCATCCATCAGTGGACCTTTTCTACAGCAGTTATTACTGTGGTATTATAGTGGTAATTTTCTATTTTCCTCTTTTACATGTACTAATTGGAGTTCTGCAAGGAAGAGCTGCCCCCTCCTTCCTCGGTCTTTCCTTCTTTCTTTCTTTATGTCAATAAGGATATTTTATTGCATGGATTATAATCCAATATTATATTGTCATTTATTTTGTTGATCAAATTGTTCTAGATCATTGGGAGCTCTTGGAGTTTTGCTCCTCTGCTTTTCATAACTCAGGGTCATCTTAATATTCTTGATTTTTCTGCAATATAATGCAAGTGTGTTGGACCTAAAGTAAAAGGTGCTTAGTAGCTATACTTTTGGGGATTGTTTACCTGCTTTGTTCTCCCTTGTTCCTTAATATCAATCCTTAATTTTTGGTGGTTAATAAGTAGCCTATAGCAGTCCCTTTTCCTCCTTTTAATTTCTGATGCTTTTAATCTTTTGTAAACTTGAAAAACAATAATATTTATTAGAATTTAGGGAATAGAAGAATATATTCCTCTGGAAAAAATGCATATATTTTTAATGTGGGAGTAGTGAATATATTTTGGCTTCTTGGGGATTTGTTTTCTTTCTTATTTTCAGATTCTATGTTAAAGATAGATGTATGTGTTCTTAAATGTATTTCTTTTTACATAGGCTGCTGCTCAGTGTTACATTGATTTAATTATTAAGGAGAGTGACAACAATGTAAAGCTCATAGTTCTGGATCGATTGGTCGAATTAAAAGAGCATCCTGCTCATGAACGAGTACTACAGGTAAATGTTTGAAAGAGAAATCTTAAATAAAATCCTTTTCAAATTGAGATAATTTCCAAGCCTTGCCATCTTTGTTAGATGCTTGGAGACTGGGCAGTTTAAATTTTGCTCAGCTAAAGTATAACTCTTGAGTCATCATTGCCTTTTGGGGTATTGTCTTTGCTATTAAAAAATATTTCTAACATATATTATCTTTTATCTTTTCTATTTGTATTGCACTTGGTATTCTTAGAGATCGAGATAGATTTGTTTTGATTTGGATGTAATTTATATTTCTTGGAAAATAATTGTACCAACTGATTGAAATAAAAGCTGCTTAGATTCTAGAATATTATCAGCATAACTATTAATCTGTGATAATAATGATTATTATAAAAATAAAGCCCCAAAACAGCTGAAGTCATGCTGATCCTACATCAGAACATCAAAAGTTTTCTATAAAGGACATTATTGGGAAAATTGAAGAAATGTGAATATAGACTATATTAGTTAATAGTATTAGTATCAATAAGTTCTCTTAATTTGATAATTTGTATTGTGGTCATAGAAGAAATTCTTAATACACTAACATGTTTAGGAGTAGAGAGAGTATGATAAAGCATATATGGCAAAATCTTAACTACTAGTGAATATAAGTGAAGGCTATATAGGAGTTTATTCCTAGACTTTTTAGAACTTTCTTGTCAGTGAAATTTTTAAAAGATATAAAGTTTTAAAGAAGTAAAATCACTGACAAATTAATTTTGGTATATTTTTAAATATTTATCTGCCATACATTTTTAAGTATGCATCTTTAAAATATTGCATTTTCATGCTGAGCCAGATGTCCCCTGAATACCCTTTTTGTTTGTTTTGTCCAATTTATGTCCATACATCATCATATCTGATTGTTATGTCCCTTAAGTCTCTAATTTGAGCAGTTCGTTTGTTTGTTTGTTTTTAATTAATTTTAGAGAGGGGGAAGGCAGAAAGAGAAAAAGAGAGAGAGAGATTTGTTATTCCATTTATTTATGCATTCATTGGTTGTTTCATGTATGTGCCCTAACCAGGGATCAAACTGCATATCAGGACTAGGCTCTAACCAACTGAGCTACCCAGTCAGGGCGAGTAATTTTTTCTTCATGACATTGACTTGTTGAAGACACAAGACCAGTTGTCCTGTAAGATGCCCCTTCTCTGGCCCAGCTGGCATTGACTCATGAATCAAGAGGGCACTGGTTTGATTTCCGGTCAAGGTACATGCCTGGATGCAGACTTGATCCCCAGTGGGGGGCATGCAGGAGACAGCTGATCAGTGTTTCTCTTTCATTGATGTTTCTATCTCTCCCTCTCCCTTCTTTCTCAAAAATCAATAAAAAAGAGGCTGTGCCAGTTTGGTTCAGTGGATAGAGCATTGGTCCTCGGATTGAAGGGTCTTAGATTCAATTTTGGTGAAGGGCACATACTCCGGTTGCAGGCTCAATCCCGGCCCTGGTTAGGGCGAGTGCAGGAGGCAACCAATTGATGTGCCTCTCTCACATCCATGTTTCTCTCTCTGTGTCTCTCTCCCTCCCTTCCACTCTCTAAAAATTCAATGAAAAAAATATCCTCGGTGAGGATTAACAAAAATGTAATAAAACCAATAAAAACATATTTTTTTTAAAAAGATGCCCCACCATAGCTGTTTTGGCTCAATGGCTAGAGCTTCAGCCTGTGGATAGAAGGGTCCTAGGTTTGATTCCTGTCAAGGGGACATGCCTGGATTGTGGGTTCGATCCTCAGTAAGGGGTGTGCAGGAGGCAGCCAATCAGTGATTCTCTCTTATCATTGATGTTTTTATCTCTCTCCCTCTCCCTTTCTAAAATCAAATATATACACACACACACACACACACACACATATGTATGTGTGTATATGTATATGTATATGTATATGTATATGTATATATAATGATGCCCCTCCTCTGGATATCTGGTTACTTTCTGGTGGTGTCATTTAGCTTATTCCTTAGACTTCTGTATTTCTTATAAATTCTTAAGTTTATATGAAACGTGATAGAGTCAGAGTAAACATTTTCAGTTTGAATGCATCTTATGTGATATTGTATATTTCATATTATATCATTTCAAGAGACCAAAAATATCTGGTTCTTCCACTCGAGTGATCTTATTGTTCATCAAAGAATTAAGGTGATGGACAGAACCCTACATTCTTCAGTTAAGATTTTCTTCTTGTGACTAGAAATACTGTTGTTATTTCTGGATATTTTGTTCTTTTTCAGGATCTGGTTATGGACATCCTAAGAGTATTGAGCACACCAGACTTAGAAGTACGCAAGAAAACTCTGCAGTTAGCACTAGATCTTGTCTCTTCTAGAAATGTTGAAGAGGTAAGACAAAACTCTGACAGCAGTTTGTAATCTATGAGGCCATACATGTTGTAATTCTTGCTTATTTTTACTTTGTTCGATAGCTGGTTATTGTCCTGAAGAAGGAAGTGATTAAAACAAATAATGTGTCTGAGCATGAAGATACTGACAAATACAGACAACTCCTTGTGCGAACATTGCATTCCTGTTCTGTCCGATTTCCAGATATGGCTGCAAATGTTATTCCTGTGGTATGTGATTCTGATTACCTTACTTTTGAAATTCACTAAAAGAATTTTGAAAATTCCAGTTAGTCAATAGTTAAATGCTAACTCTTAACTCAGAGGAATAAGGACTCTGACTTCTTTCTCTTCATCAAAACAACAACAACAAATAACATAGTGACAAAAATATCTCCACATATTATTATAATTGATGTTTGTTACTATTACCAGTAGGGCAAGTAAGTATTTCTTTCAGAGTTTTACCTCTTAAAGTTGAAGGATTCAGTTATAGGAGAAATTCACATATCTAGAATATTTTGTTTTCTGTCACTGTCAGATTAATGAGGTATGTTATTGCAATTTGAAGTTTTGCCATTGAGCTCTGAATTTTTTTTCTAAAATGATTTTACTTTTAGTTACAATGTAGGAGGATCCAATTAATTCATGCTGCACATAAAACAGAAAAGTCGTGACTGTTTACATTAATGGTGCTTGTCTCAACTTACAGTTTGTTATACATTTGAAAGTTATTAATACATGCTTTGCACATTTCCTTATTAAAAATTGCTTAAGGTTATTAAACCTTAAGTTTAAATTGTTATCCCGTTTCCTTTTTTTCCTAGTTAATGGAATTTCTTAGTGACAGTAATGAAGCGGCAGCTGCTGATGTATTGGAGTTTGTTCGTGAAGCCATTCAGCGCTTTGATAACCTGAGAATGCTTATTGTTGAGAAGATGCTTGAAGTCTTTCATGCTATTAAATCCGTCAAGTAGGTTTAAAATCTGTTTAAATGTAAAGTTGAGTAAGCACTTTACCAATATCTGTCTTTAAAGAGCCAGTTGATAAAAAATATAAGAGTGGGAAGATGACTTAAGACAATCAAGACAAAAATAAGAATGACAATATTACCTTATACCCACCCTTGGTAGATCCATAATCTGTGGGCAAATTATTTTTATAGTTGTGGTGATTTAACTAGATTTCTTTATCCTTATTTTCTTTAAAACAGTGTGAATCCTAAAGTGACTAAGAACATATTTTTTAAAGGTATTACTTTTTAGATATCATTATTTCTATTTCCTTTATCATTTATTGAAGTGAAGGATTACAAATGCAACCTAAATCTGATGTGTTTTTCTTCAGATGGCCTTTACTAATGAGAAAGGACTTTGTCATCCAAATTTTGTTTGATTTAAAGCATCTGATGGATAGATTATAACAGACTTGCATTATATCTGCATAGGTAGAAAATAAGGGGCCATTACAAAGTTGTTTTTCTGATTGAAAATGTATTGACGTTTGTGGAAGTGAGAAAGATTTGCTTTCTTTGTGAGGAAAAAAAATCAAAGTTTTGCTTTTGGCAGCCATGATCTCTAGAATTTTTCAGTTTCTAGAATTTTTTAAAAAGTGAATTTAATGAAACTCTTTTTTTTTTAAAATATATTTTATTGATTTTTTTACAGAGAGGAAGGGAGAGAGATAGAGAGTTAGAAACATTGATGAGAGAGAAACATCGATCAGCTGCCTCCTGCACATCTCCCACTGGGGATATGCCCGCAACCCAGGTACCTGCCCTTGACCGGAACAGAACCTGGGACCTTTCAGTCCACAGGCCGACGCTCTATCCACTGAGCCAAACCGGTTTCGGCTTAATGAAACTCTTACGGAAAAGATGACTAAAGACTTTATTTAGTTTAACATTTTTAACTAGAAAATGGTTGCTTTCTTTTTTTGTTGTTACTGATCCTTTTGTACTCCTTCCTTGTTCATTGTTCTTGTCAGCATCCTGCCTGTACTTTTCAGTGACTACAAATAAAAAGTACTTTTTACATTAAAAAGAACAATTTCTTTATAGTAGTAAGTGATAAGATAAACTTTTGCCTTAACTCTGTTGTAAATGGAAGATAACACCTCTCTGGGAAACATTTTGGTATTTTATTTTCACTACTGGGTTTACCAGTCTTAAGGTGTTTCTACTAAAGATAGATGAGGGCACTTATTTTTCTTTTAATGCTTGTGATTTCTGGGAGAATTAAAGAAACTTAGTGTCTTTGTTGTATTTCTTAAAATGTCATTCATAATCCCTTGGAACTACAGAATCTTGTTTTCTTACCTGAGCTTAAATTCACGAAGAAAAATTGCTTCAAGATTTGTTGACAAGTCAGTGTTTCAGAACTTGTATTCTTGCTTTAGGATTTACCGAGGAGCATTGTGGATCCTGGGAGAATACTGTAGTACCAAGGAAGACATTCAGAGTGTGATGACTGAGGTCCGAAGATCCCTGGGGGAGGTACGTTTTACTTTCGTAGTAAATGCTATCTTATTTGGTGATTTTTACTTTAGTACTTCTGACTTTTTTTTCCTTCCCCAATCTGACTTGTATGTGGTGATTTACTTTCATGTTTTTATCTGGACTAATGAACACTGAAAAATATATTTTAACAACCCAGATAATTAAGCCTTGAGAGCTGTGGGAAATTTGGGGGTTTCCCTTCCCCTGCGTTGAGCTCTAACACCTATTGTTTTATCTGTATTATTTACTCTTCTAGGAAAGATTTTATTTGAACAGAAGATTCTATGTTTTAGAAAAAGACTTGAAAAACTCTGCTTTAGTCTATGTGTTCTAAAAGAAGAATGCAAATATTTTAGGAACAGAGCTCACTTTATAGTATTTATGTACTGAAGCTGGCAGTATTTCCTCATTCAAAAAACCATATGGGCAAATAGAAAGAACAGTGCTTTTTAGAACACCTGGGTTCCAGGCTTGCTTCAGCCAATAATTAGCTCTGAGACCTTAGATATAAATTCCTTAAACTGATTGGATATCAGGTTATTTTAAAATAAAGGTTGATGGATAATAATTGAAGACTCTTACAGCTCTTAAATTAGACAGTGGGCTGATATTAAGGAATACATGCATAGTAGCCATTTGTATGTTTTTAAAAGGTAGTTGATGAAGTTATTTTGTAAAACTAAGATTAATTTTAATTTTAATTTTTTAAATATATTTTTTATTGATTTCAGAGAGGAAGAAGGAGGGAGGGAGAGAGATAGAAACATCAATGATGAGAGATAATCATTGATCAGCTGCCTGCTACACACCCCTCACTGGAATCAAGCCCGCAACCTGGGCATGTGTCCTTGACCAGAATCGAACCTGGGACCCTTCAACCTGCAGGCCGATGCTTTATCCACTGAACCAAACCGGCTAGGGCAGATTTATTTTCGGAGGATGAAGGCTCTTTTGGTTAGGGAAGGGATGGAGAAGAAGAATAAGAGTATTTTGTCTTAGACACTGTCCTAAACATTTTCTTACTAAGTAACTTGTGTGGAAAAAAATTAAGATTTGCATTTAGCGGATCAAGTACCTAAGGCTCTAAGTTATTTAATTAATTTACTCAAAACCATTACAACAAGGAAGTGGCATGTAGGCACAAAGCCTCTGTTCTTCTTACTACAATATTATGGGAAAGAAAGAAAATTGAGAATTCCGAGTTCCAAATATCCCATTAGGGAAATGCCTTCTC
Organism: Myotis daubentonii; assembly: GCF_963259705.1. NCBI lineage: Eukaryota > Metazoa > Chordata > Mammalia > Chiroptera > Vespertilionidae > Myotis > Myotis daubentonii. Next base: position 52,800,961 of record NC_081848.1, on the reverse strand, counting down.
TTTGGAAATGATTGAATATTTAAATGTGATTTTGCTTGCTATTGATGTTTCCAATTTATTTTTAGATCCCAATTGTAGAATCTGAAATAAAAAAGGAAGCTGGTGAATTAAAACCTGAAGAAGAAATAAATGTGGGGCCAGTTCAGAAATTGGTAACTGAGATGGGCACCTATGCAACTCAGAGTGCCCTTAGCAGTTCTAGACCCACCAAGAAAGAGGAAGACAGGTAATTTGCAGCACTTATGCTCAGCCAGCTCTACTGTTTTCATTACTCTTGTGTATAAAACAATCAAGCGATTTCCTTTCTCTTGCTTTTGTGACCAAAATGGAAGTCTTTTTTTTAAAAAATATATTTTACTGATTTTTTACAGAGAGGAAGAGAGAGGGATAGAGAGTTAGAAACATGGATGAGAGAGAAACATCGATCAGCTGCCTCCTGCACACCTCCTACTGGGGATGTGGCCGCAACCAAGGTACATGCCCTTGACCGGAATCGAACCTGGGACCTTTCAGTCTGCAGGCCGACGCTCTATCCACTGATCCAAACCAGTTAGGACCAGAATGGAAATCTTTGCCATTTAAGATACTTGAAAGGAAAAGGAAGTTCTCTCAGGATCCTGTTGATGGTTTTAATCCTCTGTTTTTTATAAGTATTTTCATAGAAATAACTGTTCTGCTTAAAATTATTTTACTAATATAGAAAATGCTAAGTTGAGGTAACTTTTAGAAAACATTTTGGAAAATTTTCTACTTTTTACTGATGGAATAAAATTTTGATGATTTCCTCATTTTACTCTAATTTTATAGTGAAGATGATGAAAATAATGCCTAAAACTTTAATGATTGCTTATTACATGCTGGGCATTGTGCTACGTAGTTTGCCTCATATAATCTTCACAGCAACCCATTAAGTACATTATTGTCCCATTTTATAGAACAAGGATTTGAATCTTGAAGACGTTTGTAATTCACCCCAAAGGGACACAATAAATAAATACTGTAGAAAAGCTGGGATTTGAATGTAGCTCATTAGCTCGAGTACATACGCCCTTCCCCATTTTCTCTTTATATTCAGCTGTTTCTTGTGTCATTTAAAGATAGGTATAAATCCATGTGTTATTTTCTTTTTCTTTTTTCCTTTAGCTTCATTCTGAGAGCTAAGGAGCGAGGTAGTTGAGATCTTATTACTGAGAGATGGCAGTGAGAGTGTTAAATAGCCTTAATTGAGTCATGCCAAAGCTGCATGCTGCTTAAGAAGTTGTTGGGTTTCATTTCCCTTGATTGCTTTGCAGACCTCCCCTGAGAGGATTCCTGCTGGATGGAGATTTCTTTGTCGCCGCCTCCCTTGCCACAACTCTGACCAAGATTGCTTTGCGCTATGTAGCTTTGGTTCAGGAGAAGAAAAAGCAAAATGTAAGTCCATTTATTCTACATTTACCCAACAAGTGAACATTGAGTGCCTACTATATGCATTGAACTGTGAGGGACCCAAAAGGGAATGTTAAAGATCCTGTGATTTAATGGGGGAAAAGGACACAATTTTACAACATAATGTTATTGTAAAATTGATGAAATAATACAGTAATAATACCTTATGATTAGTCCAGTGGAAGAGATATAAGGGTTTATGAAGTCATTTCTGTTTGCTAGAATTAGTCAAGGCTCAATGAAGAATAAGCCTTTATCCAGTATCTTCATCCAGTCAGTCATTGCCTATTTTATCCCAGAAATGTCTCCTAAATATATTGCCATTTCTATAGTTCATAACCTTCATCATAGCTTCTGACCATTCTTTGTGCTCATTTAAAATAATAATATACTTCCATTCCCCCAGCGTCTACTACCATCCTTTGTGCTACTATTCTACATTTTATTTTTACATGTCATATTATCAGTCCTATGCTGCATTTTTGTTATTTTTGCATTAGTTATCTTTTTTATATGTATGCACTATTTTTTTTTCAACCATTTCTTATTTATCTGGAGTCCAGACTTAGGTAGGGAGAAGGCATACTTAGCTAATAGTAAGAAGTTGAGAGTTGGGAACAGGGCAAAAGTTCAGTTACCTTCCTAGGTGTCCCCGTTTTTTTTGGATATTTTTTTTGTGGTAAAATATACATAATGTGAAATTTACCATTTTAACTATTTTCAGGTGTACAGTTCAGTGGCATTAAGTACATTCACACTGTTGAGCAGCCATTACCACTTTCCATTTCCAAAACTTTTTATCATCCCAAACTAAAAGTGTACCCTATAAATACTTCCCCATACCCCACTCCCAGCCATAGGGAACCACTGTTCTACTTTCTTCCTCTCTGAATTTGCCTATCCTATATACCTCATATAAATGGAATCATATAAAATTTATCCTTTTGCGACTGGCTTATTTTGCTTAGCATGATGTCTTCAAGCTTTATCCATATGATAGCATGTATCAGAATTTCCTTCCTTTTTAAGGCTATCCATATAGTATTCTTCTATCTGTTCTCCTGCTGAAATAGTCAATTTTTTTTAAATGAGAAAAAGTCTTATATTTACCCACATTCTTACCATGTGAATAGTTTTATTTTTGTTCACTTATTTTTTCACATTGCTAAAAGAAATAGGAGTGAGGTAATAACTAATAAGAAAAATATCACTCCTGGTTAAGCACTAAAGTACAAATCTTGTTAGTTAATATTGTGGTGGAGATAGAAACATCAAAAGATGGAATTTCATTACCAGATATAGTAACAAAAATTCTTCCTTCCTCCAGAAAGAGTTTAATATGGCTTTTATCTGTGAAACCTTTTTTCCTCTAGTGTGACCATTTCGCATTTTATAATACCACACTTTCACTTAACATTATAACATTTTCCCATGTTATTCTAAACCCTTCCTAATCATCCTATATAATAAAAGGCTAATATGCAAATTGACTGAATGGCAGAATGACCGGTCCAGCTCAATGCAGGAGCTATCTCTGGTGGTCAGTGCACTCCCACATGGGGAGCACTGCTCAGCCAGAAACCAGGCTCACGGCTGGCGAGTGCAGCGGTGGTGGCAGGAGCCTCTCCCGCCTCCACGGCAGCGCTAAGGATGTCTGACTGACAGCTTAGACCCTCTCACTCCCCAGTGGAGTGGGCCTAAGCTGTCAGTCAGACATCCCCCAAGGGCTCCTGGACTGTAAGAGGGTGCAGGCTGGGCTGAGGGACTCCCCCCTCTCCCCCAGTGCACGAATCTTGTGCACCAGACCTCTAGTAATAATTACAATATTTCGTACTGCTCAGGAGCTTTCTCATGTTTCGTGCTCCATCTGTTAAGGACCACTCATGAGTGTTCTCGTTTTTCACGCCCATGGAAAAAGGAGCGAATCTAGATACTTATGTAAATTTTGTTTGGTCCCTCTTCATAGAGGAAAATGTTTTACGCAGTACCATACGTTAAAAAAGTACTAGGAACTTTAATTGTTTAATTGTTTTTGTAAATAAAAATGTTATAATTATTGAAAAACAACACCTAAAGTGCATTATGATGATTTAAATAATGTGCAGTTATCCCAAAAACGTGCGGTCCCTGGCGTATGTCTTAGAGATTTCTATGCGGTATGCAATGTGTTAATAGCTGCATAACAGTCCATTACATTCCTTCATTTACTTATGCCAACATATAATTAGACATTTTCATTTTAGACGGGATTCTCAAAGGATTTTTTTTTTTTTAACTTTCATCATTAAAAGAGCCATTAATGAGATTTAGAGGACCAGGCAAATTATAAGGTGTATTGTCTCTTTTTTATCTGTTTGTTTAGATTTATGGGCAATAATTATTTTGCAACTCTGTGGGCATTATTTATTTTTTTCAGGTCTTGTTACAAAATAATCATCTATTATTTAAATTATGCTTTCTAAAAGTCTCCAGGATTCTGTGTCTCAGGGTCCAATTTGGTTTCTTCAAATAGAAAGGCTGCTTTAGTTCTGCAGGTTGGGAGAGCATTTGCTGACATCTGAGAGAGCCAGGTTTCTAATAACATATCTGGTTCATGCAGTTTGCTGCATTTGGTACAAGACAGGTGGAATTTTGGTTGTTTATCATCACACTAGCTCTCCTTCATTTATGCCTTTTCCATTGCTCTTCATTTTTTTGTGTAGAGCTGAGTTTCTCTCTGTATTATATAACTTTTGCCTAAAGAATTTGCTTTCGTTTTTCTTGTAACGCAGGTATGTTGGTAGTGAATTTTCTTAGTTTTTGTTTGTCTGAAAAGGCCTACTTCATTTTTGAAAGTTATCTTTGTAAGGTATAGATTTCTGTTAAGAATTTTTTTTTTTTTGGTACCATCAAGATGTTGCTCCATTGTCTTCTGGCATTTTGATAGAAGCCATTGTCATTGTTATGCCAATGCATGGAATGTGTCCTGTTTTCTCTGGCAGATTTTAGATTTTTTTCTCCTTATCATCAGGTTTCAGTAATTTGGTTAGGATATGCCTTCGTGTGGTTTTCTTCATCTTTACTTTGCTTGTGCTTCTATTTTTTTCTGTTCTCTCCTCTTTCCTCTCCTCTGGTGACAGTATCCCGGATGGATTATTATACTTATTTTTCAGCTTCTTTCCCAAGGCCTCTTGTAGTTTTTTCATGTATGTGTGCAAATCAGTATTCAGCCAAAGACAATTTGGCAATGACATAGATTATGTGTCAGGTTAGTGCTACATAAGACTGAAAAGGTATTTTGGATTCACTTTGTGGAAGACTTTGAATAGCAGGCTAAGTCATATGGACTTCAAAATGAAGACCTAGGGAAGTCATTGAAGGTATTCACAGGTAGAGTGAAGTGATTGGTGTATGTACAATAAAGATTAAGATAGCAGCAGCAGCCCTAACCGGTTTGGCTCAGTGGATAGAGCGTCGGCCTACGGACTGAAAGGTCCCAGGTTCGATTCCGGTCAAGGGCATGTACCTTGATTACGGGCACATCCCCAGTAGGAGGTGTGCAGGAGGCAGCTGATCGATGTTTCTCTCTCATCGATGTTTCTAACTTTCTATCTCTCTCCCTTCCTCTTTGTAAAAAATCAATAAAATATATTAAAAAAAAAAAAGATAGCAGCAACAGGTGATCATACTTAGTGTCCCATATAATGGGACAACCTAACATATGTGCCTCCTGATGCAATACAAAAGAAATACAAAACATCACCTGTCTATTATCTAACCAAGAGTGGGGAGCATTTTATAAAAAACTGGCCTGGCCTCTTTTTAAAAGTTATTATGTACCTGGCCAGGTAGCTCAGTTGGTTAGAGCATCGTCTTAATACACCAAGGATGTAGGTTCAATCCTCAGTCAGGGCACATACAAGACTCAACCAATGAATGCATCCTCAGTCAGGGTACATACAAAATCAACCAATAAATGGGACAACAAATTGATGTCTCTCCCTCTTTCCCTTCCTGCCCCCCTTCTTCCCTCTCTCTCTTGAAAATCAATAAGTAAAAAACTCATTGTGATGGAAAACAATACAGAAAGCCAGGGACTGGTCTAGATTCAAAGGGACTAAGGAGAATAACCAAATAAAATGTATGAAGCTGATCCAGGATTTAAAAAACAATAAAAATCTCTTGTGAGATTAGAGAGATTTATTTCAATTTAGAGTATATAGTAGATATATTTTGGGGTTGTTTCATTTCTCAGGAGTGATAATGATATAACAGTTATATAAGAAGCTGTTCTGATTCTCTTATTAGTACTTAGGACAGTGATGGCGAACCTTTTGAGCTCGGCGTGTCAGCATTTTGAAAAACCCTAACTTAACTCTGGTGCCGTGTCACATATAGAAATTTTTTGATATTTGCAACCATAGTAAAACAAAGATTTATATTTTTGATACTTATTTTATATATTTAAATGCCATTTAACAAAGAAAAATCAACCAAAAAAATGAGTTCATGTGTCACCTCTGACACGCGTGTCATAGGTTCGCCATCACTGACTTAGGAGGTGAAGAATCTTACTTTCATGTGTTTACCTAAAAAAATAAGTGCACATATATGAGTAAAATCAGAAAACAAATATGGCAGAAAGTTAACTATTTGTGAAATGTATCATTCTTTTAACGTTTCTATTGTTGGAATTTTTAAAAGAAAGCATTGGTATATGAGGCAGTTAGAGTAAGGCAAGACAATTAAAAAGTGGTTGCTGTCTTTTAGTTGGGGCTTAATGAAGGTTTTAGAGGGTGGCAGCTAGCATAGAAAGGAAAAAGTAGGATGCAAAAAAGATGGAGATAAAATCCAAAAGATTTGAAATCTTATTCAAGTGAAGTGAAAGTTTTATTAGATTGTGAGTTATAAAAAGTGACATTATTGCAGCTACAGAAACATGACGTTAATTATCCATTTCTCTACTTTTCTAGTCTTTTGTCGCCGAGGCTATGTTGCTTATGGCTACTATCCTTCATTTGGGAAAATCCTCTCTTCCTAAGAAGCCAATTACAGATGATGATGTAGATCGAATTTCCCTGTGCCTCAAGGTCTTGTCTGAATGTTCGCCTTTAATGAATGACATTTTCAATAAGGAATGCAGACAATCCCTTTCACACATGTTATCTGCTAAACTCGAAGAAGAGAAATTATCCCAAAAGGTAAGGTATATATGATAAAGCCATAAAAGTCCTTTGTGGCTTTTTTTTTAATTCACTCCTCATAAAGGCCTATGAAAAGCTATCTTTCCAATTAAAGAGAAACGTTTGTTTTCTCAACACAGAAAGAATCTGAAAAGAGGAATGTGACAGTCCAGCCTGATGACCCCATTTCCTTCATGCAACTAACTGCCAAGAATGAAATGAACTGCAAGGAAGATCAGTTTCAGCTGAGTTTGCTGGCTGCGATGGGTAACACACAGAGGAAAGAGGCAGCAGATCCCCTGGCATCTAAACTTAACAAGGTAACAAAATGTCAGATACACTGGTAAGTTATTTAAATTGGCTGTTTAAGAAATTAGTAATTAGGAAGTTGTTGGTCCCCCTGATTTTTAAAAGAAAAATAAGTTATACAGCAAGCTTGTCAGACTCAGGCTAACATGGGCCAAATAAACAAGGTTTAAGTTTATGTGGGCTGCAAAAAAACAAAAGCTTCAATTTTCATAGAACCATAGGTTTATTTCGATAGAGACATGCTGAATACAAAGGGCTGAAATAAATGAGTGATTGTTAACATAAAATAATAGAACATTTTAATAAAAATTAATATTTTTTCTTGAACATTAACTTACCAGACACTAAATAACTGCACAAATCAATAAGTGTAACACTACTAAACCTTTTTTCTTCTTCTCTGAAAGCAAAATATTTCCTGTTGCACACACCAAACAAGCCAGTACAAGACTAATGACGTGGCAGTCAGCTGCTAAAATATTCGCTGCTAGTATTATTGGAGAGAAATGATGTGCCTGTGCATAAGGGAAATGAATGCAACACGATTATAGTAATCAGTCATTAGCAAATGTAGTTTGTTATTAATAATTATGTGTAACAGGATATTATAAAAATTAAGTTATGAATTTTTATTAAAACATTTCTTACATACCGTTATATTGGCTGGGCTGCAAAAATATTTGTTGTGGGATGCATGCGGCCCATGGGCCATGATTTTGACATGCTTATACAGCATCAGTTTTTGTCAAGTCATTGTGATTGATAGTTTTGTTAAACATGATTGAAATTCAGAAGCTGATAAAGTACTATTATCCTAAAATATAAAACCCTGGGTCCGTAACGACCAGTAACGACCAACTGGAAGTCAGTCCTGCTGTCAGCACTGGGTTGCCGTGGCAACCTTCACAGCCACAGCCACAGCCACATGCTGTGATATAAAACACAGTGTGCAAGTGATCAGAAGCGCAAGCACCACCTCCATGCCACCCCCCCACTTCCATCAGTCCCACTGTCCCTTCCTGAGCTGTTTCCAGCAAGGCCTGAGGGAAAACCCACCCTCGGAGCTCCAGGAGCGGCCAGCGGCAGTCAGTCCTGGGTTGCCAAGGCAGAGGCCAGGGTGTGGTAGAACTCTGGGTCTGGCCCAACAGAGGGCGTGGCCGGCCTTCAAACTGGACCCCGACAGGAGGGAGGAGGGAACCCCATTCCTCACAGAATCGGCTGTTGGATAGCTTGCTATCAGTGGCCTGCCAGCCAGGAACCCCATTCACCTGCACCCCGGTTAGTGAGGGACAACCAAACTACTGAACAGCAGGCTGCATGGGGTGACAAGGCCAGCGGAGGGGGCAGTTGGGGGCGACCAGGCCAGCAGGGGGGGCGGACAGTTGGGGGCAACCAGGCTGGTGGGGGGGGGCAGTTAGGGGCGACCAGGCCTGCAGGGGGGGCAGTTTGGGGTGATCAGGCCGGCAGGCAGAGGTGGTTAGGGGTGATCAGGAAGGCAGGCAGGTGAGCAGTTAGGAGCCAGTGGTCCCGGATTGTGAGAGGGACATCCCCCAAGGGGTCCCGGATTGGAGAGGGTGCAGGCTGGGCTGAGGGGACCCCTCCCCCATGCACGAATTTCGTGCACTGAGTCTCTAGTACAGTGGTTCTCAACCTTGGATGCACATTAGAACCACCTGGGAATCTTTTTAAAATCCTCATTTCTGGGCCTCATCCTCCGGAAATTCTGTTTCTTTGTTATGGGGTGAGGCCACAACATTAGTAACAAAGAAACAGAATTTCTGGAGGATGAGGCCCAGAAATCAGGATTTTAAAAAGATTCCCAGGTGATTTCTAATGTGCAGCCAAGGTTGAGAACCACTGCTCTAGTAGTACTATAAATCCAGTAGATGATTGTATAACTTGTTCCAGTTGTGTGTGCAATCATAGTGTGATACATAGAGCTGGGGGATCCTTAGAGGTAAACTAAAGCTTTAAAAGCCAAGGCTCTGGCCTCTTCCTCCACAACCTTGCCATCAGCTTTTCATATATATATATTTTTTAATTTCAGAGAGGAAGAGAGAGATAGAAACATCAATGATGGGGGAGAATCATTGATCAGCTGCCTCCTGCACACCCCCTACTGGGGATCAAGCCCGCAACCTGGGCATGTGCCTTTGACAGGAATCGAACCTGGGAACCTTTCGAAGGCCGAGGCTCTATCCCTTGACCCAAACTGGCTAGGGCTATATTCTTAATATATTGAGTTCTACATAGGATTTATTAGGAAAACTGTCCTATACTCATAATACATAAATTTACAAATCATTGATCTAATTTAATCCCTTTATCTTTAAAATTTTATTTTTAAAAATTGTGTAAAATTTATATTAACATCAAATTTACCATCTTAACTATTTTTAAGTGTGTAGTTCAGTGGCATTAAGTATATTCATATTATTGTGCAGCCATTATCGCCATCCATTCCTGGAACTTTTTTCAACTTGCAAAATCCATTAAATATTAACCCCCATTCCTTCTCCCCTCAGCCTCTGGCAATCACCATTCTACTTTCTATCTATGAATTTGACTGCTCCAGATACTTTATATTAATAGAGTCATACAATATTTGTCCTTTTGTGATTGACTTATTTTATTTAGCCTGATGTCTTTAAAATTCATCCATGCTGTAGCATGCTTCAGAATATTCTTTTTAAGGAGGATTAAGTATTCCATTATGAATATATACTACATTTTGTTTATCCATTCATCTGTTAATGGACACTTGGGTTGCTTTCACCTTTTTGGCTATTTTGAATAATGCTTCTATGGACATGAATTTACAAATGCCTGTTCAATACTCTGCTTTCGTTTCTTTTGGCTTATAACCAGTAGTGGAATCACTGGATCATATAGTAATTTTGCTTTAATTTTCTGAGGAACCACCATACTGTTTTACATAGCAGCTGCACTGTTTTACATTCCAGGACACAAGGGTTCTCCAGATCCTTGCCAACACTTTTCTTTTTCTTTTTAATAGTAGCCATCCTAATGGGTATAAATTGGTATCTAATTGTGGTTTTTAATTTTCCTAATGATTAGTGATATTTGCCATTTTTTTTCATGTGCTTATTAGCCATTTGTTTATCTACTTTGGACAAATGTCTATTCATGTTCTTTGTTCATTTTTTAATCTGGTTGTTTATTTTGTGTTTAACTAAAGGAGTTCATTTATATTCGGAATGCAAGTCCCTCATCAAATATATGATTTGCATATACTTGTCTCTCATTCTCTCAATTGCCTTTTACTCTGTTATAAGTAGTGCCTTTTGGTGCATAAAAATTTTTAATTTTTTTCCAGCTGGTGTTGCTCAGTGATTGAATATTGACCCATGAACCAAGAGGTCACCAGTTCAATTCCCAGTCAGGGCACATGCCTGGGTTACGTGCTTGATCCCCAGTAGGGGGCATGCAAGAGGCAGCTCATTGATGATTCTCTCTCATCATTGATGTTTCTATCTCTCCCTCCCCCTTCTTTTCTCTCAAATCATTAAAATCAAAATTTTAAGGTTTTTAATTTTGATATAGTCCAATTTACCTGTTTTTCTTTTGTTGTTCATGTTTTTGGTGACAATATTATGTCTTAAAACTTTCTTAAATACGTTTTTTAAAAAATTTTGAGGAAAACACATAATTTTATCTTCATGAAATTACTGTACAAGCATGTCTTGCTATACAATCTATTTATTTAGTTCCTGAACTTGCATAGCAGGGACTGCCACATGATCTGAATTTTATTGGGTTCTTGAATTTTGGAGAATATCTAGTGAGTTTAGACAGTGAGGGATTTAACTCCTAAGTTGGGTGGTTAATGTATTTGCTTGACATATTTAATGTCTTTCTCCTATTGAGATATAAAGTCTAGGATCTGTTATTTCTAACTAGAGGCCAGTGCACAAAATTCATGCATTGGGGCGTGGGGGTGTGTGTCCCTCAGCCCAGCCTGCACTCTCTCCAATCTGGGACCCATTGGGAGATGTCCAACTGCCGGTTTAGCTCTCACAATCCAGGACTGCTGGCTCCTAACGGCTCGCCTGCCTTCCTGCCCCTAACTGCTTCTGCCTACCAGCCTGATCACCCCCTAACCACTCCCCTGCTGACCCGATTGATGCCTAACTGCTCCCTGCTGGCCCGATCGCTCCCAGTTGCGCTCCCCTGCCAGCCTGATCGCCCACAACTGCCCTCCCCTGCCACGACCTGCTTCCTCTGCCAGAACCCACCTCCTCCATGCTGTGCGTGGTCATCTTGTGGCAGCCATCTTGTGACAGTGTTGCACGCGAGGACCACCTAGGCTTTTATTAGTATAGATGTCCCCATTTTGATTTACCATGTCTCCATGACAAAATAATTTTATTACATCTGTTGTCTAATCTAAGCATATCTGTTAATTACCTAACAGACTTAGTCATTTGGCCAGGATATGTTTGACTAAATTTACTCAGTCATTGATTATCTCTTTGTTTTTGTTTGACAGGTCACCCAATTGACAGGTTTCTCAGATCCTGTATATGCAGAAGCTTATGTTCATGTCAACCAGTATGATATCGTCCTAGATGTGCTTGTCGTGAACCAAACCAGTGATACTTTACAGAACTGCACGTTAGAGTTAGCTACTCTAGGTGAGGAAATTTACTTACCATAAAGGAAGGATATTTATGGTAAGCCATTATGAGAGATTATTAAGGATATGTACAAGTTCTAGTATAAGAATTCTCTTGAGCCCTAGCCGGTTTGGCTCAGTGGATAGTGTGTCCGTCAACTTGTGGACCGCAGGGTCCCAGGTTTGATTCCGGTCAAGGGCACCTACCTCTCGGTTGCAGGCTCCTCCCCGGCCGGGGCCCTGGTCAAGGCATGTGCAGGAGGCAACCAATTGATGTGTTTCTCTCACATCAATATTTCTCTCTGTCTTTCCCTCTCTCTTCCACTCTCTAAAAATCCATGGAAAAATATCCTGGGGTGGGGATTTAAAAAAAAAAAAAGAAGAATTCTCTTGAGCCATTTGTGACATTTTAATCAAGGCTTAGTTTTACATTTAATATTTAGTCTCCAGTTTTCTGTACGTCTGTGGTATTATTTTCTTATTCTTATGCTCTTGGTATATCCAAATAAGTTTATTCATTCACTGAGCTCAATTATAAATATCAGTTTTTCTAGATATAAATAAGAACTATTTAAGTTACAGATTTACCAAGTAGCTCACTTAGTTAAATTTTTAATTCCCTTAGTACAGACCTAGGTGTTTTCTGAGTCTATAATCAATACATACCACATGTGGCCAGAGTAATATATCATTATTATATTTAGCAATTTGAGATGCCTTTTGTTTTTCTTACTGAAGACACATGAATCAGACTTTGACCACTTATACATCTGGCCTTGAAGTTGGGAAATATAAATTGTATACAGAAACATTGCAGTACCCCTAGGAAATTCCATATGGCTTAAACAAGGGTTAAATGACTTTATTAGTAAGATATCAAGGGAAAATATACTTCTGCCCTCAGCATAGCTTGATGTTTATATAAAGAACTGTGTTTCTAAGAATTTACATCTTTCTGCAGAGTTTTATCTTTTCTTTGTAATGCAGTTTATAGTATATGACAAACTTTTTGAGAAGTTGTATTCATTCAGTAAAATAAAATGAGATTCCCACAGTGTGCACACACTCACACACACACCGCGCACGTGCCTGAGTTAAATATAGAATTATCCTGAGAAGCCTATTACCTTTTAAAAGAAAATGTGCATATTGAAATGAATAATGTGTTAAATGAGTTCTTTATTTTATCCTCATAATATTTGAATCATAACCCTTCTCTTGTTTCTTACTTTGCTCGAAACCATAAAGCTGTATGCATGTTAAGGTTTTGTGATTTGAAAGATTTATATATGTCTTTATAACTGTCTAAATTTTTTTCAGGGGATCTAAAACTTGTGGAAAAGCCATCTCCTTTGACTCTTGCTCCTCATGATTTTGCAAATATTAAAGCTAATGTTAAAGTAGCATCCACAGAAAATGGAATAATATTTGGTAACATAGGTAAGAAATTACAGCATGTGATGTTTGAATATTTTTGTTAGAGAATTTCTGTAATGAATAGCTGTTTGACATTTCTTGAGGACAGAACCTGAATCCATCCATGCATTCATTTATGAAGCACCTGCTGAGGTACTAAGCACTCTTCTGTTTTGGATATACAGAAATGAACCAGATGGAGTCCTTGTCCTCAAGAAACTGTCAAGCAGGGGGAGGAATTAAAGAAATATATAATTACAGTGCAATGTGGCATTACTACTTGTGTTTTCTCTTGGTGTGCCTCATACAGCATCTGAGTCTTTTGGCTCCCACCACTCATTAGCTCTGTGACCTTGAGCAACTTAGTTAACTTCTCTTTGTTTTTGTTTCCTCATCTGTAAGATGGAAAATAATATTATAACAAAGGCTTGATGTGAATGTTAAGGAGGTAATATTTGTACAGCATTTAGAATCAAGCAATGTACAATAAGCATTATATAATATTTACTAATACCATGATCATTATTTGGAAATATTGAAACTAAATTAAAATTTGCCTTTGGTGATTTGGGATTGTTTTGTGTATGTGTATTGCAGTTTATGATGTCTCTGGAGCAGCAAGTGACAGAAATTGTGTGGTCCTCAGTGATATTCACATTGACATCATGGACTACATCCAGCCTGCAACTTGCACTGATGCTGAATTCCGTCAGATGTGGGCCGAATTTGAATGGGAAAACAAAGTTAGTCCTAGGGAGATTTGCTTAACTCCTTATCTTTGTTTCTTTTTAGCTAATGTTGAGGGATTCTCCTATAAAATTAATCCCATTAATAGGTGTCAGATGTGAGAAGCAAAGTCTTTAATATCTGTTCTTGCAAATTAGCCTTAATTGAAAGTCATTCAAGTTAGTTTGTTAAGTTGCCGTTATAAATTGGTGACAGTAGCAGTTCTACAATGAATCTGAATGATTGATCGACATTATAGACAATATTCCATTTCTTAAAAGTATGAATATTAAGTTATAATTGAATCCAGTGTCCAAAAGAGGGTTTGCAAAGTCAGTGGCTTACTTTGAGTCCTGATTTTTATTAAAAATATTTTATATGCAATATGTTAATCTTCTATGAAGTAATCTGTATCTGAAAATTCTGATACCATCCTATAGCTTGCTAGGTTTTGTACATGTCATTTACTTTTTTATTGTCTATCCTTCCCACTTGGAAAAACATTCTCATATGACATATGAGTGATTGTTTCTCAACCCCAACGTAAGAAATACACAACTTTTCTCATTGTAAGAATTATAATCTCCTTGACTTTTTTCTCTTTCTGTACAGGTGACAGTTAACACAAATATAATTGATTTAAATGACTATTTACAACACATATTAAAGTCAACCAACATGAAATGCCTCACTCCAGAGAAGGTAAGATTGAACTGAGACCTGAAATCTGATAGTAGTATGGTAGATTCTTGGCTTTCTTGTATAAGAACCTCTAGTGTATTTTTGTTGTTATTCAGCATGAGAAAAGCAGTTTCATCCTGGACTAGCTAAAAGAAGTTATCCCATAGAATGTATGAATCTGTTTACCTCTCTCTACTGCAGGGGTAGGGAATCTTTTTTCTGCTAAGGGCCATTTGGATATTAATAACGTCATTCCTGGGCTATATAAAATTATCAACTTAAAAATTAGCCTGCTTTATTTGATCAGACATTTAATTGACTCACCTGTAATGCCTTGGTCTAATGCCTTGGCAGGGCCTGACCAAATGATAAGACCCACGGGCCAGACGTTCCCCACCCCTGCTCCACTGGAACATTTCAGCCAGCTTGTTCCTAGTGCAGTGACCTAACTGAATAGTCAAATTAGTTTTTCTTTTCAGTCTTCTCCCTTTCAGCTAAGGGCTTATTCCAAAATAGTTTTTAATACTCAATTAGAAAATGTTTGTGGTGTCTTCTGTTGGCTCTGCTTGTGGGTCAGAATATATCGGCTTAAATACAGAATTGTTGATATACTTTGCTTATCTGCTATATTTGTGTATGTATGAAAAAAGACTAGCAAGAAAAAATGAAGCTGAGGCTCTAAGGAATATCTGCTAATGTAATAATATTAATTTTCTCAGTAAAAGGCTATCTGCTGCTAGAAAAGTACGTTTTAAGAGTTCAACAGCTATTCAAATAACTATTATATGCCCAATACTTTGTGAGCTGTTGGATATACAGTAATGAAAAAAAATAAATTAAGTCTCCTCCTTCATGGAGCTTAAGGTCTGATGTAGAAGGAAAACAACTATAAATAGAGGATGCATAAATACAAATTGGTATAAGTGCTATATCTTTAAAGTCAGGTTTATATAGACATGGTAAAATCCACACTGTTTTCATGTGTAGTGCCATGAATTTTGACAAATTCATGTAGTCATATAATCACCATCACATGATAACTACCACATAATTTATCTGTGCTCTTTGATCTTGCTTATGTGTAAGTTCTCTAGAAATAGTGAAGTATTGAATTTATCACAAATTACTTCCAGGCACTTTCTGGTTACTGTGGCTTTATGGCAGCCAACCTCTATGCTCGTTCCATATTTGGAGAAGATGCACTTGCAAATGTCAGCATTGAGAAGCCTATTCAACAGGGACCAGAGGCCCCTGTTACTGGCCACATAAGAATTCGTGCAAAAAGTCAGGTAACAGTTGCTTTTTAAAAAATATATTTTTATTGATTTCAGAGAGGAAGGGAGAGGGAGAAAAATAGAAAACATCAATGATGAGAATTATCGATCAGTTGCCTCCTGCACGCCCCCTACTGGGGATCGAGCCTGCAATCCGGGCATGTGCCCTGACCAGGAATCAAACATGACCTCTTGATTCATATAGGTCGACGCTCAGCTACTGAGCCACGCCAGCCAAGCAACAATTGCTTTTTTTTTAGTTCATCTCTGAATTGAACAAAAGGATGGAGATTTTAAGTTTTTCTTATTTCTATATGTAATTTTCTCTGTCATACTAGTGTTTTGTGCATTAAGTGCAAATGTATTCTCTGAATAGAAATACAACTTCTGTTTTATTAAAATGGCTCTCCTTTTGGGCCTTTCATTCTGGGTATTTGCTTAAAACCAGATTGATTCCCATGGGGTATTTGTGAAATGGGTTCTTCAGAAGTTTTTGAAATCTCAGCTACAAATCTACTGGCAGTTTGTAAATCTAGCACTAGTAGTATGTAATAACCAACTAAGTTTTTGTTGAGTCTGATCTGTACTCCTTGGTTTCATTGTTGAATGTGGTGTTATTGAATGGGGGCTTGTTAAGATAGAATTACCTACTGGTTTTACATAGTTTCAGTAATTATAAACATTTTTGTGTTCTTGTTTACAGGGAATGGCCTTAAGTCTTGGAGATAAAATCAACTTGTCTCAGAAGAAAAATAGTATATAAGAATAAACAAAAAGTCCTTGCAGCTTTATAGTTAAAATTTAGGTATGGGCTTACTGGACTCCAACATCTTTTGTACTTTCATGCTTTATGTTATATAGAATCTGAGTTCATGCTGAATGCATTCCAGCCAATAATTTATAGCCTTTCCCTTAAATCAAGACTGAGTTTAAAATTATAGTTTGTCTTTTGTGTTAACAGTTATGAATGCTGTCTTCAAAGTATATAATGTTCTCACATATACCAAGACCATTTTCACAATAAACAGATCTATTTCTAAATCTTTTGTTATTTTATAAATAAACATGCAATTACATAATTTTAGTTATATTGTGATGGATTTCTTTTAGTTGGGTTTCTATTAAAATTTACTTCGAGTAGTGTATATGTGAACTTCATTAAGATAATTTACAAATCCAGTGATATGAAATGAGACAGGTCTTAATTTACTTGCTTGATTTTTAGTTAATATTCTGACATCAATATCTCTAAAAATGCCTTATCTATAATAATAAAAGCATAATATGCTAATTAGACGAGATGTCCTTCCAGACGAAGCCAGGTGCCTGCTGGAGGCTGGAGGGAAGCCCGGGTGCCTGCCAGCAGCCGCAGGGAAGCCCGGGTCCCGGGTGCCTGCTGGTGGCTGTAGGGAAAACAAGGTCCCGGGTGCTGGAGTGAAAACCGGGTCCCGGGTGCCAGAGGGAAGCCGGTGCCGGCAGTCGGGGGAAGGAAGGCCTACTCTTGCATGAATTTCGTGCATTGGGCCTCTAGTTGTATTCTAAAGGACTTTTCTCTGGAATTTAGCTTCAGGAAGAAAATAGCAAATAACTTGAGAAGACAGACCTATCATAAGTTTAAAAGAGCATTATGCATTCTGACTGAAATAAACATACTATTCTAATTATCCTGAATTGTAATAAAAAATAGATAACCCAAAATAGACATTTACCTTGGAAATAGATTTTATTCATTCCCATTTAGCTTTGGGTGTTCTTTAATATTTGTTAGGAATTAAATGGTTCAGCCAGTTACTGAAGCTGGGCTGGATGAATTCAACTCCGGAGGATTCAAAAAGCTCTTCTCCTCGCCTTACTTTTCCCCTTTTTCTCACTCTACACAGGCTGGGCACCGTCACCTGCCATTATGATTCCAAATGCTTTCTGAGCTGAATTATGAACCATTATACTTTCTCTTCCAATTAGGCTTCAGGCTACATTTAGTATCAGGGTGAGTCCATAGATAAGGTCTGTGGAAAACAGCATCTTCTATTTCAGCACCTGAGAGAGGATGGAATGATTTGTTTGGATTGGAAAGGAGATTGATTACCATGAATGATGTCATAAACTTGAAGCCACTTGCTTATTTAATCAGAAAGAACTGGAGTATTACCAGGTATTTGAGATTCTAGAGCAGGGGTCCTCAAACTACGGCCCGCGGGCCACATGCAAATACAAATATTGTATTTGTTCCCGTTTTGGTTTTTTACTTCAAAATAAGATATGTGCAGTGTGCATAGGAATTTGTTCATAGTTTTTTTTTAAAACTATAGTCCGGCCCTCCAACGGTCTGAGGGACCGTGAATTGGCCCCCTGTTTAAAAAGTTTGAGGACCCCTGTTGTAGAGCATTGAAATGTCAAAGGAAAGTCAGTAGTTTCCCAGTGAAAGATACTAGGATTGGGGAAGAGTGTCATTTTGATACTTTGAGTAGAGGTCTGGGGATTTGTGATGAAAGCAAAGAAACTGATGCAGCTTTGTTTGGATTAGGTCATTTCCCAAAGGATGTTTGTTCCACTGAACATTAGCTTTCTTGATGTCATTAGGTCTTCTGGGAGAAAAGGATCCATAGTCAAGTAAGTTTGGGAAAAGCTGTATGCTGTGCTGTACTGGGGGTTCGCCGTGTACATTAGCATATTACAAATTCTGAGAGGTCCTTCAGGAAGGAAAGCAGATTAGTTTGGTTTAACCAGGGGTCCTCAAACTTTTTAAACCGGGGGCCAGTTCACTGTCCCTCAGACCGTTGGAGGGCTGAACTATAGTTTAAAAAAAAAACTATGAACAAATTCCTATGCACACAGCGGCAGCAAAAACACCCGGTGGGCCGGATAAATGTTTTCGGCGGGCCACACGTGGCCCGCGGGCCGTAGTTTGAGGACCCCTGGTTTAACCCATCATATCTTAATCTTACTTGACTAGGGAATTCTTTTTTCATAGAACACCTATTGACAATATATAGGACAAGAAAAGTGACTTATGTTAAAGATTTTGGTTTTTGTATTCACAATCAATTTGTATTGCATTTAAGATCTCAAGAAATTATACCTCTCTATGTCTTAGAACAGCAGTCACCAACCGGTGGTCTGCGGACCACTGGTGGTCCATGAGGTCCGAAAGTTTGGTGACCGCTGTCCCAGAATATCTGTGTTGATAACGCTAAGAAAATTGCCTGCCTAACATATTCAGGCCATTTTTGTTGGGATCGAATTGGCTCACATTGCCATTTTCTTAAATTTATAAAGAGAACAAAGAGAACTTAACAGTTGTCTGATATCTGTACTACATTAAGCTATTTATTTCATTAGCATTGTATTAGCTTTGTGCATCTAATGTAAACTGAATTGGATGGCAGTACTGTTTAGAAAAGCTGTTTACACTGTGCTGTCTTAGGATATAATACACTTCTAAAGATTGTAGCTGCTCATATTAGAAGATATTGTATAATTAAGACCATGATGTCTGGTAAGAGAATAAATATAGTATCTGACACCAAGTGAGGGCATCCTCCTATATAATAAAAGGTTAATATGCAAATTGTCCCCATGGGCAGGAGTTCAACCAACCAGGAGTTAGACGTGTGCTGACCACCAGGGGGTGGCACAGAACACGGCTGGAATAGGCTACGCAGCGCTGGCAGCGAGCAGCAGTGAAGGTACTGCCAGCCCCAGTGGGGCCCGATGAGAGCAGGACTGCGACAGGATAGTGGAGCAGGTGAGTGGGCGGTGCCAGGCCAAGGCAGGTGTGAGCAGGGGCCCCGATCGCCCCACCGGTCACCCCACAGATGGGCCCTAATCACCGGCCAGGCCTAGAGACCCTACCTATGCACAAATTTCATCCACTGGGCCTCTAGTAATATATAAATGTATTGAATGAATTTACCTGTAAATCTTATGAGAACTCAGTGGCCCTTATATTTTGCTGTATTGACACTAGAGGGAGCTCTATGCAGCTTTATTTTGGGATTAGAAGTGATGGGAGTTCAAAGTTGTCATAAGAAGAAAAAAGGTAAATTTATTAGCAGGATTGACATTAGTGATATTTTGCTAGCTACAAGAAACTTTGTGATTTATAAATAACATAGGAGACAAAAGAACTCATTTTAGGATTTCTAATAAGGCAAGAGAATCAAAATACAGGGTAGCCCCCAAAAATGTCTGCAAAGCTGATAGCTTATGCAATGTTTCTTTTCAGGTTTAACCCATTGGAATTACTATCATTATTCAAAATGTGTATATATATTTTGGGGGAGGACACCCATATTTTTTTTTAATGTTATTTTTTAATATATTGATTTTTTTTTACAGAGAGGAAGGGAGAAGGATAGAGAGCTAGAAACATCGATGAGAGAGAAACATCGATCAGCTGCCTCTTGCACACCCGCATTGGGCACGTGCCCGCAACCAAGGTACATGCCCTTGACCGGAATCGAACCTGGGACCCTTGAGTCCGAAGGCCAACGCTCTATCCACTGATCCAAACCAGTTAGGGCAACACCCATATTTTTAGAAACTCAATATCAGATGTGAAATATCTGTGTTATGTATTGGGTAAAGTAAGTAGTTTTACTGAATCGAACCTGGGACCCTTGAGTCCGAAGGCCAACGCTCTATCCACTGATCCAAACCAGTTAGGGCAACACCCATATTTTTAGAAACTCAATATCAGATGTGAAATATCTGTGCTATGTATTGGGTAAAGTAAGTAGTTTTACTGGTGACCTTTTCCTTCCACACTGATAAATATTCTTAGCTAATAATTTATAGCCTTGCCCTTAAATCAAGATTCAGTTTTAAAATTATAGTTTGTTTTTTTAAATATATTTTATTGATTTTTTACAGAGAGAAAGGGAGAGGGATAGAGTTAGAAACATTGATCAGCTGCCTCCTGCACACCCCCTACTGGGAATGTGCCCGCAACCCAGGTACATGCCCTTGACCGGAATCGAACCTGGGACCCTTCAGTCCGCAGTCCGACGCTCTATCCACTGAGCCAAACCGGTTAGGGCAACACCCAGATTTTTAGAAACTCAATATCAGATGTGAAATATCTGTGCTATGTATTGGGCAAAGTAAGTAGTTTTACTGGTGACCTTTTCCTTCCACACTGATAAATATTCTTAGCTAATAATTTATAGCCTTGCCCTTAAATGAGGATTCAGTTTTAAAATTATAGTTTTTTAAAAAAAATTAATTAAATTACAGTTTTTCTTAATAGTTCTAAATGCTCTTCTCAAAGTAGAATTGGGTCTATCAGCTCCCTGCCTACTGCCTTCTCCCAAACTCGTAATATATCATCAATGTTACCTGTCCTGCTCCCTGAGCTCTACTCTTCACCCTTAAGATTTCAGAAGCTTAAAGAGTTAACTAGCTATAGTGCATAAGTTCAGTTCAGAATTAAAAAAAGCATGGAATCTCTTATCTGCCACTTGTTGCATGGTCTTAAGACGATGGTAAATAGCTAATTAATGCTTACATATGGCAAGGCATAACACTGAGTGCTATTTGCATGACATGTATAATCCTCCTAATCACTCTATGAGGCAAGTATTATCATCATTTATCAATGGTGATTATACCCCCAAAGGAGTATTGATAAGCAAGTAATGTTAAGTATACACAGTGTGTAAGTATATACAGAGGGTAAGTTACTTAGTGTTAACTAAGGCTTAACAGGTATAAAGCCAGGATGCCTAAAACTAGAGCCCTTGCATCTAGTCACACGTTGCCACCACTGTCTGATCCCTTTGTGCCTCGTTTCCACATTTATATAGTGCTTACAATGTTTGCTTCATATAGGTGATCTGAGAGATGAAATAATATAATGTATTTATTATGACCATTTGGTACATAATAAATTTCATTCCATTTCTTCTCCCACTCACCTTTCTTCCTTACAGAGAAAATGGAAACCTGCTCTCTTCACTACCTTCATACTGCCCTAAGAATTTAGGTCCTAATTTTATGCTGTTACTTGAATGCTTTGTTTTTGTTTTTAAAACCAGTAACTTACTTAAAAGAAACTTCATTTCTCTAGAATTCTTTGAGGTATGATGGCCCTTGACTTTATAAAAGTGTTTATCATGTCAATTTTTAAAGTAGCTCTTGACACTTTTGCTTATCAACTTCTGTTAGCACAGCCCATAATAACTAAACAACCCATTTATCTCATGGCCTCTGATGAACATACTGGTTTTGTTTCCTTTCAAAATGACAACCAGATGACTGATTCTTTAACAATTGAGCACAGAAATAAGTGCAGCCAGGTAAGAGTAACAGTGTGATGTTTAGAGTTGCTCACTCTAAGTCACTTCTATTAATCAGATCACTTTCTCTTTATTTTCTCGAGCATGGCAGGGTCTCTAAGAAGTCAGTTATGCAGTGACAAAAAAACCCCAAACACAACTGCAAATGGGATTTCTGCCTTTTATCTGGGGTTCTCTGTATAAGTGGGATTCTGAGAAAACTCTGTATTTTGAATAATTGTAAAACCAACAAGATATAAAAATGAAATACAGTCTGGTGGGCTGAAACAGCCCTGAATGATTCTTCCTTAATTTAATCTCAGTTCTCTAAGTAGCTTTCTGAAAATAGGTGTATCTGTCTGGGCTTATCTCTTTATCTGCAAAATGAAATAATTCAGTTAACTGACCTCCAGGGTTTTTGGCTTAAGAAATTCATACTAGAAGGCCTTACATTTTTACAGCTACCCTTTCAACAAACTTTATAATCAACTGGAATATCTCCACCTGGATATTCCCCACAGATACCTCAAAATCAGCATGAGTGCCCTGTCCAATGTGGTTCAGTTATAGAGTTGTTCCATATACCAAAAGGTCTCAGGGCACATACTTAGGTTGTGGGTTTGATCCCCGGTTGGGGTGCATATGGGAAGCAACTGATTGATGTATCTCTCACATTGATGTTTCTCTCTCTCTTTCCCTTCCTCCCTCTCTAAAATAAAAAATAAAATAAAAATATAGAGAAAAAAAAATTTTTAATCAGCATGAATGCAACTTTACCATGCCCCTCAAATTTGTTCCTCTGCTGTATTCTCCGTGTGGTCACTTAGGCTAGAAATCCTGTAATCACCCTTGACTTTACCCTAACCCCTATATCTCATCAGACACCAAGTTCCATTTTCTTCCAAGTATTTTTCTAAACTTTTTCGCTACTCCTACTAAGATTGCCCTTTATTCTGGTCTACGGCAGTGGCCTAACCATAAATTTCACATGTAATTCTAAAATTAAATCCTATGTTTCATCTTGACCACATGCAACAGTAGCTATACAAATACTTGCCCTGTTCAGGTGCATCCGTAGTGATACCATTTTGGGAGACATACCTAACAAAAGAAACAAGTCCAAATATTTTAATAATGAAAATTGAAAATGATTATGACACCCCAAAATGAGTATCAATCCAAATGGTGTACTACCCAATAAAGATGGAATATGCAAATTAACCATCACTCTGTGACAAAAGATGGCTGCACCCACAGCCAATAAGGAGGGAATATGCAAATTGACACAACAAAGATGGTGGCGGCCAGGCCGAGATGCTTGCATCATTGCCATGGCGACGACACAGGTGTTGCGCTCCACTCCAGGCCTCTGGGCAGTGCACATGCACAGGTGCAGAGCGGCTGAGGCTGGGTGGGACGCCTGCTATGAGGGCGGGTGCGGGGGCATGGAGGGAGTTACAGGAGGGCGGCAGGGCTGGAGCGAAGGCCTGGGTCCTGGGTGCCAGAGGGAAGCCAGTGCCGGCAACCAGTGGAAGGAAGGCCTATTCTTGCACAAATCTTCGTGCGTCAGGCCTCTAGTTAAATATACTGTATATACAGTGTGTATCAGAGTACCAAGTAAATACTAGATGCTCAATAAATATTGAGTGACCAAATAAATAAAACATGTAGCTATAAAGATAACAGTGTGGATTAAATTACACTGTGGACCTGTGCCCATGAAATAATGTTAGGTGAGGGAAAAGACACCATCCTCTAAGAGTGTCTCTTACATTAAGATGAATCAGGATATGTTATAGTTTGTCTCTCCAAGTGAATTAAAAAATCAAAATATACCAGTTGTATCACTAGAACATCTTGAAAATAAATGCTATCTATCCTCGTAAGATCACTGGTGTGGCTAAGGTATTTCATTGGCCACAGTTCCTGATTTCAGCTCTAGTGATTTTTAGATCTGTGATATTGATCTCTTGGGCTTCTAAGTTGCTGAAACGCCAGCTTCTGGGCCCACCCAGATTGCTGGCTGGCATCCTCCCCTAAGTAAGCACTGCATTCTCTTATAACAGGGTGGGGCCTGAATCTACTGCCCAGGATTTCAGCCAGGACAGTGGGGAAATGCCTATGTGGCTCAAGGCGTCTGGGAAAATTACTGAATTCTACTAAGCTACCCAAACCATTTTTTAAAGCCCAACTACATTAAAAAGTGAATTTAATGAATCATAATCAAAATGTTTCTCTTTCTATGAAGTTGTTTCAGGTCACACTCTTTTTTTTTTAACGACCCTGTACTTCGACTGTTACTCATGCTTTGAGTAAAGTTATGACTGTAAGGAGTGTGGGTTTCAAACTATCTGCTGGTACACTGGGATTCCACAAACTAGACCGATGTGTTGCCACAGCTAAAATCAAATCTTGGTGGTCTTTTTCCCAGGTCCAATAAAAGCTGGTAGATAGAATTTTGTCAATTGTATGTTTCTTCTCTGTAAATGTTTTTGATGCATTAATACCTGCTACCAAATTTAAAAGGTTATAAGGAAGCATTATGGGAATATTTGGCCAGCTGAATATTCTTGGTCTAATAGCTTGTCTTTGTGGCCATGTGTATTCCTGGTGGTTTTATGTTATATACGTATATTTTTTTGCTAGTAAATTGTTCCTTGTTCATCAAATTGAATTAAATGTGTAATTATCAGAGGTAGCAAAGGCCAACTTGATTTCTAGGTGCTCCACTCCTGGACTAGGTGTGCAAAATATAAAATTCAAATAGTCTTACGTAATTTGTACAGATCATACACTCGTAGGCACTACTTACTTTAATGAAAATAACCCTTGGTAATGAAAGTATAAATCTAAGTTCAGGTAATCCCTGGCTTATTTCTTCAATATAATGACTTCTGGAAAAGCGCTGGGCGAGTGTGCCCTGGTTTTTGGCACTCAACCTGTAACTAAGACCCCCCCCTATCCCCTAACCTAAGGCACAAGTTGGGACTTTCTAGAACCCTTTCTGACTGATAATACCTGCTCTAGGCCTAGTGCTGTGCTATGTCCTGAAGTTACTAAGGACAAAATACAGTTTGGTGGGTATTTTAAGAGCACATAAACACCTAATCAGAG
Organism: Myotis daubentonii; assembly: GCF_963259705.1. Lineage (NCBI taxonomy): Eukaryota > Metazoa > Chordata > Mammalia > Chiroptera > Vespertilionidae > Myotis > Myotis daubentonii. The sequence continues at coordinate 52,775,940 of NC_081848.1, read as the reverse complement.
TACTATTTATTAAGTCTTAGAAAAATGTACCGACTTCTGTGAGAGTACAGAAAAATGGTGACTATCAGAAAAAAGTCAGGCAAGGTTTCACAAAGAGGGGACATTTGAACTAAGCCTTGAAAAGCATGAATATGCCCACTGAATGTCAGATAAGGTATAGGGAGGAGGGATGGATAAGCAATTGCAGACATAGAACAGTGCAGGTATAGTCACAGGTGTGTGGCACGAGACGGGTGGGTTCTACTCAGCATAGGATGTGCTGGGGAGCAATGCAGATGGTGAGGCTGGGAGTGATAGACAAGGGTTGGGATCATGAAAGAAAGGCTGGGGCACTTGAACATTATCTTGTAGGAATGAAGAACTACTAAGGAATTTTAGCAGATAAGTGAAACAATGTCATTTACATTTAGAAAAACCTCTGGCTCCATTTTGGAGACTAGATTGAAGGTATGGGAAACCAGTTAGGAGCCTGTTGTAGAAGCCAAATTCAAGAATTGTTTTGAGTCTGGCCAAAGTGGCTCAGTTGGTTGAGTGTTGTCTTGTGCACCGAAAGTTTGCCAGTTCAATGTCTCTGTCTCTCTGTCTCTCCCTTCTTCTCTCTAAGCATGTCCTCTGTGAGGATTAAAAAAAAAAAGAAGAAGAATTGTTTTGACAACCTGAGAGTGGGACACGGGGGCGGGGAGTAGGAGGAATACATGGTGGGAGCAGGAAGTAGAGGACAGGGAGAAGCCTTAAAAAAATGTTACAGGTTGGGGGGTGGGAGTGGCTGGGGAGAGTTCAATAGGGGAAAAATGAGACATATATAATACTTTCAACAATAAAGAATTTATTGTTTTAATTTTTTTATTGATTTCAGAGAGGAAGGGAGAGGGGAGAGAGAGAGAGAAACATCAATGATGAGAGAGAATCATTAATTTGCTGCCTCCTGCACACTCCCTACTGGGGATCAAGCCTGCAACCTAGGCATGCGCCCTTGACCAGAATAGAACCCTTCAGTCCGCAGGCCAGCACTCTATTCACTGAGCCAAACCAGCCAGGGCAACAATAAAGAATTTAAATTTAAAAAAAAATGTTACAGGTTGCCTGGCCGGCCGGTGTGATTCAGTGGTTGAACATTGACCCATGAATCAAGAGGTTCAGTTCCCAGGTTTCAGGCTCCATGCCTAGTAGGGGGTGTGCAGGAGGCAGCCAATCATGTTTCTCTCTCATTGATGTTTCTAACTCTATCCCTCTCCTTTCCTGTCTCTCTAAAAATCAAAAGTTGTTTATAAAAAAAAGTTACATGTTTCTCAAAGGGCAAATGATGCTCAGATAAGCAGGTAGGGTTACCAAATCTGTCTTTCCTCATGTATAAAATGGGAGCAGTTATCTTTCCCCCTCCTGTCTTAAGGGCTTACTGAAATGGCAATGAAATGTAAAGGTGTGTCATAGTGATCTTTATCCATAAAATAAATACCATGAGGTTGAATGATATGAAATTGCCTCTTTTATAGCTAAAAAAAAAAAAAAAATCAAGTATCACAATTTCAGTGATTCAACCACATAGTTTGTGGATTAGTTTTTCCCTGTTATTTCCTGTCTTCTTTTCAGCCATATCATTGCCATTCTTTCTTTCTTTTAAGATGAGCAATACATTTCATCAAGGGGGTTTCCAGAAAGGTTAGGAAAGCAAGTGTGATAGAAAAGTGTACAGCCTTTGAAGTCAGATAAACCTGGAATCAGCTTTACCTCTGTAATTTATTAACTATGATCTTCATTAAGTTACTGTGTTTCAACCTTATTATTTTCATCTGGAAAATGGAAATAATGCCTGTCTTGCAGAGTTATTAAATGAGAACATTCATGACTTGTTTGTGTGGGGCATGTAAAAGGTGCTGAATAAAAGTTTCAACTGTTCCTTACTCCACCCCTTCCTTTTTTCTTTCTTTCTTTTTTTTTTTTTTTTAACTTGTTTACAGGTTTGGTATAGAATTCCAGTTATCTGCTTCCTTGTGTCCCAGGAAAGCAGAGTTAATAACTACATACCAGGGATTTCGGTGTGTATCAGAAATGTTCAGGTGTCATAATCTTAGGCCAAAATATTTTAAACTAAGTGACCATTTATATTATCAAATATCATTCCATGGAATTGCTTTAGTGCACAATTTGTGTCAAGTTTTTCTGGAAAGCCACAAGTCTCATCACTTCTCACATAATTCAAGAAGTACTAATTTAGCCCAGACTTCTAACAAATTCATGCATACAGACTGTGTCATATTCCCCTGGAAATGACATCATATCTGTCGTGTGTGTGTGTGTGTGTGTGTGTGTGTGTGTGTGTGTGAGAGAGAGAGAGAGAGAGAGAGAGAGAGAGAGAGAGAGAGAGAGAGAGAGAGGAGAGAGAGAGAGATAACTGTTTGCAAAGGAAAAATCTACTTGAAATAGTATGTATGTCCTTATATTCCTGACTGAATCCACCCCCAAAAGGTGAACTCACAATTGCCAACTCTCTACGCTGCTGGGTCCAAGTAGCACAACTGGGTTTCTGTCTGTTTCCCATTTTAACATTTTCTCTGTTGATGAGTTCTGATTTTGCATGAAATCAGTGGGTTTGTTTTTTGAGCTCCTACTTTGTGCAAGCCCTATTCTTCTCACAGCATTTATATGACAAACAGGACAGACAAAATCTTTGCACTCATGAGCTTACATTTTTGTGACAACAATCAAATAAGATATTTTCAGAGTGGATGAGTGCTATCCAGGAAATAAATAGGCTAATGGGTAGGTGGTGGATAACTTAGAAAGGGTTGTCAAGGAATGAGGTGAAAATGAGTTTGGCATATTTGAAGAACAGAATGGGATTTTTTTTCTCTTTTGTGTGTGTGCAAAGGGATAAATGGGTAGAAGATGCAATAAATAAGCAGGGGACAGATAAAAATTGCTCTCTGAGCTCTGGCCTCCAGCATCCCTGGAAGGTTGGATCTGTATCTAGCCACTGTCTAGGACAGTGACAGCATTTTGAAAAACCCTAACTTAACTCTGGTGCCGTGTCACATAGAGAATTTTTTTGATATTTGCAACCATAGTAAAACAAAGATTTATATTTTTGGTATTTATTTTATATATTTAAATGCCATTTAAAAAGAAAAATCAACCAAAAAAATGAGTTTGCGTGTCACCTCTGACACGCGTATCATAGGTTCACCATCACTGGTCTACGACCTTCCTTTAAACCAGAAGTATTTCATCCAGAAGCATGCTATGACTAACATTCTAACTCCATCTCTATGGCCAGGGACCTGGCTGCCTTGCCCTCCCCCGCTGAATTTGCCCCTGACTGAAATCAACTCAGAGTCTTTGATTTTCCACCACCTGATGGCCTTTTTTAACTTAAAAATTAATTACTAAGAACTGTCTGCTTATCAAGATAGAAAATGAAGAAAGGCAAAAATAAAATTAAAAAGTTATCTACAATCTCACCACCCAGAGATAAATATTTGTTATTTGGGGGGTATGTAATTTCAGACATGTATTCATTTATATATATTTTTTAATCTAAATGTCATAATGTGACTTTATTCAATGACATAAACTTCTATATCAACAAGTCAATGTCTGCTTATGTTATTTTAAATACTTTGTCATGCTGATGATATACCACAATTGCTTCAACCCATTCACTGTTTCTAGTACTAATCTACACTAATAAAAGAGAAAAATGGTAATTGGCGTACAACGATACCCTTTTCATTGGCTAATCAGGGCTATATGCAAATTAACTGCCAACTAAGATTGGCAGTTAACTGCCAACAAGATGGCGGTTAATTTGCATATGTAGGCACAATGCAGGGAGGCAAAAGGGAAAGCAGGAAGAAGCCCCCTGCCCCTGACAGTGATCGGAAACCCAGGGGGGAGCTAAGAGCTGGGGGGCAGGGCAAAGGCGGCCCTGGGGCCGCCTTTGCCCTGCCCCCCAGCCATGATCGGAGAATCAGGTGCCTTTGCCGCCCTGGCCAGTGATAGCAGGAAGTAGGGGTGGAGCCAGTGATGGGAGCTGGGCACGGTCGAAGCTGGCAGTCCCAGGAGCGAGGGGCCCCTTGCCTGGGCCTAAAGCAAAGCCCACAATCACGGGGCCGCTGCAGCTGCGGGTCCCCGCTGCCCGGGCTGAATGCCTAGGCCAGAGGCATCAGGCCTGGGCAAGGGGCCGATCCTGCGATTGGAGGGTGATGGGGGTCAAAGCCTGAGGGCTCCCTGTATGTGAGAGGGGGCAGGCTGGGCTGAGGGACACTCCCCCCCACACACACACACACACCCAGTGCACGAATTTCGTGCACTGGGCCCCTAGTAAAATAATAACTATGATAATCAGAAGTTCATAGATGTTAAGAACACTGATAATTTTGCACATATTGTTTCTGAGACAAAAACTGTTAAGTGAGTTGCCTGACGTCACACAGATAATAAGTAACCGTCGATGGTGAAACAAGTCACATTTGTTAAGCATGTACTGTAGGCTTGGCATGGTACTAGTCTCAGTAGCGAAAGAGCTTCTGCTATTTCCTTTAAACCCACAGGTTAGAACTGTAGCCCTTCTGTGACTGGTAGTGGAAGGCAAGACTGCATATAATAGTGCAGAAGTGAGGCTGCTATTAGGATAGGGAAATGTATGCTGACAGCCAAACTTTGACTGTCTTTTTCTTGCCTTAGACTACAGTCCAGTCTCAGTTTTTGGTGCCCCTTCAAGATGGCTCCCCCACTCTAAGCCCTTCACCTCTTACTTTCAGTGTTTTCATCTATAAAATTGGTATGCCATGGTTTTTATTATTGTTGCCTATTCAATAAACTAAGGCCCAATCCTGGATGACCAAGTATCCAGGAATGGGGTGGGTCCCCACCAATGCCCTTTGAAAAAGTGAGGACAGAATCATTAGCATTTGGGAACTTAAAGGAATGAGGAAAAAAGGAACTAGATATAATCTGGTTTTTCCTCAAGGGTTATTGAAGGAATTTTGTGCACCAGGACTCTAGTAAACTTTATGTTGATGGCAGATTACTGTCTTCATCTCCTGCTGAATGGAAACTTGGTTCTCTCTTAAGAGAGAACCACACCTCCTTATATTCTCTTCTAATCTCTTATTTAGAAACTGCCTATTCTCACATATTCCACTGGGGCCTCCATTGGAATTCTTGGCATTCCCCATTGACATTAACCTATCACTACACTCCTATTACCTGCAAAATTTACTTCTCCTCTGAGGCTTATGCCATCCAGCTCAGCCAATCAGACCTTCTGTCCTAGCACCATGAGCCTTGAATGAGTGATACAGGGAAGGAAGGAATGATGGAGGTGAGGCTCATGCCATATTCTATGCTTTCTTTGTAATGGTTGTCTTCTGACCAACTCAGTCCCTCAAGTCTTCTCCACTTCAAGTCCTGCCATCACCCAGGCGACTTCATTATGCAAAGCTTTTTAAACATCCTAGCCTCTTTGTTCCACAATGTTGCTAACAATAACCAACCACCTCATAGCCATAGACATACCCTGGACCTTTTCAATACCTGGCACTCCACCTTAGGGAGCTTAAATTCTAGTATGTTAAATCCCTGCCTGTCATCTCCTAGCTAGTTATCTCTCACTCTTCGACTCCTATCATACCTTCTCCTTGACATCCTGGCTTTTGGCCTCACTGTTTTCTCCCAAGTCCATCACTCCCCTAAATATTTTGCTTCCTTCCCTATTCTCCCTTAACCTTGTAGTACAGCATGAAAACCAGCATGATCCTCTTTCTGCCACACCTATTCCTAAAAATCTAAACTCTGTGTCAGTCCAATCATCTGCCTTCTTCACTCCTATGCTTGGGCTCCTGAGCACAACCATACAAATGGGCTCTAATGCAGCTGTGGTCATCTCTTCACAATAGGTATGAATTAATTAACTAACAAAATGGATTAGTCCATTCATTCATTTGGCAAATATTTACTTACTATCCATTATATGCCAGGCAGTGTGCTACCTGCTAAAGAGAAAACAGTAGATAGTAGACAAAAATAGACAACAGATACATTCCCTGCCTTCATAGAATTATAGTCTAGCAGAGGAGAGAGACCTTGTCCACTAATATAGAAATATAACATTATGGTCAAGAAGAGTGCTGCAAAGGGAAAAACTCTAAGTATTATAAAAGTATACCAGAGGAAGACCTGCCCTAGTCTGAAGGATCAAGGGAAGGCTTCCTGAGAAAGTGACATTTAATTTCTGGCCTAAAGGAAGGGCTCAAATAAGCTAAGTGAAAGTAGAAGTGGAATGAAAGGTCTCTCCATGTAAAGGGAAGAGTGTGAAGGCCCTGAGAGAGGAAAGAGGAAGGAAATGAAAGTGGGCCTTGTGTATGGAGGGGTTTGATGGCAAGGCTGAAGAAGTCAAGGTGAACCAGATCTTTGGGTCATTTTAAGGATTTTGAGCCCTTAGAGTTTTATGCAGAGAATGGCACTGTCTGATTTGCCTTGTCTTTTACAAGAGTTCAACTCATTTGTAGTGTGTTGAATGGAGGTAAGTAAATCAGATAGAAACTGTTGTAATTGTCTACTCAAAGGCTGGTGGTTTAGTGGAGATCGATTTGAGAACCTTCTCCAAACTCTAAAAGACCCATTATCTACTTCTGACTCCTCCCACTACCACCACCACTACCATCACTACCACCAATTTTGGCAATTGACTTGCTTCCTACTTCTTAGGAAACTAAAAATGTCAGGTGTGAACTTCCTCAATTTCCTGCCTCTACACCATTTAGCTGACTGCATGCCCTTCACCTTCTTCCTGCCAATCTCAGAGAAAGAGGGTCATGATGGTCTCTTTTCTGAGGCCCTTCACTCCCCCCTCTACCATAACTCCCCCCGCCAGGACCAGTAACTATGCTCTATTGCTTGTCTACTCCTTGTCCTGAAGCAGACTCAATTCTCTTCCAGTTAGAAAAGCAAAACCCACTAACCTCCTGTCACCCTAGATATTACCTTATCTGTCACCCTATCTCTCCTTCCCTTTACAACAAATTTTATATAGTCTATTCTCCCTATGTCAAGAATGGTGATGCTCATCAATATTCCATATACCCCTCACATTCTCCAGCTCCTTTGACTTGCTTCCTACTTAGGCAAGCCTAGGCAATGAGTATCTCACTTTAGACCAAAATGTAGAGTAGCTGGCAAGTGACCTTCCAATGAGCTCTTTAATTGCTGAGGTAATTGTAGAGGGAGTTTTGTCTCCTAAAAGTTACAACTTCAGGATGATGGAGCCTCCATTGCTCTGAGCTCTTAAGTGACTCCATTGCTCTGAGCTCTTAAGAGCATAGAATGTAGGAAAGAAATGAATGGTTACTGTAAGTCACTGAAATTTAGGGAATGGTTTGTTACCACAGCATAGCCTATCTAACTAATGCCTTTACTATCTCTACTTCCTCACCTCCAGAAGAACTATATTATTTCTGACACATTTTTTTAGCCCTCAGATTCCTCCTCTTCATTGACAGTTTACTCAATCAAATGCCACCACAATTCTTTATTGCTAAATTATCTAATTTGATTTCTCTGTATCATGTGACATAGCTGTCTATTCTCTTCTTGAAGCTTATCTTCCGGCTGTTATGATACTAGCAGCTCTTGACTTTCCTCCTACTTCTCTACGACATATGTTTTGAAGGTAATAGGACTTTTTTTTCCCATTCCATCGAAGTAGCATCAATGGCTGTTATCAAGTCGAACTCCCATTGAAAAAGACTCTATGGCTTTCCAATCTAAGTTCATTAAGCTGACATTTGAGACTCTCAACAATTTAGCCACAACCTATTTTTCCAGCTTTAGCTTCTATTCCCCTTTACACAGCTTACCCTTTAACCAAGAGGGGTTTGCTGAGCTTCTCTCCTTTTTGACCTTCGTCATGCTGTTTCCCGTATCTGCACATGCTTCAGTTTTGTTTTCTCCTTACAAATATTTAGACATGTGTGCAAGGATGCTTGTATAAGGATTGTTTATAATAGTAAAATTTTGGAAATGATCTAAATGTACATCTTTAGGATAGAATAAAGAAATTTTATAGACATACCATATCTGAAATGCACTCTTTCTCACCAAAACAAGGAAATAAACCAAGAAAACAGAAGTCCCAACAAGGAAAGGGACAAAGTGCACCTGAAAGGTGGCAGTGAAGATAAATCCTAGGATCACAGCTTTGCACCAGGTATAAAGGGCATCCAATTCTGATAAGAGCAAGGTGATTCAAAAGATTTATCTTGTGGGCTATCACCAGGCTAAAACTGATGAAAACACTGGTACATGTGATCTCTCAAATAAGGGTATAACATAAGAAAAGAAGATACAAATTCTAGTCAATGAGGACTCTAATTCAGGACAAGTCGGGGAAAATTTTCTCAGAATGACAGGGAAGGAAAGTCCCAGGAGGGCTCAAGTACAAACAGTTCCAGCAGGAAAACGAAGGTCCCCAGGAGGGATGTATTTAAGAGAAACATTGGAGCTGACAGGTTACCTGATGCCATTGACCATGAAGAAAACTATAGTGAAAGATTATTAGAAAGTGTTAGAAGAGTTACCTGTAGGCAATTATTGCAAGGAAAATTTGCCAAATGAAAAATCAAGATGACTGTTAACTTTAGGAAAAGCAAAGGTAGAAAAAGAAATATAATATTGATGCTTCAATGGTGAGTTGTAAATGACATTTGCATAGGGGTCATAAAGTAAACACTGAATACTGATTTAGCCCAAATTAGTTCTATCAGGAACATGGGGGAGAAGAAACAGAAGGGATGGGGATGTAAAGAGCTAAATCCTAATTTACATAAAAGAAGTCACTATATTATGTCTAAAATGGGTTAATCAAAGGTAGCAATAAGAACATATTATTTAGGGAAAACAGAGATATATAAATGCCAAAAGAAAGAACTAGGACAGTTACCTCTTGGCAAAGGACTTGGGGGAATGGGCAGGAGAGAGGCAAGGCAAGAAATGATTGCTTTACTCTGAGGAGTGAGATTGGCAGGAAGAGGGTTTTTGCTTACCACTTTATATTTTCTGTTATATTCATTTTTTATTACAATAAGCATGAATTACTTTGATATTTTAAATAAAAAATAATAAAGCCAATCTGCTGTCCCTATTTTCTGCCTTTGGCAATTCCATCTCCAGGTTGTTGAGTCCATCTGCAGACCTCACCATCTCCAGTCTCAAGCCCTGTGTGTGGGTGTCTCCTTTGTTTGAATGACAGTAGGGCAAAGGCTCTGTGGTTTCTCTTCTCAATCAGGAGCTCATCTCAGTTATCAGTAAGCTCCTATCTTCATACCATCTCCAAAGGACAGGAAGCTGTGGCTCCCTCAGCCAAGTTAGCCATTGTCTTGAACTCCAAGGAGCCTCCCTATAAGACCATGGCCTGCTGTGCAGTATATTTCTCTATTTTGAAGTCCTCTCCTCCAACCCTTAACTCATTCACACTAAATAGTTCTTTCCATCTTTATACTCCCACCCCTAACGTCTGGAACAGGCATTTCCTGGAACATAATATCATAACTATAACTAATTAAGTTTGCTTTTGGATCTCACACGAGAAAACACCCTGAAATCAACTTTGACATTCATAGTCTATGGTTAAAAGCTGGAAGCGACAAGTAAACCTACCCAATCTTTGCCCCAGACAAAGACATTATCTTTATTAGATGGATTAGGGCACAAATCTGCCCTCTGCTATGGAGAAAGACACTTTTTCTGTCTTCCAAGACTCTCTGGTATACAGACACCCTTGAAAAGATTGTCTAGAACAAAGTTGATACAGATGCGCATAAGTAAAGTGGAGAATTGTCTCCCCAGACTGACCCATAGAAACTGTGAGATAATGTGAAAGGACAGTGCAGGACGGATGGCTGTGTCCTTAACCCCTCTTCCAAGAAAGAGCCGCAGGGTGTATCAGTTACTCAGCCTGCCCTTATCTCGGCCAATGGAAAAGCGGGGGAAACTAGCCCAAGGCCAAAAGTATGCTGGCCCCCCCGCCCCCCCCGTCTTTGTGTAACCAGACCCTAGCTGCACCCTGCCCCAACCCCCGACCCCAAGCCCTATAAATTCTTTGTTCTCTTGGGATTCGGGGCTCTCTCTTGCACCCAGTAATGGAGGCAAGGGGGGGACCAAGCGAGCTTGTATAGGAGACCCTCTGCTTTTGCATCCGACTGGCTGGTCCCCTGGTGTGGTTTCCTTGGGGATCTTGAAATCTGGGCATAACAATGAACATTTGCTGTTTTAAGCTATTAAGACTTGGAGTAATTTATTGTACAGCAATAGATAATACACATATATTTTTATCTCTAGTGCTCTTAATTCTTAGTGTAGACCTAGATTTTCATTTGGTATAATTTTCCTTTTGTCTGGAGTACTTCCTTTAACCTTTCTTCCAGTGCTGGTTTGCTGGTAATGACTTTTTAACCTTTTTTTTTTTACAAATGTGTATTTTATTTTTTTGTTTTCTTTTATACAGCTTTATTGAGGTATAATGTCCATACCACAAAATTGTCCCATTGAAACTTTATAAATGCAATAATTTGGTAAATTAATAAAGTTGTGCAACTATCACCATAATCTAGTTTCAGAACATTATCATCTCTCCAAAAAGTTCCCTGATATCCATTCAGTTAGTTACTCTACACTCCCACCCCAGACTTAGGCAACCACTTAATTTCTTTAAATTTGCTTTTTCTACGTATTTCATATAAATAGAATTACATATGTAGTTTTTGGTTCTGATTGGTAGTTTTTCAGGTTCATCCATGTTGTAGCATGTATCAGGAGTTCATTCCTTTTAAATACTGAATGATGTACCATTATATGGATATACCATATTTTATCTTTCGCCAATTGAACATTTAGATTTTTTTTCCCCATTTCTGACTATAATGACTAATACTGCTATGAACATTTTTATACATTTTTGTATGGACATGTATTTTCATTTATCTATCACAGAAATAGAATTGTATAATAATTTTTGAAGAAATGGACAAACTGTTTTCCAAAGTGGTTGTACCATTTTATATTCCCACCCATAGTTCATGAGGGTTCTGATTTCTGCACATCCTCACCAACACTTGGTATTACATATCTCTCTTATTATGCCCCTCTAGTGAGTGTATAGTGGTATCTCATATCTTCTTTTTATTGAAGTATAGTTGACATACAATATTATATTAGTTGTAGGTGTACAACAGTGATTTAATATTTATCTGCCTTACAAAATTATCATCAGAATAAGTCTAGTAATTGTCACCATACAAAGTTGTTACAATATTATTGACTACATTCCCTATGCTGTATATTGTATCACTATGACTTACATGTTTTATAACTGGAAGTTTGTATGTCTTAACCCCCCATTTATTTATCTTCTTTTTGCCCATTTATAAATTGGGTTACTTTCTTTTTTTTCTTTTTCTTTTTTTTTTAAATATATTTTATTGATTTTTTACAGAGAAGAAGGGAGAGAGATAGAGAGCCAGAAACATCGATGAGAGAGAAACATTGATCAGCTGCCTCCTGCACATCTCCCACTGGGGATGTGCCCGCAACCCAGGTACATGCCCTTGGCTGGAACCGAACCTGGGACCCCTCAGTCCGCAGGCCGACGCTCTATCCACTGAGCCAAACCGGTTTCGGCGGGTTACTTTCTTTTATTATTGAACTAGAGGCCCAGTACACAAAATTTGTGCATGCAGTGGCAGGTGGGGGGTGGCATTCCTCAGCCCAGCCTGTGCCCTCTCACAGTCCAGGAGCCCTCGGGGGATGTCCAACTGCCACAGAGGCGGGCGAGGCTCCTGCCACCACCTGTGCTCACCACCCATGAGCCTAGCTCAGGGCTTCTGGCTGAGTAGCGCTCCCCCTGTGGGAGAGCACTGACCACCAGGGTGCAGTTCCTGCATTGAATGTCTGTCCCCTGGTGGTCAGTGAGTGTCATAGTGACCCGTAGTTTCACCGTTTAGCTGATTTGCCTATTAGCCTTTTATTATATAGGATTGTGAGAGTTCTTTATTTATTCTAGATGTAAATCTTTTATCAAACATGTGATTTGCAAATATTTTATCCCAACCTAAGCCTTGTCTTTTAATTTTCTTAATGGTGTCTTTAATTTTGAAGTCCGACTTATCAATTTTTTCTATGGCTTCTGCTTTTAATGCTATATCTAAAAGCTCATTTCCCAATCCAAGACCATGAAGTTTTTCTCCTACACTTCCTTTTAGAAGGCTTATAATATTAGCTCTTACATCTAGGTCTATGAACCATTTAAATTAATTTTGTGTATAGTATAAATTAAGGGTCTGAGTTAATATTTTTTGCATATGGATATGCAATTGTCCCAGCACCTTTTAATTGTCCTAGTTACCTTTTCTTTGTGATGAGAACACATTTAAGATATATTCTCTTAGCAAATTTCAAGTATACAATGCAGTATTATTAACTATAGTCACCATGCTGTACACTAGATCCCAAGAAGTTATTTATCCTGTTGACTGAAACTGTATCCTTTTACCATTTCCCCCACTCTCTAGTCCTGGCAACCACCAATCTACTCTCTGTTTCTATGAGTTCAACTTTTTAAAACTCCACATATAAGTGCTATCATTTAGTATTTGTCTTTCTGTCTGGCCTATTTCACTTAACAATGTCCTCCAGATTCCTCCATATTGTCACAAATGGCAGTATTTTATTCCTTTTTTTAAGGATGAATAATAACAATAATAATAATATATATTACATTTTATTCTTGGGGGGAGTTTGTTTTTTATTTTTTTAAATTTATTGATTAAGGTATTACATATGTGTCCTTATCCCCTCATTACTCCCCCAACCCCACCACTCATGCCCTCACCCCCCTGGTATCTGTGTCCGTTGGTTAGGCTTATATGCATATAAGTTCTTTGGTTGCTCTCTCTCCCTTACCTCCACCCTCCCCTACCTTCCCTCTGAGGTTTGACGGTGTGATAGATGCTTCTCTGTCTCTGGATCTGTTTTTGTTCATCAGTTTATGTTTTTCATTATATTCCACAAATGAGTGAGATCATGTGATATTTATCTTTCTCTGACTGGCTTATTTCGCTTAGCATAATGCTCTCCAGTTCCATCCATGCTGTTGCAAATGATAAGAGTTCCTTCCTTTTTACTGAAGCGTAGTATTCCATTGTGTAGATGTACCACCGTTTTTTAATCCACTCATTGCTGATGGGCACTTGGGCTGTTTCCAGATCTTAGCTATGGTGAATTGTTCTGCTATGAACATAGGGGTGCATATAACCTTTCTGATTGGTGTTTCTGGCTTCTTGGGATATATTCCTAGAAGTGCGATCACTGGGTCAAATGGGAGTTCCATTTTTAGTTTTTTGAGGAAACTCCATACTGTTCTCCACAGTGGCTGCACCAGTCTGCATTCCCACCAGCAGTGTATAAGGGGGTCCTTTTTCTCTGCATCCTCGCCAGCACTTGTCATTTGTTGATTTGTTTATGATAGCCATTCTGACCAGTGTATATTACATTTTCTTATCCATCCATTCATCAATAAGCATTTAGGCTCTTACCATATTGTGGCTATTATGATTATCTTACAGTAAACATTGGAATGCAGATATCTCTTTTTTTCCTTTACTGATTAAGGTATTACATATATGTCCTTACTCCCCCCCCCACCCCCCCACCCACCTTGGCAGATATCTCTTTGAGATACTCATCCTCAGTGTGTTTTCTACGTTTCTTCTGCTTGTGGTTCATGGAGCCTCTTGAATCTGCGAGTTTATAGTTTTTATCAAATGTGGAAAATTTGGGGCCATTGATTTTTCAACTATTTCTTCTGTCCCCTCCTCATCCTCTTTCAGGATTTTGAATTATACATATATTAGGCCTCTAGGAGTTTTTTAATAGCTCAATGATGCTCCATTCTCTTTTTGTCATTTTTAGTCTTTTCTTCTCTTTTTAATTTCAGTAATATTTTCTTCTTCAGAGTCTAATTGGTTAGTTCCAAATTTGTTAGTATATATTTCTAGTACTAAGACTCATCTAATTTTTCTTCCCACTTTCAGGGATCAGTGTCCTGAACAGCCTGTTGTCCAATGTACAAAAACAATTATTTCATGTATTTTGTCTGTCTTATAATTGTTTTAAGCAGAAGGTCAAATCCATTGCCTGCTACTCCATCTTGGCTGGAAGTGGACGTCCTTTATTCCAATAGCTTCCTAAATTTTCTCTAGGTATTGTCTCTCATTGCTCAAATTTGGTACACATGCATTGGATTGGTCTTGGAATATTTAGATGACAACTGTAAAAAAATATTAAAAATTCCCATAATTCCCCTGTAGTAATAACTGGTTAGGTTTTTTTTATAGTTCATATTTCCTTTGGGTTTTCTTTCTAGCTTTTGATTTTCTTGGTGTTTACATCAGCCTTCCCCTTACATGACTTCTTGCTAGCCCTTGACACTTATGACCACTTCCTCATTTAAAAATTTTTGTTCACTATTAGGTTCCAGGAAATCTCTCTCTCCTGATTTTATTTCAACCCTTTCAAATGCTAAGAACCCTCCCTCACAGTCTCCTTCACAAATTTCTTTTCCTCCATATACCCTTAGATAAGAACTTCTTTCTTGATCCTCCTCTCACTCCATATGGATCTACATTCTCCCTGAGTGATTTCAATTGTCATCCATGACTTTCATTATCATTCATCTGCTTATGACTCACAAATTTATATTTCAGAATCTCTCTTCCCAATATTTTATAAACCCATATATTTAATAGAAACATGTAATTCTTGTCTAGTTTATCTCCTAAATATCTCTCTTCTTCACACCTGTGCCTTGTTTTCCCCACAATCCTGTTGTTCACACCTTCATTATATCTCACCTAAACTATTGCAACAGCCTCTGATCTGGTTTCTGGATGAGTGCTAGATACCCTGTGGTCTTTACAAAACACCAATTAGATTATGTCACTCTCTTGATTAAAGAGCTCCAAGGTTTCCCCATCACACAAGATAAAATCTAAACCTTTAGCTTAGTATGTGCAAGGCTCCACACAGTCTGCCTCCAGACTCCTTTTCAGTCTTACCTCCTGATCATCCCAGATATATCATTCCCAAATGCATCATCCCCTCTGCTTTTTCAGGTGCTCCTTTTGCTGCCCGGAAAGTCCTCTCTGTCTCTCTTTTTCACAAATGTTTTCTCATGCTTCAAGAGATAGCTGAAATGTCCATTCTTCAGTGAATCTCTCCCTGGAGCCCTTCAAGAAATGCACCCCCTTATTCCTCTCATACCCTGGGCGTTCCTGCATTCAACCATCATTGCACTTGTCCCAGTGGCCTGTGATTGTGCTTTCCCATCTATTTCTCCTACTGGACTGTGTGCTCTTCCAAAACCGTGGTCATCTTACGCCTCTATGGCAGCGGTTCTCAACCTGTGGGTCGTGACCCCTTTGGGGGTCGAACGACCCTTTCACAAGGGTTGCCTAAATACATCCTGCATATCAGATATTTACATTATGATTCATAACAGTAGCAACATTACAGTTATGAAGTAGCAACGAAAATAATTTTATGGTTGGGGGTCACCACAACGTGAGGAACTGTATTAAAGGGTCGCAGCATTAGGAAGGTTGAGAACCACTGCTCTATGGACTTATCTCTCTCACAAGGGCTCAGTATAATAATGCTCGGTAAGTGTTTGTGTAATACTTGGTTTCCTTACTGAGGTCCATAGTAGGCTTTGGAGGGCCCCTGAGCTAGTGTATGTAAAACTGTCCTTTTTGAGGACATTTTCCTGGAAACAAGATCCCATTCTAATCACCAGATTTTCAGAGGGGCCTGGATTCACAAAAGTTTAAGTATCTCTACCTTAGGGAGAAACTAGCCAGGAAATTGTTTTTAGAAACCTCATGATTGGTCAGAGCCTAAATGTCACTGTGTGAATGGGAGGACTTCCCTGCTGTAGCTCACGTCCCTAAGACCTGTGAAGAGGAGAGAGCTGGAGGGAGGGGTGAGCAGCAGCTCTCCACAGCAGGTGGGAACATACAAAAGGCTACATTTGAAAAGCCAGGTGCCTCTCTCTCTCTCTGTCATTTCCCTTTCATGCTCATGCGCACCTATACCAGGATGAACGCAAACTTGAAATCCGAACACACACACACCTCTGCATGCACACAAATATGCACACACAAACACACAGCCAGGCATGTCCATACACACCCATCGGCACGCACACAGATGAACATGCACACACAAACCGGCCACATACAAATACGCAGAGTCACACGCAGCCTGGCCCATGCATGTTCCCTATGTAACCACTCACACGGCCATGCGTGTGAGAATCACACAACCTGGCTCCGCCCTCCTTCCTGCAGAGTGCGAGCGAGCGCGGCCCCTGGCATGGGGCCCGGAGAGACAGCCCAGCGGAGCCATCTGTCAGGCTGAGGTTCCTGCGCCGCCCATCCTGCCTGAGCTCAGCCGCTCGGCATGCGGGGCATGCAGCCTCACTATTCCCTCCTCGGCTGAATCATGCTGAGGGAGCTGGCCCGGCCAGAGTTTATCAAATCGGAACAGAATTTTGGCAAAACAGATGATTTGTGAGCTTGGCATTTGTGGGCCTGGGGGGGTGGAGACCTGGAGGGGGAGAGGGGAGAAGTGGAGGTGAGGAAAGAGGAAAATTGTTTCTCAGGATGCTGAGAGACCATGGAGGTGACATCCAAGTCAAGGTCTTAAAGAACAAATAGAAGTTCCGAGGCAGAGAAGTGAGTGGGGAGGTGTTCTTGGGATAGGGTATTCCAGGCAGAGAGAACAAGATTGTATATTGATACCATTATAAAACTTATAAGATTATCAATATTTCTCCCTCTGGCTACTTCACATACCCTTTCCTCTTTCTATTTCTCTGCCTCACATACTGATAAAACCAACCTTGTGTTTAAGAGCACAGGCTCTGGCATTGGCCGGCGTGGGTCAGTGGTTAGAGCAGCCGTGGGCAAACTACGGCCCGTGGTTTGAAATGAATAAAACTAAAAAAAAAAAAAAGACCGTACCCTTTTATGTAATGATGTTTACTTTGAATTTATATTAGTTCACACAAACACTCCATCCATGTTTTTGTTCCGGCCCTCCAGTCCAGTTTAAGAACCCATTGTGGCCCTCGAGTCAAAAAGTTTGCCCACCCCTGGGTTAGAGTGTTGCCCTGCTCTAACCACTGAGCAGGTCTAATTACTGAGGGTCCTGGATTCAATTTCCCATCAAGGGCATGAACCTGGGTTGCAGTATTTTTTTTTTTTTTGTCTTTTTTTAAAAATGATTTCTGAGAGGAAGGGAGAGGGGAGAGAGAGATAGAAACATCAATGATGAGAGAGAATCATTGATTGATCGGCTGCCTCCTAAACGCCCCCTACTGGGGACTGAGCCCACAAACCGGGCATATGCTCTTGACCAGAATCGAACCCAGGATCCTTCAGTCTGAAGGCCCATGTTCTATCCACTGAGACAAACCAGCTAGGGCTGTAGGTTTGATCCTCAGCTTGTGGGAGGCAACCAATCATTGTGTCTCTCTCACATCCATGTTTCTCTCTCTCTTTCTCTCTCCCCCTCCCCCCTCCCTTCCATCCTCTCTAAAAATCAATGGAAAAATATCCACCGGTGAGGTTAAAAAAAGAGCATAAGCTCTGAACTCTGAAAGACTTTGGTTGCGCCACTTACTACCCATATGAGCTTAGGCAAAGTCACTTACATCTTACAAATAAAGACAAAAATTGTATTTGCTTCATAAGATTGTTGAGAACATTAAATGAAATCACAAATTTAAGGAGTAGACCTGGCACAAGGTAATGCTCAAGAAATGTTCGCCGCTCTTATTTTTATCGTCATAGTTAAGAACCGTTAAGCACCAAGGAATAGAGAACCTAACTCAAACTGGCATAAACAGGAAGGAGATTCTTCATCACGTATAATGGGGAGACTTGGAGTAGAGTGGGCTCCAGGCGTGGAATAATCAGGGCTCTGACTTTATTTCTCTGCAGTTCTCCTAGCTCTGTCCTCTGTTTATATTGGCTTTGTCTACAGACTGGCTTCCCTCTTTGTCTAGAGGTGGCCGTGTCACCGTGTTCTGAGCAACTGTGACAACCTGCTTCCTTGTTCACATCCATCCTGATAGAGAACAAAGCTTCCTCCCCCAAACAGAAATATAAACCCCTTCTGTCAATCTGGTTAGGCCAGCTTAGGTTGAGTGCCTGCCCCTGAACCAATACAGGGACCAGGGGGATTCCCTGGGTTAGCTAAGCCTGGCTTCCTGACCCAGTCACTGTGAGTGAGGTTGGGCTACCAGGATTGGCTTACACTAACTGGGATCCATCCCCGGAGTTGGAGATGGAGTCCAGCTTTCTCCTGGTCACATGGCAAGGGGGAGGGGCTCTGTTAGAGAGGAGGGAGAAATATCTGGATGTTGCCGGGACAACCAACAATATCCTCTGTTATCCTAACTATTTTATTTTGGGCATGGTAGTTCACATGGATCTTTTCAGACCTTGGTTCAAATGACTCCTTACCAATTAGGTCTTCCTTGACCATGAGACCAGTTACATAAAAGCGCTCTCTCTCTCTCTCTCTCTCTCTCTCTCTCTCTCTCTCTCTCTCTCCTCCTCCTCTACTCTTCTGTTCTTCCTATATCCCTCACCCTGCATTAATTTTATCTAAAGCACTTATCACCACCTGATATGTCATTGTGTCCTTCTTCAAGAAAACAAATTCCATGACAGTAGAGGTTCTGGTTTGTTCAATGCTGTATTTCTAGTACCTAGAAGAGTCTTAGCCCATAGTAGGCACACAATAACAATTTCTTGAATGAATCAGTGATTCTGGCCTGAGCCAGGTGCCTTTGATCTTCACCTATTATGGGACATGGGAATGGTTGAAACTTTCACAGATCCTTTTTTTCTTCTACATAGTATTGATTATAAATCTTTTCCTTCTCCTTTTTCATGATAATAGTTACCTATTATTCTCTACGTGTAAAATATTAAATATTTTGTGTTCAAATAAAATTAGAAAACCAGACTGGTTCTTCTTTTTTGCAAAGATTTAAGACATGGCGTCTCCGTTTTTTGAGAACTGCATTTATGTTTCTATACATGTGCTTAAGAAATGTGTATGGAGTGTTTTCTGGTAGGTGCTTCTGAGTCTACCACTCCAGTTTTCTAAATATATATCCCCTTTGAAGTCTCATTTGGTATAAATATTTTTAAATTTTAAGAAAAAAAAATCTCTGCTTTTCTCCACACCATCCCCACCCTAAAACCTGTCTGCCTCTAATGAGGGACATGTCATAGGACATTCTTTTCTTGGGTGATACTATCTGACTCTAGGACTAAACAAAAGAACAATGATAAAAATAACAACAAATGACACATATTTCTCTGGAAATTTACAATGAACCCTGCCCATTGTTTTTTTTCCCCTTAGTTATAAAATTAATATGTGCTCATAAAATATTACTTGTTTAAAATAAAAAGTGAAAGTCTCTCTATCATCTCTAATCTTACTTCCCAGAGGTAACTAGGTAACTACTGTTAATAGATTGGTGTACATTCTCCAGACTTTTTTTTTTTTTTTTTTTTTTTGCATGCATGGCATGTCTGCCAGAATTTCACTTCCTCTTCTGTGGTACAAGTTGTTGCCAGAAGCAGCTACCTGGGAGAGATGGTATTTTCTAGCCATCCTTATGTCCAGTTGTGGTCATGTGTACAGCTGTTGCCCTTAGAATGTGAGCAGAAAGTCATGTTATTATTTCTGGGCCAAAGCTTTTAGGAAGTGAGTGTGACTCTTCCACACCCTTGTTCTCCTTCTGCCTGTTGAAGGAAACGCTTGGGGATGGCAGAACCGCAAGATGAAAGGACCTGGGTCTTTGCATCACTGAGGGGAAAAGAGCCACCTGCCAAACAACCTTGAACTTGTGTGAGTGAGAAATGAACTTATGTTTGGATCTTTATACGCTGGGGGCTTAATTGTTGCAGCAGCTAGAAGTACCATAATCAATATAGTATGTGCGAACACAAGCTGTTTTTTGTTATATTATATTCACCTGCACAAATTTAAAAAAAAAAAAAAAGGATCACACATTACACCATGATGCTATTTGGCTTTCACAGCTGAGAACGGTCCTCTAAGAGGTACGGCCAGGAGGTGCAGAAGCCAGAGTTGGAAGCTGGGCCTTGGAGCCCCGAAGCCCGAAGTTTTTTAAGTGCACTCATGCCAGCCATAACCTGGCTCTAACCTACCTCTTTGATGATGCCAGCATGTAAGAAGATGTTATTTGTTAGGCTTCTTTGATGACTCAGAACAGCTGCATTGCCCTCTGAGATGGGGGTGGGTGGGTAACCCAGGTAGTCTCTGCCCACCCAGGAGCCTGTGGCTTCCTGTCTTCCTCAGTTCAAGGGTTTCTCAAAGACAGAGCCTTCAATATGATCATATTTCCCAGAAGACACAGTTTGATTTGACAAGTACTGCCCCCGGGACAGGGGCCTGGGGTTGTGGTGAACACCAGTCAAGTTTGGAAGAGCCAGGTCTGAAAGCCCCCTTCTCCAGTCCAACACGAACATGGCCCCAGATCCTCAGAACTCACAACTCGTGAGCTTATGTCCCCAGAGAGGGCTCCCTGCTTCAGGTCCCAGACACCACCAGAAAGTGAGCTGCAGAAAGCCAGGTGGCCTCAACTCCCACGGGCTTCCAGGAAACCTTGACAGTTTTAAGAAGCCCCCATTTCCTGCTTAACATACAGAGCCTGGGTGGGGAAAGTCAGGGAGGCCCTCACGCACTGCTACTCCACCCCCAAACTTACCCTGGGGAATATCTCTGTGTGCACAGATGAAATGCTCATAGAGACAGTACCAGCAGCAGGATGGGTTGGGGAGAGAGAGGGCCCTCGGGTTAGTCAGACTCCGGGATCCTCCACTTCTCTGGGGCACCCTCCACACCCATTCCTTCTAGCTCCACATCCTTCTATCACCTTCTGAGCCAAAGCAATTGATAGCTCAAAAGGTATTTCATGGATTAATTAATCAATGTTCCCCGTGTGGGAACCATATAACATTGGTGGGACACAAAATGATTGAAGGTTTGTACATAAAGACCAATAATAAATAGTTTTTAATTATTCCCCTTTCCGTTCATTTCAACACTTTTGATTACATCAAAAGAATGTCACCATTAGGTGCTAGTAGGTCTTTAGTAACTCTCTGTACCAGTAGGATGCATCAGAAAGAGAGAGAAGGTACAAATAAATAACATTAGAAATAAAAAGGGGTCATAACTGATATAGCAGATATTAAAAAGATATTCAAAAAATAAACATTTTCTAATGTAATGTAATTTTTTAAAAAAAGATATTCTTTACAAAAGCAACTCAATTTTATGTATCTAAAGGCAAATCTCACAAAAAGTGTGGGCTTCGTCTTTATCAAGAAAATTGTAAAACTTGAATGAAAAACGTAAAATAAAACCTAAACAAATGAAGAGACGTAGCATGGGTAGGAAGAAGACACAAGTATAAACATATCTCCCAAATTGTTCTAGAAATGTATGCAATCCCAAGCAACATACTGGCTGTGTGTGCATGTGAGTGGATTTTTTTTTTCTAGCTGATTCCAAAATGTATTCGGAAGACCAAAGAGGGCTGCTATTTTATATAAAGTGGTCAAGAAAGACCTTTCTGAGATTAGGCTCTGAGGACTGAAGCATTCCAGGCAGGTTGAGCCCAGGTTCTGAGCAGCAGCTGGTTTGGAATGTCTGAGGAATATGAGGAGGTCAGTGTGGCAGACTGAATAAGTGGCAGAAATGAGGTCACAGAATTAGCCAGGGGCCAGATTAGATGGGCTTTGAAGACTATGATAAGAGCTCTGGATCATCTCTGGATGGAAAGCCTGGGGAGAGTTTTGATGAAAGAATGATCCAATCTGATGTAAACATTCTTAAAGATTTTGCAAGAGTTGGAAATATTAAGGAAACGTGTTTCCAAGTGGTATGGAAATGAAGTAAAAACTGTGAAGAGCGTACACGAATGATTGCAATTTTGGAAATTCTGCCTTCAGGAACTCCTTGGGTCAGAGATGTGGTTTGAATTCTGCTTAGCCCAACAGACTGGGGAAGGAATCTATGCTCTCAGAGCCAACACTGACAAACATGCAGGATGGCCAGGCCCATCCAAGACTTTCTCTTGCTCCTTTGGCTCAGGGATGATGTCCCAGAGAATCTCTTTCATGGCCAGACCTCCAATTATAGCCTCCCAGAGAGCGGGTCCAAAATAAGCAACTCTGTCCCGCTCCTGAAAAACATCACTGCCTTCCAGACTAATGAGGTTTAAAGAAGGCTGAAGGTGAAAGAGACTCCAGAGAGAGTCATAAAAAGAATAAATGATAATACAACTAGCATGTCCCTGAGGGAACTCATTGTCTTCCTTAAAAAGCTGTTCTCTCTCTGGCATTCTCCAGTCAAATAAGTGTCGACACCATTTTTCATTCAGTCAATAAATACTAGTTAAGCATGTGCTGTCAGCATTGGATTCACAGTGATGAGCAAGACAGACATAGCCTCTGCCCTCATGGAACTTATAGTCTAATGTGGGGAGAAAGACAATAAAAATAAAGAAATCAGTTATTACAAAATGCTTAGTATTGTGAAAGAAACGAATAGGATGATGTGGTAGATCAGGGGTACGATAAGTGGGTGATAGGCAAAATGCGGCCTACTGTCATTCTTTGTAAATCAAGTTTTATTGGAACACAGCCATGGTATTTGTTTATGTATTATCTAGGCTTGCTCTCATGCTTTCAAAGTCTCAAATATTTACTGTCTGATCCTTTCCAGGAAAAGTTTGCCTGCCCTTGTGATAGAAAATGATAGAGGAGCCAGTCTCCTCCCAATGCCTGATAGAACTTTCTGCAGTGATGGGAATGTTCAATGCTGTGCTGTCCAATATGGTAGCCACCCACTACACGTGGCTATTGAACACTTGAAATGTGGTTAGTAACGTACATTCCACCTTATTTAATTTTTAATTATTTTATATTTCAATAGCCATATGTGGCCAGTGGCTACCGTGTTAGAGAGCATAGTTCTATACATTGACTCAGGTCTTCCCTGAATCCTCATTTCTTCCTCACACATCTGAATATCTCTTAAAGTCCCAATAAGCCAATCAAAGCCAAAATCAAAATATGTGTTCACCATAATTTCAGTTGTATACAAATGTATACAAGGATACACAGAAGTATGTATCTAATACTTGGAAGCTACTACTATTATCATTAGTTACTTTATTAAATGGGAAAGCATGGTGCATGATTTTGTCTTGCTCATTCAACATTGGCATTGGTACTATTGAATCATTTGTTTATTAAAAATCTGACATTAGGAGAACCAAGATGGCGGCATAGGTTAACGCCGGAGTTTGCTGCTTTGAACAACTACTTCAAAAGTGAAACCAAAAAACGGAAGGGACATCACCCAGAACCACAGGAACGCTGGCTGAGTGGAAGTCCTACAACTAGGAGGAAAGAGAAACGCACACGGACACTCAGAGGAGGCGCAGTGCTGAAGTCAAATTCTGAGGTGCGGAGTGCGCGGACCGGGCTGGCGGCGGAGGGCGCGGTTGGCTTTTTCAATCGGGAGGGAGTCGCAGACTCTGAGCACCAGATCCGGGCGAGTCTTTAGGGACCCAGACTCAAACAGGAGAAGCGGGACTGTCTGGCTTTGGTCAGAGCAAGTGCAGCTTTCTCTCCGAGCTTTGCAGCCGGTGCTGGGACTCAGAGAGGCAGAGCCCCTGGGGACAGGACTGAGAGCCGCCATAACTGCTCTCTCCGGCCCACCCTGTTGATCCTGTGCAACCCACCCCGCCCAAGCCCTGCACGGAGGCATTTGCCGGATAGCCTCAGGCAAAGGCTAGATTAGCACCTCCCTAGAGGACAGAAGTTCTCTCACTGCTGACACAGCTGATCCTCATAGCCACTTGGCCTGGAGGTCAAACCCTCCCTGGAATTAGCTACAACAATCAAGATTTAACTATAAGACTGCGAACAAAGACCACTAGGGGGTGCACCAAGGAAGCATAACAAAATGCGGAGACAAAGAAACAGGACAAAATTGTCAATGGAAGATATAGAGTTCAGAACCACACTTTTAAGGTCTCTCAAGAACTGTTTAGAAGCTGCCGATAAACTTAATGAGATCTACACGAAAACTAATAAGACCCTCGATCTTATATTGGGGAACCAACTAGAAATTAAGCATACACGGACTGAAATAACGAATATTATACAGACGCCCGACAGCAGACCAGAGGAGCGCAAGAATCAAGTCAATGATTTGAAATGCGAGGAAGCAAAAAACATCCAACCGGAAAAGCAAAATGAAAAAAGAATCCAAAAATGCGAGGATAGTGTAAGGAGCCTCTGGGACAGCTTCAAGCGTACCAACATCAGAATTATAGGGGTGCCAGAAGATGAGAGAGACCAAGATATTGAAAACCTATTTGAAGAAATAATGACAGAAAACTTCCCCCACCTGGTGAAAGAAATGGACTTACAGGTCCAAGAAGCGCGGAGAACCCCAAACAAAAGGAATCCAAAGAGGACCACACCAAGACACATCATAATTAAAATGCCAAGAGCAAAAGATAAAGAGAGAATCTTAAAAACAGCAAGAGAAAGTAACTCAGTTACCTACAAGGGAATACCCATACGACTGTCAGCTGATTTCTCAACAGAAACTTTGCAGGCCAGAAGGGAGTGGCAAGAAATATTCAAAGTGATGAATACCAAGAACCTACAACCAAGATTACTTTATCCAGCAAAGCTATCATTCAGAATTGAAGGTCAGATAAAGAGCTTCACAGATAAGGAAAAGCTAAAGGAATTCATCACCACCAAACCAGTATTATATGAAATGCTGAAAGGTATCCTTTAAGAAGAGGAAGAAGAAGAAAAAGGTAAAGATACAAACTATGAACAACAAATATGCATCTATCAACAAGTGAATCTAAGAATCAAGTGAATAAATAATCTGATGAACAGAATGAACTGTTGATTATAATAGAATCAGGGACATAGAAAGGGAATGGACTGACTATTCTTGGGGGGGAAAGGGGTATGGGAGATGTGGGAAGAGACTGGACAAAAATTGTGCACCTATGGATGAGGACAGTGGGTGGGGAGTGAGGGCGGAGGGTGGGGCAGGAACTGGGAGGAGAGGAGTTATGGGGGGGGAAAAAAGAGGAACAAATGTAATAATCTGAATAATAAAGATTTAATTTAAAAAAAAATCTGACATTAGTCTGTGCTTGGTTCTTTTGGTTCTCAGGAACAAATAATCATTCGATTTACCTCAAGTAATATATATGTGAGAGAGATAAGGATGAAAAAAGTGATAAAAGGAGTCAATGGGGGGAAAGGGGGGACATATGTAATATTTTCAACAATAAAGATTTAAAAAGAAAAAAGAGATAAACTTTTCATCGAATCTAATGAGAGGACCCCTATGGAAGTGTGGCTGGACCATAAAGTTGCTCCGTATCTAAAGAAGCTCAAGGAACCTTAAAAACAGGGTTTCCATAGACCTTGGCCACACTGGTCTACTACTGTGACTTAGTTACTCTGCACATCTATATGCCTGTTCTATTTCCTCAATATTGTCTCCACTCATGGTTTCTGATTCCTCATAATTTCTGTGTCCTTACAGCTTTTGCCTGCTCATCATGGTTGCCTCTGGTTCTCTCTAAATCATAAGCTTTCAATGTCTACTCCTCCTGCTAAGTGCCTCCTCCTCTCCATATTTCTCTGTTTAAATTCCAAAATAAGAAGATACGGTTATCTCAGCTCCCCTTTCTGTGTCATTCCGTAGTGGAGGTCATTGGCCAGCCGGTGGGTTTGTTACACTTGGGTTCAGGTTCTGCTTCCACCTGCCCAGTCAGTTGTAGCCAAAGGGAAGTGGGGTCACATGATAGAAGCAGGGCTATCCTTGGCTGCAGGGATGATGAGTGGAAGGACTGTGGATATAAAGTTGAGTTCACTGACATGATGAGTACCATCCTTTATGCTTGCACTAGCTGGGACCATCTCTAAGTGCCCAAATCTGTGACACTGACTCTTTCATGAGGCTTTGGCCCCTGGAGAGCTGGGTCTGTGACACAAATTGACTCTTTTACAGCTAGAAGTTCCCAAATGGTTGCTTGGTGGGAGCAAACTTATCCCTCTCCCTCCTTCTCCCAATTTATAATTCCCCTATCCCTTCCACAATTAAGAACTCCTTCAGCAAGAAAGGGAAAGACAACCCTTCCCACATGTGGGTCTCAGAGATACAGAGAGACACTGCTGTCCCTTGGGAGGAAGCCTGCTGAAGAAGCTGCTGGAAATTTTTGGATTTTCTGCGTTGGGCCTTAGTAATTCAGGGATGATGTGTTCATCAGAGCCTGAAGGGATACATTTGCAATCTCACCCAGAACAGCATTGGCTTGGGCTCTGAAGCTTTGGCCTCCTCTGACTCAGAGCTGAGTTAAAGGATTAAGTCTGCTGCCTCCCAAATTTGGCAAGGATGGCAATGGGCGGTAGCCACAGGGCGCCTGGGAATCTCCTGGGCTGGCAGAGTGGGCTTCACTTGGCCATATGGGGGCAGGGGGTTGAAGGCCTGGGAAGTCTCCATTCCCAGCACACCTTCCCCAGCTGCTCTGGATGCCTAAAACAAGCCAGCAGACACTTCCCTTTACCTGGCAGCTTTGGTCCCAATTAAAATGCAATTCCCTTTACTGCCAAGGCCATCCTGAGAGTTGACCCCAGTCCCATGGGCTCCATGAAGACTGAGTTTCATATCCTTTCCACTTCTCTGGTTTGGCGAGGAATATAGCGAAGCAGTGGGAGCTGGAGGGGGTGAGAGTGTGTGCGTGTGCGTGTGTGTGTGTGTGTGTGTGTGTGTGTGTGTGTGTGTTGAAGGTTGATATGGGAGGTGGAATTGAAAGAAAAAAACATGTTCGGAATTGGGGCTTGGGCCCTACTAAATGCAGGTTATAACAGAGCTGTTGCTCTAATAGAGACTTGGTTTAATCTTGGCTGTGCCACCAACTCTATAGGTCCTTAAGCAAGTTGCTTAACCTCTCTGGGCCTCATTTTCCTCTTCCGTGAAATGAAGAGGTTGGATGAGGCAGTCCCTTGGGGCCTTTCCAGTTTTGAATCACTGGACCTGAAACAAATGCTTTCTGGAGGAGAGCCAGTGAGAGGAGGAAGTGCCCACTGGAATATCTTCTGTTAGGCTTTGAAATAGTAAGAGCAGCAGCAGTGGCTCACCCAGAAAGCTGGAGAGTAAGGAAGGTCTTACAGCTAAGTTCAGCCACTCTAGCTCCCAACCCCAAATTCCAGCCCCTGCCTGTTTCACCTCCATTCCAATTAGAAAAATGTGTCCCTCCTCAAAAGACAACACTTTACCTCTGTCTTCCAGAAACTTATTTGTGTGACACTTTGAATAATGTCTGTTTGTTTCATCAAATTGGGAGGCGAATGAGGGCAGGGCAGTATCTGTTTTGCTCACTAATGTATCCCTAGCACTTAGCAATGTGCCTATTGCATAGCATATGCTCAATAAATATTATAAAAGGAAGGAAGGGATTGCCTACTCTGTGGCAGGCCCTTGCTTAGCCCTCCTAAGCCCTTGTGTAAATAGGCAGATTAAATAGAAATAAATCATTTGGCTTACCAGGGGTGGGCAAACTTTTTGACTCGAGGGCCACAACGGGTTCTTAAACTGGACCGGAGGGCCGGAACAAAAGCATGGATGGCGTGTTTGTGTGAACTAATATAAATTCAAAGTAAACATCATTACATAAAAGGGTACGGTCTTTTTTTTTTTTTTTTTAGTTTTATTCATTTCAAACGGGCTAGATCCGGCCCGCGGGCCGTAGTTTGCCCACGGCTGGCTTAGACATTGAGGGTAATACTCCAAGAGCCTATTTCCAAAACATATTGAATGGATGTCAGGAAAAAGGCTAAGTTGCTATAACAAAGGTGCCCAAAATACAATGACTTAAAGAAAATAGAAGTTTATTTTTCTCTCACAAAACAATCCCAAGGTAAAGAAGCCAGGGTAGCCGGACCCTTCTGGTCCACACAGTCATTAAGGGTCCAAAGTTTCTTCCATTGTATTACTTACCATCCTCAATGGCATTATCTTCATCTGCATGGTCAAAGATGGGTCATGCATGCATGACCCATACGTGTTTCAGTTTATGAGAAGAGGATAGAGTAGAAGTCCCTGGCAAGTGATTTTTTTAAACAAATGAGGCAAATTTGCACCTTCACTTCCATTCACAGTCCATTGGTGATAACTCAGTCACAATACACCGATACACTGAGCTGAAAACTAGCCAGAAAATGGATAGCCATTTGCCTAGATTACCCTCTATTTCTACAAAAGAATGGGAGGATGGATTTGGGGAGATACGTGGCAGTTTTTTGTGTATTTGTTTGTTTGTTTTGTTTTGTTTCCTGGGAGTCTTTATCATAATAAATAACCATTACCCAAATTACAGGCTCAAGCCACTAAGTCCCACCAATAAGTTACCAGAAAAACACTTTTTTAATGGATTCTCCCAGGTATTTCTGAGAATTTTCAGGTGTTCCATTGTGTTAAAAAATAGATCACTCCTCAATTTGGCAATATACATCAAAATTATACATACTTATACCGTTTTATACAACAAGTTCACTTCCAAGAATTTCTCCAATAGGTATATTTACTCACATGGGAAATAAATATGCACTATTGGTGAAAGAAAAAGGTTAAATAAAATATTATGTTCCCATACAATGAAATACCATCTAGCTAATTTTTTTTTAATGAGGAGGCTCTTTTTGCACTGCTATGTAAGGATAGCCAAAGTATACTGTTAAATTAATTTTAAAAAAAAGGTGCAGAATAGTGAGTAGAGTATCCTAATTTTTATAGATGAGGGTAAAAAGGAATATGTATATTGTACATATTTATATTTGCTTTTGTAGTCATAGGATATCTCTGGAAGAATTAAAAAGAAACTAGTAATAAGGGTGGGAGGGGATTGGTTGACTGAATGTTTGGGGCATATACTTTGCATACTTTTGATTTAGGACCATGTGAATACATTGCCTTTTTTTTTTTTTTTTTTAAGGAAATGGAAGGAAAGGAAAGGAAGAGAGGAGAGAAGGAGAAACAGAAAGAGGAGAATAGAAGAGAGGAAGGAGAGAAAGAAAGGGAGTAAGGAAGAAAAGGCACGCCGCTGCCTCGGATACAGTGGCCCTGAGGCTGCTGCCCCACAGGCCTCGCTGCCCTCTGTGCACAATATTTGGCTTCACATAAGGCATGGCTCTTCTCTGGGCTTCTTTGGCCCATGTCCCAGCAGAGACCAGCCTATAATGTTTAAAGAAAAGTGACTGATGATCCCAGAATAAAGAAAGGGAAGAATAACAAACAGCTTCCTATAATTACACAAACTCAGATCCTTCCTCAGGAATGCCCTACTGGTTCATCTTCCTGCTGCATTCCAGGCCTGGCCTCACTATGCAGGGGTCAATGTTCACCACCACCAATTCTCTAGGAATGTCGCCACTTCAGAGACCATGCCAAACTAGCCCAAGGCCCCAGAAAGAGAAGGAAGTTTCCCCTTCCACCAGTTCATGAGGTGGCTCCCCAGACCATATTTCCAGCCAAAAGATTGAACTCTTACCGGGATGATTAACAATGGCAATATCCATTTCCTTAGGAAGTCTCTCCTGCATGCCCACAATGGTATTGTTTGGCTTTATGGTTCTCAAAGACAATCATAAGACTCTGACTTGAATACACTTCCAATATTTCCTCAGTGGAAATATCAAATTAAAATCAAATTAAGATATGTAGTCTAGAATTTCAATTGCTGACCCAGAGGGAAATCTGCCAAACTTAGTTCGTTTTTAGTTGCTTCTCCCCTCAAGGGCTCAAAAATTGTGGGGCCCAGACTTTCCCAAAATTAACTTATTACATAAAAAACAACAACTATCCAATGTTAGACACAATATTAGAGAAAGGAGAAACAGAATGGGACAAAGAGCCTGGGATGAGATCATCATGGCTATTGAGCCCTACACATAGCTCTAAGTTTCACTGCTGTAAGAAAGAATGACCATGGATTGTGTCATTGTCTTTGTTTGGTGAGAGGGTATTTGTCCGGAGACACAAACTTGTAATTCATTACAGATTCTTATATAAAGGATAGTGAACAAGAACATAAAGTGTCTTCCATGGGAGCTCAGAAAAACCTTAAGGGAAACACAAGCTGTGCCTGAGGCGGATTCCAGAGCTCAGTGTGGAGGTGGTTAGCAAGACAGGCAAGTAATGTTTTGGGGAGGAGTCTACGTTAGAAGGGAGGGTAGTGAAGACAGTTGATATCTCTTACAGAGATTGTTATCTGGTCTCCGGGAGCAGATTTGAATGGCAGTATGCTCTGCAGAGAGTTACATGCTGTGTGAACCCACCGTGAACACTCCAGCTTCCATTTTAATAGAACCATTATTTTGTTCTGCTACCCACTCCTCCCTTACGCAGCCATGTGCATCAGGGGAAGTGGACCTTGCTCCAAGCTCCAAGGGATAGGTCTGACTGACTGGTATAAAGGCAATCTTATCCCCTTGCTCATGATTAGTTTAGGAATATGCATATGACCCAATTCCAGCCAATGAGAGCTGAGAAGTCTGCTGAAGCATTCTGGGAAAAGTTTATTTGTTTCAAAGAAAGAGCGGTAGAGAGATGTTCTCTCTTCTGGATTTTGTGTGATGCCTGGAGCTCTTACAGTCAGTCATCTTGCAGTTTGAGGTTGAAGTAAAAAATGACATACAAAGCCCTGGCCAGTGTGGCTCAGTTGGTTGGAGCATCATCCGGTACACCAAAAGGTGGTGGGTTCAATTCCCAGTCAGGGCACATACCCAGATTACGGGTTCCATCCCCAGTCGGGGTGCGTACAGAAGGCAACTGATTGAGGTTTCTCTCACACATCGATGTTTCTCTCTCTTTCTTTCCCTCCCTCTCTCTAAAATCAATAATAATAATATAAAAAGATAACATAGAGAGAGCTAGAAAGGAGCAGGATTTTTAATGGAATCACTGAGTTTCCAACCTGGGAAGTTATCCTAACTCTATCTTCTTACCTATGGTAACATATTTTCTTCTTTTAAAGCAGTGGTTCTCAACCTTCTGGCCCTTTAAATACAGTTCCTCATGTTGTGACCCAACCATAAAATTATTTTCGTTGCTATTTCATAACTGTAATGTTGCTACTGTTATGAATCGTAATGTAAATATCTGATAGGCAGGATGGTCTTAGGCGACCCCTGTGAAAGGGTCGTTCTACAGCCAAAGGGGTCGCGACCCACAGGTTGAGAATCACTGTTCTAAAGCAAATTTCAGTTGGGGGTTTAGTCACTGCAACTAAAGCATATATTCCACAAATATTTATTGGAACTTAACTGTTTATTAGGTTCTGAGGAAGCAGTTTTAAATGATAACACATCTCAATCCCAATAGAGCTTACTTTACAGAGCAGAAGGCCAGATATTAGATAACTCATTTCGCAATTGATGACTTAATCATAATAGTGTAAAGTGCTACCAAGGGGAATATGCATAAAGAGGATCTGATCTTGTCTGAGGGAGGCTCATTTCTTTCTCCTGAAGTCCCTCTCTTAACTGGGCTTCTTATTTTATTGCTTTTACTATATTTTTATTGATTTCAGAGCGGAAGGGAGAGGGAGAGAGAGAGATAGAAACATCAGTGTTGAGAGAGAATCATTGATTGGCTGCCTACTGAATGGCCCACACTGGGGATTGAGCTGGAAACCTGGGCATGTGGCCTGACTAAGAATCGAACCTGCGACCTCCTGGTTCATAGGTCAATGTTCAACCACTAAGCCACCGCCAGCTGGGCTCATCTGGGCTTTTTAAATTTCAACTGTGCTTCTTATGAGAAGGTAGTTTGCACTCAGTTCTAAGTTTTGCTTCTTTTATAAAAAAAAAATAATTCTTTACTGTTGAAAGTATTATGTATGTCCTCTTTTTTCTGCATTGACCCCATCTGGTCCTCCCCCACCCCCTCTGCCCCAAGCCTTCAGCACCCTATTGTCTGTGTCCATGGGTTATGCTAAGTTTGGCTTCTTGGCAAGGGTTTGTGGCATCCATCTGATAATTAAAGGGATATCCATAGAGTTTAAATATAAGACTAACAGGACCAAAGCTGACATGCTTCTGTGAAAGTTGTGGCGCCTAAATTACATTCCTTCTTGGATGGAAGGAGTCCAACCTGTGATTTGCTGAGGATGAGCAAATCCCACTTCGCTAACCAACAATGCCAAAGAAATCCTGGGAAATGAGATAACCAGAAGGGCTGGGGACAGCACTTGGGAATCACTTACTGCAGTGCAAGTATTGAATAAATTACAAACAAATGTTATATTAGTCATCAATTATCGAACTTTTGATTACAAATGAGCAAACTCAGGTCCTTTTTTCTCTCCTTCTTTACTCAGAATTAGCCCACGCAAACAATGAGACCAGTAAAAACTCCAAAATTTGATGACACGATCTGAACTAGAGAAAGCAGGTGGGGAAAACGTCTTGAGAAATAACATTGTGATAACTGTGTATGGATACTATGGGCCAGGTGGGTACTTGAAGGAGTGGGGGGGGAGGGGACCACTCTGTAAAGTACATGATTTTCTACCCACTTTGCGGTACATCTTAAACTAATACAGAATAATATTGAATGTAAACTGTAATTGAAAAATTAAAAGAAGAAAGTGGAGGAAGATAAAGCTGCTACAGCAGGTACCTGTGGTGCCTCACTCACATGTCCTCAACTCACCTCTTATTTCAGCCCAGCTCAGCCTCCACCTATGCTGATAGCATTTTGCCTCAAACATGTGACTCGCATCTTTTCCCTTTTTGACTTGGAGCTTCTCTGGTATTGTGAAAACTACTTGATTCACGTACAAGTAGAAGTGTGTTTTGGGGAGAGTACATTTATGCTACTGGGGCAGTCCTCAGCCAAAGAGGGATCAGGGAGAGAGTGGATGAGTGCTCCAGCATCGAGCGCTTCAGGCAGACAATTCTGAGAGGCTGTGCACCTCCCCAGGCCCTATTGCCTACAGTCACAGCCTCAGTAACACACCCTTTTAGTGGCTTTTCCTTCTTCCCTTGATTTGCTTTTCTCTACGTCCTTAATCCTGCTTTTTGGGATCGTCTCCTAGATAAACTACTTGCACCCAAGTTCTTGTTCAAGGCTCTAGTTAAGGAAGAAACCAAACTAGTCAGACAGTACTTGCAGGGGAGTCTCTGACAAAAGACAAATCAATTCTCTTCTTCAGCACCCTAGAAAGGCTCAGGAACTGGAGTGGTACCAAATGTTCTGGGAAGTGATGCGATCCTCCCAGGAAAAAGGAACTCTCTGCCCACGGGAAAGCTACAGGGAAGCTCTCTAGACAACAATTTCTGCCCACAGACAGGTTCCAATTCGCATTTTAGTGCCCCACTACCTTCTTCCTTTAGCACAATCTCGAACTGCAGAAAGGTTGCCAGTATGACACCTGCAGAGGTATTGGTGGAAACTGATGAACTCAACATGTGTGGAATAACTTTTATCCCCTCAAACTATTTGAGAATAAGGACTGACATGATGATTCATCTCTGAGCACTTTAGTGTGTATTTCCTAAAAACAGGGACATTCTCAAAAACAACAATAAAAAACCGGGACATTCTCCTACTTAACCACAACACAACTATCAAAATCAACACTGACACATTACCACAATCTAATCTTCAGACCCCATCAAGTTTCACTAGTTATTCCAATTAAATTTTTTACAGAAAAGTGAGCCAGTTCAGAATCACATGTTTCATTTAGTTGTCATATCTCTTTAGCCTCCTTTAAGCTGACACAGTTCTTTGGTCTTTCCTTAACATTCATGACCTTGACACATTTGAAGGTTACAGCCCATTATTTTGTAGGATGTTCATCAGTTTAGGTTTGCCTTATGTTTCCTCATGATGAGATTCAGGTTCTGAATCTTCAGCAGGGATATTACAGGAACGATGTTGTGTTCTCATTGCATCGTAACAGTTGGTGCATGGTTTCAAGTTGTCCCATTACTAATGATGTTCACTTGGATCACTTGATTAAGGTGGTGTCTTCAAGTCTTCATTGAAAAATTACTCTTTCCTTTTGTAACAAATAAGTATTGTTTTTATTGTGGCAAAAACCACATAAAATATACTATCTTAGCCATTGTTAAGTATACTGTAGTGTTAACTATATGCATATTGTTGTGCAACAGATCACCAGAACTTTTCCATCTTGCAAAACTGAAACTATATTCATTGAGCAACAAGTCTCCATTTGTAACTGAGTATTTTGCGGGGTTGTGTTTTGAAACTATGGAAATATACTGTTCTTCTTCAAGTTCTCAGTTTATTCATTTATTTATATCAGTATGCACTCATGGTTTCCCAATTTATGTAGTGAATTAAAATCCCTTATTATCATTATTTCTTTTGATGTGCAAATTATTCTAGATTTGGCCAGTGGGGGTGCCCTCAAGCTTGTTTCTATGTCCTTCTGACCCAATTGATTTTTTAACATTTCCTTACTTTCTGGCATCATGAGATGTTCCAGGTTCATCTTGTACTTTCCCTGACTGCACCCTGGAATCAACCATTTCTCCAAGGAGTTTTGGTTCTTTTTAGTGGGGAATGGTTTTTAGAAACCAAGACCTAAGTGCTAGGTCTACCCAATGTGTTTGCTCCCAGACCCTAAGAATGGGCAGCTAGCAAGTACATCTCTGTGTATCCATGTTGTGTGTATGTGTGTGTACTCATATAAACATTTATATTTATTTCTACATCTATCCATACATATTGAAATTTATCAGTTTCTACCAATACCTCAATTTCTAATTCAACACTACATTCTGGTTTTCTCCCTTTCTATATATATTTTTTTAAAATATATTTTATTGATTTTTTACAGAGAGAAAGGGAGAGAGATAGAGAGTTAGAAACATCGATGAGAGAGAAACATCGATCAGCTGCCTCCTGCACATCTCTTACTGGGGATGTGCCCGCAACCCAGGTACATGCCCTTGACCGGAATCGAACCTGGGACCTCTCAGTCTGCAGGCCGATGCTCTATCCACTGAGCCAAACCGGTTTCGGCCCTTTCTATATTTTTAACTTCATACTTTGACAGATGTCTAGGATATTCTGTTGAGTGAAAAAAGGAAGTCACAGAACAGTACGTACACTATAAGGTCCTCTTTTTAAAGTTAATCAACTTAATATTCATTGCAAAAAAAGACTATACGAATATGCACCAAACTATTAACACTGTTCTTTTTTTTTTTCAGAGAAGTGGGATAATGAGAACTTTGTACTTTCAATATTACATCTCTATTTATACTATTTAAAAATATTTTCGCCAAGAGCAGGAACTATTTTTTAATAGGATGTTGGTGGCTCTTTTTTCTCTTGCCCTGCAGTCACACCAAAGCCTATGGCTGAAAACAAACACAAGCAAACAAAACAAACACCTATATACCTCACCTTCTAAAGAAAACAACATATCCTTCAATCTTCACCTGGGCTTACAAACAGGGTGCACGATTTGTCCTGCTGTCATCATCCCCCTCCTCTCCCCCACTATACTCCCTTTCCAAAATATATTAAAAGATAGGGTAGGGAAGACAAGGGAAATTTCTTGAGGGTGCCAAGGTGTGGAGGGGTGAACTACAAGAGAATGGTTTGTAGCAATTAGAGTTGTCTGCAAGACAAAGACAGCAAATTCTACTCCCCAGTTGGACATCTGCTCGGGCAGTAGATTACTGATCTATCTCTAGTGTCTAACAGAGTAAGCAAAAAAAAAAAAAAAAAAAAAAAATTGGAGGGAGATAGATGGCAGGCCAGAGAGAGGAAGTGGGGGCAGTGGAATAGTCTACACACCCACTACTTGGAACTGAAAGTTTTGATGAGTTCCCCGAAGGTCAAGTGAGGATCACCGACAGTAGGGAAGTTTGAGCCTTCTTAGTTCACTGTTCTATCCAAGAAGGCTACCTGCCAGGCAGGAGACTCCAACATTAATACGCTGTAAAGTGTGCTCTGGGTTGATATTCAAAATAAATATTTAACAGCTGGACAGCATGGATTCTGCTTAATCAGAATGTGCACTAGTCATAAACAACCTTGGCAGCAGGACTGCTGAATATCACGCTGATAGTGGTTGCTGAGGGGTGTGGAAGAGCGGAGCCAGGGCCTGTCTCTCACAGCAGATGTGCAGGGCTTTATCCACTTGCCCCTCCAACTCCATGCTCCACCCTTCCCTGCCCTGCTCTGTGCCCTGGGATGTTTACTCCTAGGGGCCTCATCACCGGGCTCCCTCCCTCCCTCGCCAGGCTTCCAACTGGGTCTGGGCAATAGGAGACACCAACAAGAGATCAGAGGATGGGAGGAAAGAAAGACATTTATTATTTTTTTTATTTGTTTCTTTATTGGCTATATAAAAACAAGAGTGATTGAATATATATTGTGAGGTTAGGCAAAGACTCTATCATGTATAACTGTATAACATAGGTAAGGTCAATCTGAGCAAGTATATTGAACTTTCCAAGTATCTATTCTTGATTGTCCCAGAGATTCATTGTGCGACATTAAAAATATCACTTTTATCATTCTCT
Source organism: Myotis daubentonii (assembly GCF_963259705.1). NCBI lineage: Eukaryota > Metazoa > Chordata > Mammalia > Chiroptera > Vespertilionidae > Myotis > Myotis daubentonii. The sequence continues at coordinate 52,739,152 of NC_081848.1, read as the reverse complement.
GTGAAAATTAATGTATTCTTTTTTTTTAAATTAAATCTTTATTGTTCAGATTATTACATTTGTTCCTCTTTTTTCCCCCCATAACTCCCCTCCTCCCAGTTCCTGCCCCACTCTCCGCCCTCACTCCCCACCCCCTGTCCTCATCCATAGGTGCACGATTTTTGTCCAGTCTCTTCCTGTACGCCCACACCCCTTTCCCCCCAAAGAATAGTCAGTCCATTCCCTTTCTATGTCCCTGATTCTATTATGATCACCAGATTATTTATTCACTTGATTCTTAGATTCACTTGTTGATAGATGCATGTTTGTTGTTCATAATTTGTATCTTTACCTTTTTCTTCTTCTTCCTCTTCTTAAAGGATACCTTTCAGCATTTCATATAATACTGGTTTGGTGGTGATGAACTCCTTTAGCTTTTCCTTATCTGTGAAGCTCTTTATCTGACCTTCCGTTCTGAATGATAGCTTTGCTGGATAAAGTAATCTTGGTTGTAGGTTCTTGGTATTCATCACTTTGAATATTTCTTGCCATTCCCTTCTGGCCTGCAAAGTTTCTGTTGAGAAATCAGCTGACAGTCGTATGGGTATTCCCTTGTAGGTAACTGAGTTTCTTTCTCTTGCTGCTTTTAAGATTCTCTCTTTATCTTTTGCTCTTGGCATTTTAATTATGATGTGTCTTGGTGTGGTCCTCTTTGGATTCCTTTTGTTTGGGGTTCTCTGCGCTTCCTGGACCTGTAAGTCTATTTCTTTCACCAGGTGGGGGAAGTTTTCTGTCATTATTTCTTCAAATAGGTTTTCAATATCTTGGTCTCTCTCATCTTCTGGCACCCCTATAATTCTGATGTTGGTACGCTTGAAGCTGTCCCAGAGGCTCCTTACACTATCTTTGTATTTTTGGATTCTTTTTTCATTTTGCTTTTCTGGTTGGGTGTTTTTTGCTTCTTCGCATTTCAAATCTTTGCCTTGATTCTTGCGCTCCTCTGGTCTGCTGTTGGGAGTCTGTATAGTATTCGTTATTTCAGTCCGTGTATGCTTAATTTCTAGTTGGTTCTTTATCATAACATCGAGGGTCTCATTAGATTTCTTGAGGATATCACTACATTTATCAGCGGCTTCTAGACAGTTCTTAAGAGACCTTAAAAGTGTGGTTCTGAACTCAATATCCTCCATTGACAGTTTTGTCCTGTTTCTTTGTCTCCGCATTTTTTATGCTTTCTTGGTGCACCCCCTAGTGGTTTTTGTGCTCAGTCTTGTTGTAGTTAAGCCTTGATTGTTGTCGGCAATACCAGGGGTGATTTGACCTCCAGGATAACTGGCTATGAGAGTCCGCTGTGTCTGCAGTGGGAGAGCTTCTGTGCTGGATCTCTAGGGTGGTGCTAATCTATCGTTTGCCTTAGGCTATCCGGCAAATGGCTCTGCGCAGGGCTTGGGCGGGGCCGGTCCCCGGGGATCTACAGGGTGGGCCGGAGTGATCAGTTATGGCTGCTCTCAGTTCTGTCCCTAGGGGCTCTGCCTCACAGAGTCCCAGCAACCACTGCAAACCTCGGAGAGAAAGCTGCCTTCGAGTTCCGACCGAAGCCAGACAGTCCCGCTTCTCCCGTTTGAGTCTGGGTCCCTAGAGACTCACCCGGATCTGGAGGTCAGAGTCTGAAACTCCCTCCAGATTGAAAACAACAACCGCACCCTCCGCCTCCAGCCCGCTCCGAGTGCACTCCGCACCTTAGTATTTCACTTCAGCACTGCGCCTCCTCTGAGTCTGGGTATGATATTCTCTTTCCTCCTAGTTGTAGAATTTCCACTCAGCCAGCCTTCCTGTGGTTCTGGATGATGTCTGTTCCGTCTTTTAGTTGTTTTTTGAAGTGGTTGTTCGAGGCAGCAATCTCTAGCGTTAACCTATGCCGCCATCTTCAAGAAAGACATTTATTACCCTCCAACCCACCATCCTCAATCCCTCCCTGCTAGGCCATAGTTTTACAATAGCTTTCCTCATCTCTCTATGACCACAGCCTTCCAGTGGCTCCTCTCCCATGGTTTACCATGTTTCCCCCCCAAACTCCTTTCAGCCCAGTAATAGTGCCACTGACTATCCTTGGGCGCTTTAGCCATCCTAGTTGGCTCCCCTAACCTTGTCCACTCCTCTGTCAACATTCCAACATTAGAGTCTCTTCAGTTACTCTTTTGAATGTGGAGTCTGTTTCCTGCCTGGATTCTGAGTGATTGTGAGACAACTCTGTAGTGGGGAGGGAGGTTCCTGCAATTCCCTCCCAAAGAACTCCCACATGCTCTCCATGCGAGAGCCTACTTTTGGAAATTTGCCTCACAGAGGTCATCAGTGGCCACTTGCTGACAGCCAGAGAAGCAACAATAACCAACAGAAGGATTCTAATCAGAGCCAGTCAAATTAAGACACTTGTCCCATTCTTTCTTGCCCACTCCAATATGTTAGAGGTTTAAAGAAGGATCAGAGCCTCTGATGCTACCCAATCAAAGTATCTCTCTCACTGCCTGGATTCTATACACATTGAGAAATTATACAAAGAATAAGATAGAGGGATGGTGGCCAACATATAACCTTTTTTTTTTTTTTGGCGGTAAAGACTAACTTGGAGCATATAGGTCACAGCAAGAACCAATAACTAACTGAACTCCAGAATTAGGCAGACTCATCATGCAGAGGAGGTAGTACCAGACCCCAGCAGCCTGCAGACAGGAGGTCCTGGCCAGGTAAGACTTAAAACGAGGAGCAGAGGGGAACTCCTGCTTCCTACAGGCAGGTTCTCTCCCAAGAAAAGTAAGAAGAGGAAAAATAGTCACTGAATCAAACATATCCAGCTTATTCCCAAATTTACAAATCAAACAATTTACTCTGCTTTCAGTGGACAGAGTAAATAAGTGGAGATTGTCACAGTAATTGAGCGCTCTCATTTTGAAACAAAATGTGGATGGTGGAAAAGCCTCCCCTCTAGCAAGGAGGAGAGGTGTGTTTGTGCTAGATTTCACCCCCCTACTTCCACTCCTGGAGAGGGGGAGGAGATAAAATTTATACTGAATTTAAGATTACACTTTTCCACTGAGCCAAACCGGTGTTAAGATTACACTTTTTAAACTCCAAAAAGATAGTAGGCCTAGATGTAAGAGCTAAAACTATAAAACTTTTAGAAGTAAACAGGAATAAATCTTCATGACCTTGGGTTAGGTAAACTTTTCTTAGATGCAACATCAATAGCAGAAGCAACCAAAGAAAAAATAGATAAATTGGACTTCAGCAAAATGTCAAACTTTTGTGCTTCAAAGAACATTAATAAGAGAGTGGACAGACAACCCACAGAATGGGAGAAAATATTTGCAAATAATATATCTGATAAGAGATCCTATTCAGGTTATATAAAGAACAGTTACTTAACCGGTTTGGCTCAGTGGATAGAGCGTCGGCCTGCGGACTCAAGGGTCCCAGGTTCGATTCCGGTCAAGAGAATGTACCTCGGTTGCGGGCACATACCCAGTGGGGAGTTTGCAGGAGGCAGTTGATCGATGTTTCTCCCTCATTAATGTTTCTGACTCTCTCTATCCCTCTCCCTTCCTCTCTGTAAAAAAATCAATAAAAGATATATTTTTAAAAAGAACAGTTACAGATCAATAATTAAAAGACAACCCAATTAATATAATGATAAAAGACTTCAATAGACATTTCTCCAAAGAAGATATACAAACGACCAATAAGCACATGAAAAATGCTCAACATCACTAATCATTAGGGAAATGCAAATCAAAACCACAATAAGATGCCACTTCATATCCGCTAGGATGACTATAATAAAAAAGACAAATAATTCGTGTTGCCAAGGATGTGGAGAAACTGGCATGCCCATATACTGCTGGTGGAAATGTAACATGGTAAGCTGCTTTGGAAAACAGTCTAACTGTTCATTGAAAGGTTAAACATAGAGGCACCGTATGACCCAGCAATTCTAAGCGGCATGGAAATGTACAACTACTCAAAAACTTGTACATAAATTTTCACAGCAACGTTATTTATAATAGTCAAAACATAGAAACAAACAAAATGTCCATCAACTGAGAAATGGATAAATAAAATATGATATATTATTTGGCAAGGAAAAGGAATGAATCTCAAATGCATTAGGATATCTATCTATCTATCTTATCCATCCATCCATCCATCCATCTATCAAAGGAGAGGCCGATATAGCAGGTGAACAAGAATATATTTACAATACGGAGTGCAAAGTTTTACCTCCGAGGTAAGCTCTGAATGGTGCAGAACAGACCAGCGGTGGCGCATCAGTAAAGGCTTCATGGAGTTGATGTTTTGGGTGAGCTCGGAAGGATGAGTAGGCATTAGCTAAATGATGAGCATAGAGAAAGAGCCTTTCTGGTAAAGCAAACAGCATGTGGTGAATTCAAAGATAAAAAGGGAATTTAAGAAATATTTACCAAGTGCCTACTTTGTACTAGATACAGTGGAAGTACTGGGATTCTGCAGTAAGAAAGATTATGGAAAAAGCTCTTGGGCTTAATGTCCACACTGGCCCAATTAGCCAATGATGGGGATGAGAAATAGGGTAGTGAAGCAATGACATGACTCTGAGAATAAACTCCTGGGGTTAGGCAGGTGAATTCTCGAGGGAAGCCAAAACCTCACTACGTGTCCCACTGGGGCTGTGAGGGTAATCGTTTCACGTCCCAGGTTCTGTTGGGATCTGCGTAGTCTTGACAGCTTTTCCTGGTTCTCTTTCAGGTCACATACTCCTAACCTTACCAAGCTGCATCCCTATTATTTGCTCAGAGTCCAGATTGAGCCACCAAGGAATGGACAGTGAGATGCTGGCCAGGGCAAAGGTCGCTCTAAGTCTGAAGGAAGCAGGGAGTCTGAGAGTGCAGTCCCCAAAGAGTTTGGCTTAAAGACAACTGGGCTGGCCCCAAAGGAGGAAGAGAAGATAAACTAGTAGAAGACAGATGCCTAGTATAAAAGGCTCCATGCTAGGCAGCTCAACTCTGCCTCAGAGTCATTTCCATGAAATTACCACCCGAAGGCTCTAATAAGGTGATCTGGGAGACAGCTGGTATTTTGCATCATTCCTTGTAAGCTTGTAGTAATTCGAGATCATAATTGATTTCCTTGTATCTTCCAAGAACAGTAAAGATTTGTGGATGAATGTCATCAAGGGAGCAGAAGCTGAGGGACACCTGGAGGCCCCTGTGAAGGAGCCAGCCCTAGGGGCCCTCTGGGATGGCCCTGGGGGAGGAGAGACTCTAGCTTTCTCGGAGTCTGCCCCCAAATTGGCCTGTATCTGGGAAAGGCAGGTTAACGATAGCATCTCCCTGGCTCCTTCTTTTAGCCTACGGACATGCTCAAGTTTCATTCCACATTTATGAAGCCCTCCTTCACCCCTCACCTACCTCTGATGTCACATTATCTCTTCACTCCTCTTCACAGTCAGACTTCTAGAAAGTTTGCTGTGACTGATTTGTTCACTGTTCTCATCAAAATCATTAAAGCTGAAACCAATCCCTTACATTCCTAGATCCTCTGTAGGATTTAACACTCTTTTGAAATCCTCTTCCCTTGGCTTCTGTAACACCACCCACTCTTGGTTCTTTTTCTACCTCTCTGGTTTCTCCGGATCCATCTTTTTCACGGAATTCTCAGCCATGGCCCATTCCTTAAGTGCCTCTCACCCAGAGTTTTGTCCTTGGCACATGTCCCTTTTGCTCTGGGTGAGCTCATCCATTCCTTTGGTTTTCACCAATCCCGCCCATGCTGATGACTCCCAGCTCCTTTCTGTTACTGAGCTTCTAGCCTCTACATTGTCCTGCTACCTGGATATACCATGGTCCCCCAACTCAATAGCTACATAATTGAGCTAATCATCAGTTCCTTTAAATTTGTTCCTGTGATGTTCTTCAGCTCAGGTGGCATCAAAACACTTTTATTCATATATAAAAATAAGAAATCTAAGTAGCACTCTAGCCAATCCATCTGTGCGTTGAATGTCAATGACAATTTAACATCTCCAATTCCCTTTATATACCTCCTTAACTCCCACACCAATTCCTATCATCACTAACTTAGTTCAGACTTCATCATCTCTTTTGTGGATTTTGCAACAGTTTGCTAACAGGTCTCTATGCTTTCTCTTCCTCTATTTAGTAAAATAAAGGCTTCTATGACCTTCCTATGACCCTTTTAGGAAGAATTAGATCTGTATCTTTATTTTATTCATATACCAATAGACTTTCCTCTATTGTGGCATTTTTTGTTTTGGATTCAGATTTCTTTTAGCGCATGATAGCTAAAGCAGTTATTCCTGCAATGGATAGCCAAATGCATTCTTAAATCCAGTCTCTTACTTATGCAAACAGAAACTTGCCCACCCCTAAGAGTCATGTCTAGTTTACTTTAGCCCTTAGTATATAAATATATAACAATAGCTAGTCAGCTACATTCTGTGGAGAGCTGGGCGTCACAGCTCATCCCTGCTGAAACATCTAGTTATGCTGGACTGGTTGTCATGGAAACATAGCTGATGATGTGAGCATATGGCCTAGAGCCTCTGTCTCTTATATTCTCAGTGAGGGAGGGGAGCTGGTACTTGAGAACAATGTGACAATGACCTATATTATCTGTCATGCTTGTTAATGAAGGGGGAGAAGAGATTGCTGTAGAGAGGGCTGAATTGGGGGTGCTGTGAGGAATAGAGAGCTCTGATTCTTCTGTGAACGGACCAATGTCTGAACACCTAAAATGAGCGCAGATGGACCTGTGGAGGGTGGAGGAGTGATGAGGAGGCTGTAAGGGGAAAAAATGTAATGAATAATCACTGTGTGCCAGACACTGTATGTTGGACAATAGCAATACCTAGCATTTTTTGAGCACATGATAAGTGTAAGATACTTTACATCATTGTTTCATTTAATCCATATAACAATCATATGAGGATGATTCTATTATTCTCCCAATTTTTCAGAAAAGGGAGCTTTAAATAATTGCCCAAAGTCATGCAGTTATAAAGTGTTAAGCCCACGCTTGAACCCAGGGTTGTCTATGTGTAAAAATGTATTCTACACTATCTCTCTATTATGGCGAGTGCTTTGGATATATTCTTTGGTTCAAATACATTGTATTGGTATTAAACTTCACACCAAGTTTGTAAGATATAATAACAGGTGCTTGTCTGAAATATGCTCATATATAGTAGATGAGAGACTTTTGAACTTCAAATTGTACTATAGCATAAATCTCATGATAATTTGGAGAGGTAAGTAAAATCTTTTCCATTTTAAAAATAAGGAGTCTTATGCTCATGGAGATGAAGAAATTTGCCCAGGGTCACATGGCTGGTGGTAAAGAGGGAAGAGAAACCAGTAGGTGTCATTCAAAGCCTGTGCTCAATCTACTATCTACTCTTTAGGGGCTGGCAAGCTCCCTGTCCACTGTGTCTTCCGCTTTGGGTTGACTCCAAAGCCCACTCCTCAAGTTGACTGAGAGGCTCATGTATCCAATCAGCTGCTTTCTCAAAGTCACAAGCAAACTTAGTCTGCCCCGACCAAAACAACCACCCCCACAACTAGAAAACCCAAACTGGCCAAAGTCAAACTAAAGATCTTTTCCTCCAAAAGCTACTCTTCCTCTCACACTCACTCTCAGTAAATGGCACCATCATTCAGCCTATTACTTATTCCAGTAGCACAGAGGTCAGCCTAAACATTGTCCTCTCCCTTCCCTCTTTCACATCTAACCCATCACCGAGTCCTGGTAGTCCTGCCCCATTGGTCTAATCTTACATTACCCGGACCCATGCCATTGCCAGCTCTTGTCTGTATTACTACAAGAACCTCCTCACAGGCCTTCATGCTTTTGCTCTTGTGTCTTCCTATCCAGTTTTTACTGCAGCAAACTCTTACTATCACTCTTTTTGTTTAATGGAGAAAGTCCAAAATCTTTAACACGGCTTATATGTTGTGTTATAATCTGTTGTGCATTCTCATAACCTCCTCTACTTTTCCTTCACAGCATCTGTCACTTTTATGATTAACCATTGCATTAATTATCTGTGCGGTTATTGGTTTGATATGTCTCTATGTTAGAGTCCAGTCCTTGCATTCTAGTCCTCACTCTGCCACTCACTGTCTGTGCTGGCTTGAGCAAGAAGCAAGATTATTGCTTTTGTGCCAGTCTCTATTGTATATCTTTGTTTGTGTGTCTGTGTCCTCCACTGAACTCTGAGTTCCTTTGGGAAGAACTTGACTATAAACCAAGTCTGTCTGACCTCAGAACCTAAATTTCCCAATTCTTGCAGCAGGACAAAAATGAGGAAAATAATTGCGTAGATGGAGAAACTGAAGCCCAGAGTAGCAAGGTGATTTGTCCAACATCACACAGAGCCAGAGCAAGAACTATAGCCTTTTGGCTCTTAATCCAGGACTTGTTCCTTCAGCCCACAGCCTCTTAAGCAGCAGCACCTGACAGAGGCTATGGGAGACAAAACGGCATTTCCCATTTCTCCCTTGAGGGTTGGAAGCATGACTACTAGACTTTGTGGGGTCTCTGCACCCCTCTTTCCAATTCAAATCTGTGTTAGAGCTTTGCTCCAAATGAGCGCTGCAGATTGTCCTCACTAGTCCAAGCAGCTCTATTCATGGCTCAGCCGGGGCCCTGCGGGGGTGGAGTTCTGGGTGAAGGAAATACATCCCTGCCTGGCCCAAAGGGACCACCTGCGTTTCAGATGATCACTTTGAAGTCCTTGATGTAACTTTCCTTGGGGCCCACAATGAGGCCCTGCTACCATGTATAGCACCTTAAGGTATATTACAAGCAGGTAGCCCTTCAAGTGGACAAATAGTGAAAGGGAGCTGTTCTAGGAGCCCATTTAAATAGCTTCCCTTCTTCTGCTGGCTCAGCCTCAGCTGGGACCCTGGGAAACCTCCTCTGCAGGGTCCTTGCCCTCAGGGCACAGACTGCCCCACCAGAAGCTGCAGCCTGTCAGTAGCTCTTTCCTCTGGCCACTTCTCATTATCCTGTGCAATTTGTCTAAAGCTTATTTACCACCTAACTACTTGTTACGGTGAGGTCTAGAAGACTCCACCTCAATACCTATGGTCCCACACCAACCTCCTAAATCACAGCTCTTTCCATCCTGGAGTCCGTAATCTAGGGAAAGAGACAGGGAGAAAAATCTGAGGTGGTTCAGGGGAGTCACCCAAATTGCACCAATTCCCCTCCTCATAGAATCAGTCATGGGCAAATAAATGTATTACTGCAAGAGCCTCCTAATAGGCCTTCATGCCTCTACTCTGTGTCCTTCCATTCCAGTTGTCACTGTAGCAAACTCTTACTATCATTCTTTTGCTTAAATGATTTCTTATGACTCTTTAGAGACTGTCCAAAATCTTTAACAGGAGTCAACCAGGATGATGGGGAGAGGGACCCAAGGAGAGGCAGCTGGTAAAGAGGAGCCTGGGGTACTGGATTCAAGGTGGGGAGGCCTTAGCCTGTTCCTTCCCTGATGTGTGATCTTGGGCAGATCTTGTGGGGCCTCACTCTCCTTGGAGGTGGTCCAGGAAGTTGGCCCCAATGATAACTAGGATCTCAGTCAATGTGGACCTGCCATCATGGGCTCTATAGGGTGTGCGTTAAACAAGGAGAGTTGTTTCCCCAATATGGTACACGCTCACAGGTACTGGGCACATGTACATGTTAGGTGGCCTCTTAGATAATCTTAGGTGGTTAGAGGAGGAATACTTTCAACTTTAGTGGTTATGTGTTTTTAAATAAAAGATAGCCCAGCCAGCATGGCTCAATGGTTGAGCATCGACCTATGAACCAGGAGGTTACATTTTGATTCCCGGTCAGGGCACATGCCCGGGGTTGTGGGCTCCATCCATTCTCCCTCATCATTGACTTTTCTATCTCTCTTCCTCTCCCTCCCTGAAATCAATAAAAATATATTTTAAAAAAATAAAGTACAGTATATTAGGGGAAATATATTTTATGTAGGAAATAATTTTTCTTAGGCTCTTAGAAAAAGTATTCATTAACCAAAAGTACATGTGGCCTAGAGATACAGCAAAACACACATGAGGTTGTTATGGAAACGGCCAATACTTGGGCAATGTGGATTTAGAGAACATTCTATTTTCTCTGAAGACACTTAACCTGCTTAACCTTCTCCTCTGTACTAATCTTCTTTTCCAATAATGAAAACAACATATTTCATCATGACTCCTTTTATAGCTTTTCTGTTGTGAAACTCGGAACATTTTATTGATCTTTATATTGGCAGGTACGTGTTCTCCTTTGCTTTCGATCTGATTTCCTTCTTACCTCTAAATGATCATTTCTCTGTGGAGTCTTCCATTGTGAGCTGTGGGAAGTTGTGAGTTACCCTTAAATACAAATAACACTCAAAATTAGAGAACGAAAAAGACGCATATGATGAACCGGGAGTGATGTTAGCTTAGTCCTTCCTAAATTGATGAGGCAGTTTTGACATATCCTTTCTTATATCATTTTTGTTTTCCTTAATAGGATTCATAGCTACCTATTGGGGAAAATATTGTAATTATCCCAAGTCACAGATGGGAAAACCTAGGCATGAAGCAGAAAAAGGACCTGCTCATGGTCATGTGCGTTGCGAGTCAACTCTAAGTCCTCTGACTCCTATTTACATATTTTTCTGTGTCACTGTCATTTCTTTGTTTTTGTCTTTTTAAAATAAGATCCACAGCCGCTTGGATGGAAATGGAGGGGAGAACTAAAGCGGGTGAGGAAGGCCCTGGGCTCCTGGGCCTGACCCTGGAGTTTCTCTCTGGCCAGTGGTTCTGGCTGCTGGCGGCCTGGCCAGAGCCCCACTTCATTTATGGCTCCCAGCGCTCAGGCAGCTTTCAGCAGGCCCAGGCCGGGCCCGTGGCTTGCAGAGCCGCTTCCGCCTAGTTGGCTTGGCTTTTCGCAGGCTTAAAGCTTCATACCTCTGTGAGCACAGCCTGTTAGCACCCTTGTCAGCAGGGCCCTAGGTGGGGGTGACGGCTCCCTGCCCCTGCACTCGCCCCAGCTCAGGGCCCTTCCAGAGTCAGGAGTCTCTGGCCAGCCTGGCAGGGGTGGGGGCGATTGTTCTGCAAACGGAGGCTGCCGCTGGCCCCATGCTGCCCGCTGTCCTGGGCTTCTTCAGGTCTCCCTAACCCCTGCTTCTGTCCTCTGGTCTTACTGTTACCTGTGCACTGGGCTCTGAGAGCGAAAGTCTTTGATTCGTCTAGGTTTCCCCAAGCTCAGGGGCTGTGGGAGATGTTGGGAGTTGTGGCCGTGGATGGCTCCCTGGGCACACAGACACTCAGCAGGTTTCTCTTAAAAAAGGGGGGGGGGGGTTTGGAATCCTCCCCTCACCTTCTTAATTACATAAATAAGGTAGCCAACACAGAAAAACATGAAAAAAAGCAGAAGAGCATAAAGGAAAAGCACAACAATGTATTTTAACCATCCCAGCCTCCCAGTCCAAGGACAATCACTGTTAACACATTAGTGCCTGTCCTCTCCTGGTAGTATTTGTTAGGCCCTTAATAGCATACATTGTGTTCCCTACCCAGAAAAGGCACCAAAAATAGTTACTATTTTACAGGGTTTTTTTGGTTTTGTTTGGTTGGTTGGATTTTATTTTTCTTCTTAGCAGTAAATCATGAACTTTTTCTGTGCCTAATGGCATTCTTCCACAATGCGATTTTTAATGGTTCTACAGCATCCCATTGTGGATATATTGTCATTTATTTAACCGATACTCTTGTTTGGTATTTTAGTAACTGACATTTTTTCCCCCTACTATGACAATGTTGTGATGAGTATTTAAGAATTTACATGTTCCTACCCTAGCTGGTTTGATTCAGTGGATAGAGCATCGGCCTGCAGACTGAAGGGTCTGGGTTTGATTTCGGTCAAGGGCATATGCCGGGGTTGTGGGCTTGATCCCTGGTGTGGGGCATGCAGGAGGCAGCTGATCAATGATTCTCAGTCATTATTGATGTTTCTCTTTCTCTCCCTCTCCTTCCTCTCTGAAATCAATAAAAATACATTTTAAAAAAAGAACTTACATATTCCAGCATTATCTCTAGTATAGAATATCTTAAATTCTTGAAAGCAGTATTATAGAGTCAAACAGTATGCACACACTTACAGCTTTCCTCCAGCAGTTCTATAGTGGTTTTAAAATATAATTTTATTTAATGTAAAAACAACATTAGAGCAATAATAATGAATTCCTGAAAAGATATGGCACCCACAAACTCCCTTCCCTGACAAAAACAGTTGTTTTTATTTGCTCGTGTTCCTGTTCATATGTAAAGAGAATTTTTCTTTTTTATTTTATTTTATTTTATTTTATTGCTTACAGTCTTACAAAGGGTATTACATATGTGTCCCTTTTTCCCCCCCCCCGCCCTTGACAATCCCCTGGCCTCCCCTACCCCCCAAGAGAATTTTTCATGATTGTGTTTAGACCTATGTTAGGCTGCTATAATTCCCAGGAATGCATACTCATATAGGCCACAGGGTCTAGCTAAAAGGGTAGAGAAAAGAGTCGCACCGAAACTCCCAAAAGGGGCCGCAGTCCGGCTAGGCCTATTGGTCTGAAGCTGGACACTTGTTCTGGATCTAAGGTAGTTTTCCAGACTCAGTGGACTACTTGATCCTCACTGCCATTTATCTAAGTCAGCTATTCTTTGTGCTTTTGCTTCTTTATACCGTGTCTACCTCTTTTTTCTCCATTTACCTGGCTGACTTCCTCACACTCCACTCTGTATCTTTTCTCAGCCAAATATTTTCTGGTTCCTGATAACACACGTGTTCATAGCCTCTCATGCCTGTCCTTGACGTCATGGTCTAAGTATCTTTTAAGCTTCAGCCCCTGATGTCTTGATGTGGTTTTTCTGAGTCTCTTGGTATTTGCCAGTTCCGATTCCAAAGAATGAAAAACCTAATGGCCCAGTTCATCCTCTTCGAGCAGAGTTTTGTATAGCAAAGCACATCAGAAGATGTTGGCTACTCTGGATCAGTTGTTCATCCCAGAGCCAATCAACTGTGTGGGGAGGAGGGTCATAGAACGTGGTTGTTTAGGGCTACCCTGCTCAAGTAGGTCCTCGGTGTTAGGGTCGCCGAAGGAGGAATGCATGAACCAAAAGTGGTAAGGATTTATAAATTTATTAGGACATCTGGAGACCAGATGGGCTCCAGCACCCAGGGATGGGGAGTCAGAGGTTTTAAAGGACTCTAGGCAGGCTTTCTTGGTGGGGCAGATCCAGATCCTGGGAAAGTCCAGAGGGGAAAGATAATGGTATCGGCAAGTGGAATATGGTCTTAGCAAGCAGAATGTTGGTTGTGAAGTGACCTAACACTTGGGTGATTCAGTTTCTTAAAAAGGGATAGGGGCTATTGTAGGTAACTGGGCTGTTATGTATACTAATAATAACATTGATAAAATCATGTATTCTAGTGTTTGAATTATTGTTATGTCATAAGCATATAAAGATTTCATACTTACCCAGTTTAATATAGGCATAATAGTTCTTCCAGGGGATAGACTATAATTTATTTAAGTAATCTCCTATAGTTAGACATTGGAAGTATTTAATTAATTTGTTTGTTTTTACCAATTTGGAAAAGTCTGTAATAAACAACATATCAATACACATTTATATTTAAAAAATTTTTTTTCTCTTAGGGGCTTATCAATTGGTAATGTTTTTAGCTGCAAGGAACAGAAAGCTTCTCATATAACAAGTCATTCTGAAGCGGGTGACTGCTAGCTTTGGTTCCTGTGGCCTTTCTCTCATGTTCATGTTCTCAAAATGGCTGCTGAGTCTCTCTCTGGTCATAACCATCAGCATTCAAGGCAGAAAAGATGAAGAGATAACACCAGTCAGGTCTGCCTTTTTGTGTTTATCATCCCAGAATCATCCCTCGCAGACATACACTTAGGTCTCTCTGGCAAAATTGTGTTATGTGGCCACCCCTTCCTGTGAGGAAGACTACACAAGCAAATGTCCTCCCAACTTCTTTATTTGGAGGCAGCAAGGAAAAAAAGAACTGCTAATGTGTATTAAACCAGCCTTCCCGCTGCTGTCACAAGGGTTTCTCAGATGTGTCGGAGCTGCAGAAAATTTCCTTCAAATAAAATATTGCCTGGGAGCCTGTTTGGAAAAGCTGAGGAAGGTGGAGTGCTTTGGTGGAGGTGAGGACAGGAGCTTAGAGCTTTATGTAGAAGATATTTCACCCGGTAGAAGATCTTTCCTGCTTTCCAGCTGTCTAGCGCCCATGTCATCTTGCAATTAGTTCCCTAAGGCTCCCAAGTGTAGACTTGGGAGATAATGCCCATCTCCCATTAAGAAGTATAACCCCCAGATTCGTCACCCTCCCCTCTTCTGCTTCCTTGCTAAATCTGAGGCATATGATTTAGGTTCAGTCAATCAGGCATTCTCTCCTAGGTTTTTGAATCCTGAGTATGTGACCGTGTGTCATTTTCCTCTCAGCAGCAGTGCCATATGCACCTGATTGTTCTGGCTCTGTGACCTGTGGTGTGGTTCCAGCTGCTTAGCCCTCTGGAATTCTCTTGTTTCCTGCCAGTTTTCAGAACCTGGTTGTACGGCTGATTCTGTGAGCCTCTGAGTTTTTTGTTCTGTTTGTTTTCCAGTGCATTGACTTTTTGCTTATGGTAGGGTTAATTTCTCTTGCTTTTAGCCACAAACCCTGATTAATACGATAGTATCCTTCCTAGCAATCCCACAGACAATTCTGCAGAACTTGTGAGGTTGCAAGTAGCATAGTTTAAAATCTGCTGCCTTAGGACAAATCCCTTGGAATGGAATTAAGGGACAAAGGTACAAATAGTTTAAAGTTTCTTGATAATTATTGCCAAAGAGCGTTCCAAAAGTATTGTGTAAATTTACTTAACCACAAGCACTGGGTATTATCATTGTTTTAATTTTTGCTAGTATAATGACCGGGAAATGGTTTCTTTTAGTATTTTAGTGTGTATGTACTTGAGAATATTAAACTTAAGGCTTTTTCCTTATGTTGATTTATGGTTATATTTCTATTTATGGGAGATGGCTGTTTATTCAAGCTTTAATTTTTCCTTTTATGATATGAACTTTATATAATTTAGTCATTCTTTGAATGTTATTGCAAACGTTTTTCTTCATCTGTCTTTTTCATCTTTTTATTTTTTGTACAGAAGCTTCACATTTTTATGTAGTAAAATCTGTTCATCTTTTCCTTTGTGATTTCTTCTTTTGCTTAATGCTTTAAAAGTTACAGATTCCTCCAAAGATCTGATAGTCAATTCAATTTCCTGCCAGTTTTTCTGTGATTTGGCTTTTGTATGTTTAACTCTTTAATCTTGTGAGATATATTTTTGGGTATTGTATAAAAGTATGAATCTAAATGATTACACTGGCTTTTAGATCAATATGCTTTTGTGAATAAGCCAAGCTTCTGGGTTTTTGTTTTGCTTTGTTTTGGGTTCCAGTAATGCAAGCAATATTGGGGCTTGTTATTGAGAAAAAAGTGAGTAAAATGAAGAAAGAACATGAGACAATTGACAGAGAAGCAGAGACAGGGAACGATTGAAACAGAGACAAAAAAGCTGAAATAGAGACTGAAATAGGAACAAAGAGAAGACTCAAAGATCAAGAAGCCACGGGAGGGAACAAAGACTCAGTTGGAGGAGGGGCTTTGGAGATCTCGGGCCTGCAGCCTGAATCAGTGACCGCGCAGGCTGTGGGAGTGACTGACAGAAGCTGACATGATATCCCAGGCTGCAATTGAAGATCTCCCTCCACCATGGTGGCCCCACCCAACTTTAGCCTATCCCATAGATCTGGGGAGGCCTCCCATTCCACTTAGGGACCCCAACTTGCCCATCATTCTCCAGTTGGCTCCAGGTCCGGAGGACCTCAGGGGCGAAAAGAAAATTCTGTCCTCTTTCCTGTCCGTAGTCTTCCTTCTCTCTGGTCTGGCTTCAGACAAGGGTTCAAAAAAGGATGAGATCCTGAAGACCAAGCATCCAAAATGTCCCCCAGTGGAGGCTGTAGAGTGCAAATAACTCAGTCTGGTTCTGGAGCCCCAGCATTATCCTCATCAGAGGGGTTAAGTAACTGTGCTCATCAATAAGAGGTAGACATTGGGATTCAAACCCTGGTTCTGTCCAATTTCAAATCCTGTAGTTCTTTCATGTGCATCATGATATTGGGCTTGCCCTGGCCAGTATGGCTAAGTGGTTAGAATGTAGGCCCAAACACCAAAGGGTCTCAGGTTTGATTCCCAGTCAGAGAATGCACTTCAGTTGCAGGTTCAAACCTGCTCCCCCTCAGCCCCCCCAGTCAGAGCACATGGGAGGTAAGCAGTTGATCTCTCTCTCTCTCTCTCTCTCTCTCTCTCTCGCTCGCTCTCTTTCTCTCTCTCTCTCTCTTTCCCTCCCTCCCTCCCTCCTTCCCTTCCTCTCTCTTCTTCCCACCATCCCTCCTTTCCATTTTCTCTGAAGAGCAATGGGAAAAAATATCCTCAGGTGAGGATTGACAACAACAAAAAAATATATTGGGCTTGTTTCTATATCTAGAAATTGTCCTCCCCAGAATGCCTTTTATTTCTGCTTTCCCA
The DNA here is from genome assembly GCF_963259705.1 of Myotis daubentonii. NCBI lineage: Eukaryota > Metazoa > Chordata > Mammalia > Chiroptera > Vespertilionidae > Myotis > Myotis daubentonii. The sequence continues at coordinate 52,722,493 of NC_081848.1, read as the reverse complement.
TATGTCATCTTTCCATCACTTCAGCCTACGGGCTATTCTCACCTCTGATTTTCTGTAGCTCAGGCTTCATTTGGCACTGAGACCTTACTTATAGTCCTGGCTTCTCCTCTTAGCTAAACATTGTGGTATTTTTGTCTTGTTTTCTTAACTGAGTTATAACTTGGGACTGTGTTTTACCCCTTTGGACTTCCTGCATTACTTCACACTATGCTGCCCAATCACTGGTTCATTCATTCTCTCAGTAAATATTTTCTGAAAACTTCAATGTACCAGGCACTGAGTAAGCAACTGAAAAGGCAAAACTAAATGTTTGTCAAAAAATATTTTCCAAATCAGTTTTAATACATTCCTGCCCTGCAGCATGGCCAGGTGCTGGCACGCTCCAGTCACAGAAAGATATGAATGATGAACTCCATTGCTGGTCCCTGTGCTTTGCCTCTGGTATGAAAATCTGTGCAGAGAGGCCAAAGAGGAAATGGCTTTCCCTCCTGCTCACTAGTGTACTTTCAGGCATGGACCTTGGTGACTGTGACTCTAAAATGGGATCACTTTTTCAAAGCTCTAATCAAGGTCTGCATCTTTAATAGGTAGTACTGAGGGGATGTTGACATATATTTTGCTTGGTTTCAAGCAGACCTGGGTTGAGATTCAGGTTCTACTTTAGCTAGTCTCTTCAGCTTCCCAAGCCTTAGTCTTCTTACCTGTGAAATTGGGATGATAGCTACAGGGCACACAAGAGAATCTATATATATAAAGAGCCAGGGGCCATCGCAACCGAACAGAGGACCGAACTGGCTGAGGGGGTGACAAGGCCAGCAGGGGGTGACTGAACTGCTGTTCAGGCTGTGTGGGGCAACCAGGCTGGCAGGTGGGGGGGGGAATTGGGGCGGGGGAGCAGTGAGGGACAACCAAACGACTGAGCAGCAGGCTGCATGAGGCGACCAGGTCGGCAGGGGGGTTAGTGAGGGATGACCAAACAACTGAACAGCAGGCTGCATGGGGCGACCAGGCCTGCAGGAGGGGGCAGTAAGGCATGATCAGGCTGGTGGCAGGGGGGGGGGTGTGTGGGGGGGAGCAGTTAGGGGCCACCAGGCCAGCAGAGGGGGGCTGTTGGGGGCAACCAGGTTGGTGGGGGGGCAGTTGGGGGAGACCAGGCCGGCAGGGGGGCCAGTAGGGGCAATCAGACAGGCAGGCAGATGAGCAGTTAGGAGCCAGTGGTCCCAGATTGTGAGAGGGATGTCCGACTGCTGGTGTAGGCCTGATCCACCGGCAGTCGGACATGCCCCAAGGGGTCCTGGATTGGAGAGGGTGCAGGCTGGGCTGAGGGGACCCCCTCCCCCATGCACAAATTTTGTGCACTGGGCCTCTAGTGTACATATAAAGCTCCCACCTTTATAGGGAGATTTCACAGGACAGGAGAGATGTTATTTACTATACTGAGGGCTTTGAGTCCCCAAGTGTGACTTCGGGTTCTTCAACAACATTCCCTGTCTTTTGTTTTTTCTATCTCCCTGGTTAATTAATGCATTGTCTATACTTTTTAAGCTCTAGTTGGCCGCCTAGCCAGCATGGCTCAGTGGTTGAGCATCGACCTATGAACCAGGAGGTCACAGTTCGATTCCCAGTCAGGGCACGTGCCCGGGTTGCAGGCTTAATCCCCAGTGGGGGACATGCAGGAAGCAGCTGATCAATGATTCTTTCTCATCATTGATGTTTCTATCTCTCTCTCCCTCTCCCTTCCTCTCTGAGGTCAATAAAAACATATTAAAAAAAAGAAAGAAAGATAACTCTAGGTGGCCATTGATATACATTTTGCAGTTTGTAGCTTTGTAGTTTATAGTGTTTGTAGTTACTCATAATGATATCTAATGTTATAAAAATAAAAGTGTTTCTGAAAAGACTAACTCTTAAATAACTTACTGAGTATAAAAATCCTTTTATTCCACATTCATGTTAAAGTTTTTAATTAATTAATTTGTTTTTCTGAATAGATAAGACTTTTTTTTAAACAAGAAGTTTATTTAAACAACAAGACACTTGACTTGAAGGAAAAACTACCTAGGATTCATTTTCTTTTTAAGTAATTTACTCTACTTAAAGACAGATTGCCCTATATGTAACAGCTACACACAAAAAAGTTATAAAATTGTCCTTGGTTTTACAATGATAAATGAAAAACATTAAAATTCTCCAATCAAACAAGGTATGCAAGAATTTTTATGTTGTTCTTTTTTTTTTTTTTTTTTTTTTGTTAACAGTGAGAGCAAAATAACTTACTGGAATATAAAGATAAGAGCTGGATGAGCATGCCACTAATGGAGAAAGGGGATGTTTTCACAGAACCAGTATTTTCCCCCCAGCCCATTTCTATTTGATGTCCATCAAAACATACCATTGGCCAATTAGTTAAAAAAAAATGCAAATGCTTGTGCACATACATCGGTTACTTTATGTACAATAAAGGAATGGGGAAGGGGAAAATGAAAGACTAGAGAACACTATACAGTGGTAGTCAGATGTGTTGAAACCCAATTGCAGTTTTCTAACTGAGAATGTCTTCTTGGTCTGGAGGAACAGAGTTCTGGAGTAAAGTAGCAGGTTCCCTTTTTCGTAGATACCTCCTGTCTGCTGCTGGAACACATCAATTGTATCTCCCTCCTCCATTTCCAACTGTGCAGGTGTGTCTGTCTCATTGATTGGCTGCCCGTCAGATCGGAATCTGGTCTACCTCATTGACAAACCCTTGGGCTTTTCGTCGGCCATGGCGAGCACCGGAAGTCTCCTCAGCTGTTGCTTCACAAAAGAGGTACCAGGTCCGCACCAAATGGGCACACAAGCAGCACCAGGAGTGGCAGAAGAAGCAATAGGTAATACATTTGCACTGTTCAAAGTTCAAAAGGTGCCAGAGTATATACAAGCATAGTCTCCCAGTTTTTTTGTCTGTCTTCCAGAAATAATCTATATTATTACAATCAAATACACATTTATGCTTTTCTTTTTACACAAATGGCAGTGTATTATACGTTCTTGTTGGTATCTTGTTTTTTTTTATTTATATAAATCTTGAAGATTGTTCCAAGTTAGTAGGAATTCCTCTTTTTAAAAATGTTTGTGCTGCACAGTGTCTCATTCTATGAATGTACTTTGATTTATTTGACCATTCCCAAATTAATAACATTTAAATTGTGTCAATCTCTTGCTCTCACAAATAGTGCTTGAGTGAATAGTCCCATAATATATGTTATTTGGCACATATGTGAATATTCCTGTTAAATAAATTATTAGAACCAGATTTGCTAGGTTAAGGGCATATAAATTTGTAATTTTGCTAGATATTACCCACTCCCAAAGATGTTTATATCTTGGCTGGGATTCCCCCAGAAAAGCATATCTCTGTGACAATGATTCTAGTGCAAGTAGTATAATTGGTAGGTGCATGGAGCACCAGGAAGCTGAGGAGTGGGGGCCGTGATACAAAGAAGGGAAGGCAACCGTTGAAAGGATGTGTTATGAAGCCAGCTACTACATGGGTGACCGGAGCTTAATTCCACCAGGAAATTATGAGCTAAGGTGCAGAATACTCACTTCTGGACTTTTCTTTTTTCTTTTTCTTTAAGAAAAATATTTTTATTGATTTCAGAGAGGAAGGGAGAGGGAGAGATAGAGACTTCAATGATGAGAGAGAATCATTGATTGGCTGCCACACCCATGCCCCACACTGGGGATCAAGCCCACAACCCAGGCATGTGCCCTGACTGGGAATCAAACCTTGACCTCCTGGTTCATAGGTCAATGCTCAACCACTGAGCCACACTGGCCAGGCACTTCTGGACTTTTCTAAACCAAGGTGAAGAAGCTGTATTTCCCAAGAGTCATTAGCTGAAGCCTGCTCTAGAAGCATGGAGTGTGAAATGGGAGTAGGGGCAGTAGACGTTAACTCTCTGGCCTGGCCTAGCCTGCTGGTGGCCAGAATAAACTTCCACAGTTCAGAAAAATCTCTCAGGCATAGAGATGAATTTCTTGGGGTACTGGGTCCCTGAGTATATTGAAAGGTCTTAGGATATGGGCTACACCCCACTGTCAACGAACAAAGGTATCTGTTTCCCTAGATTTTTTTTGTTTCATAGTGTTCTCACATATTTGATCTTGCCAATTGTCTAGATGAAAAATAGTACTCATAAAACAAAAAATAATAACTGTATCATTTTAATTTTTATGTATATAATAATTCACACTGACTTTTAAAATAATTTAAAGCTCCCATCTATTTAATTCTTCTCTAACCCTACCATGTTCCAGTAAGTCATCACACCCTAATCCTACCCTGAGAGTAGGTGTTGCAATTATTCTCATTTTAAACACTAAAGGGAGGAGCAAAGAGGATTAGTGACCGGCCCTAAACCACTCAGTTTGTCAGTGATGGGAATGGGATTTGATCTCAGATTCTCTTTAAAACTCATGCTCTTTCTATTGTGGCAGCATGCCCTTTGGAAACATTTTTATCTTGTAAATGGTATAAAACAGACTAGCCACTCAACTTCTCAGTTTCTTGATCTACAAAAGAAAGAATAGTGAACATCTATTGTTTGTGTCTTCCCAGCATCCATTTTTTACTCTTTTGCTATCACCTGGGAATTTGTTAGAATTTTCAATTCTTGAGTTTTACCCCAAGCCCACTGAATCAGAAACTCCTGGGTTGAGGCCTAGCAGTCTGTGTTTTAACAAACCCTCTCTGTGATTCTGATTCATGCTGAAGTTTGAGAAATACTGGGTTAGGGGAAAGAATTTAAGTGGAGCTATTTTGCCAACAAAAACCAGGGGAAACCCAGGTTAAGACTAAAGTCATATAGAACAAACACATCTGAGAGATACAGAGAGTGAAAGAGTTCTGAAGATACCATCTGAGTCTAGTCCTGCTTGAAGTTAGACCAACAGTGGTATCATTTAGTTACATGAACCAATACATTCTTTTCATTTCAGTTTGAGTTGAATTTCTGCCACTGGCAACCAAACTATTCCTTACTGTCAGGGAGAACATTTATTCCTCCTTATGTTTTCAAGTGAAGAGATTCTTTTTGACCATTAGTTCTCAAATTGTGGTCCCAGGATAACATCAGCAGCAACATCAGCGTCACTAGAGAATTTGTAAAAAATCACAATTTATCAGACCACAGTCCACACCTACTGAATCAGGGTTCTGGGGTGGAAACCAACAGTCTGTGTTGTAATAAGCCCTCTAGGTCATTCATGTCCTTTCATTTCACTAAAATGTGAAAATCACTAGCGTAAGACTCCTAGCCTCTCTCCCAACCCCTTATTCGTCCTTCTCTATGAAGAACGTATGAGTTATCTAATTAATGAGTTTGAAAGGATGATCTGGGCATGCTCAGTTTAGCTCCTGTGGCTTTTTTTGGCGGGGGTGGGGGGTGGGGGGGGGAGAGAGGCAGGAGGTGGAGCCGGTGTGACCCAAAGGGGCAGTTATTTGTGTCCCTCTGTGTGCTATAAGTTTTATGGAGACAGATCCCCATAAGATGAGGCCTGCAGTTTTTCCAGCGCTGCCTGTACCTCAGTGGTAAATGTATTTGGGAACAGTGTAAGCAAGACCATTTGCCCTCAGATCTAAGCCATATCCTCCAGTCTAGCTCTTATCAGTCACAAAGCTGACATTTTGATCTGCATCTGCTGGTTTTCTATGTCTGATTTCTCAGGCGGCTCAGACTTGGGTGAGGAAGAGGGCTCTCTATGGACTCCCCCAATGCCCCAACATTGACTAATTTAGGGGGGTGGAGCAGAAGGTTTCTCAGGCCCCTTCCCCGTCTAACATTTAGGACACCATGTCTCAAACTTTCTCTACAGGGCTCCCAGTGCCCCGTGAAGAAAACCTTGTTTGTTCTCACCAGACCACTGGTGTCACATCTACGGGAGACAGAGGTATCCCATGCCCCACGGGGCACAGGAGGGAAGACTGCAATCACAGAGCATTTCCTTTCAGTTCTTTTCTGAAACAGTGTCGTTCTGTGGGGGCAGGAATGGGGCCTAGAAACCACGGCATTCTAAAAGCTTCCTGGGAGCTGTCTGCCATGCCTTATTATCGGGTTCTACCAGCTGTCTATCCTAAATCCATATGGCTGCATTTGAAGTTCCTTTCTGTTTTGGAGGCTTATCATTTGAAAGAAAAAAAGGGACTTCTCTCTTCTCTATTCCACTCTTTTGGTCTGTTCTGAGTTATTCACAGCCATAGACTGGTTTGAAGCTCTGCAAACCAGGCCTGGGTGCTACAGGAAGCTCAATGTTTAGAGCAGCAGGCGTGCCTCTTTTTAGAAAGCTGATGCAGGGAAGAAAGAGACAAAGCAGCCGTTACTAAGTTCAACCTGAGTGACAGAAGACAGCATAGTTATTCTCTCTGTATTGACCTGTTTCTCAGTCTTCCTGGAATACTTAATCCTCCCAGATTGTCTAACTACCACTTATTTTTACATAGATCATATGTGTACAACTGCTTTATATAGCTACAGCATATATGTACAGTTTTGGCTTCTGTTTTACCCATATCCTTAAAAATTGTTCATAAACATAATTTTTTATTTTTCTGATATAAAATAAATAAAAAATTCGACTTCATTAAAATTAAAACTTTGTGCATCAAAGAACACTATCAAGAGAGTGAAGCAGGATGGGAGAATATATTTGCAAATCATATATCTGATAAGGGCTTAATATCCAAAATATATGAAGAACTCCTACAATTCAACAACAAAAAGATAAGCAACCCAAACAAAAAAATAGCCAAAGGACTTGAATAGACATTTCTCCAAAGAAGATAAATGAATTGAAAATAAGCATATAAAAATATGCTCTACATTATTAGTCATTAGGGAAATGCAAATCAAAACTATAATGACACACCATTCACACCTAGGATAACTATAATAAAAAAAGAAAATTACAAGTGTTGATGAAGAAGTGGAGAAATGAGAACTCTTGTACATTGTGATGGGAATATAAAATGGTGTAGTTGCTATGGAAAAACAGTTTGGTAGTTCCTCAAAATGTTAAACATAGAATTATCATTGGACCCAGCAATTCTACTCCTAAGCATTTAACCAAAAGATTTGAAAACAGGAACTCAGGTACTTGTACACAAATATTCATAACAGCATTATTCACAATAGCCAAAGGGTAGAGACAATCCAAATGACCATCAACAGATGAATGGATAAATAAATCATAGTATATCCCTACAATGGAATACTATTCCACATGAATATGTGCTACAACATCGAGGAACCTTGAAACATTATGCTAAGTGAAATAAACCAGACATGAAAGGACAAATATTGTATGAGTCCACTTATATAAAATGTCCAGAATGGGAAAATTCATAGAAACAGAAAGTAGATTAGAGATTATCAAGGATTGGAGGTAGGAGAAAATGGAGATTAAAAAAAAAATAAGATGGAGGAATATGTACAGAAAAACTAGAAGTAGAAAAAAACCTCACCTGTAATCTCATGACCTAGGATAGCTGAATATCCTGCCAGTCACTTTTATTTTTAATGTATTCATGGTGGTCAAGCTAAAAAGCTTAGGCCTTCTGGATTCAAATATGCACTCTGCCATTAACTAGCTATGACATCTCTGTGCTGTAAAATGCTGTTTTTGTAAAATGCAAATCATAAGAGAACCCACTTCAGATGGTTGATTTGTGGATTAAATTGGATAATATGTTTTAAGTGATTATTACAGTGCCAGGCTCATAGTAAATGCTCATGTGTTGTATCCCACGCTTCTCGTTTTCTGGTAGAAATAAAAATTATTTTTAATGGCCACATAGTATTTCTTTTCTTTTCTTTTTTTTAAAATATATTTTATTGATTTTTTACAGAGAGGAAGGGAGAGAGATAGAGAGTTAGAAACATCGATGAGAGAGAAACATCGATCAGCTGCCTCCTGCACATCTCCTACTGGGGATGTGCCCGCAACCTAGGTACATGCCCTTGACTGGAATCGAACCCGGGACCCTTCAGTCCACAGGCTGACGCTCTATCCACTGAGCCAAACCAGTTTCGGCAGCCACATAGTATTTCATATCATGGCTGTAGCATCATTTATTTAATCAAGTTCCTATTGTTGAGTGTTTAGGTAGTTTTAAAGTTTTCATTATTTTACAAGATGCTATGGTGGACATCCTTGCTTGAGTCTTCCTGGCAGACATGCCTGAGAAGGGTTGTGTGGCTTTGGCCCTGCTCAGCCTTCTGGGCTCTTGGGCTTCCAAGACAGAGCACCATGTTGAAGCCCAAGCTGGGAGATAGAATCTGAGTTCCAGTCATTCTCCTGCTCTATCTCTAGGCAATGCTGGGACTGCTCTTGTCTATCCGGGCCTTTGCTTCCTCGTCTGTACAAGGAGAGCTATAGTGGCAAAGACCTTAGGGAGGTTTTTCTGCTCTGTGACTCTCAGATGATCCTCTGCTAAGCTGTGGATTTCTCCAGCCCTGTAGTGGCCTTCCTTAGGGGGGTGTGTGCACACGCTTGAGTGTGTGTTTCAATTTCTATTCTTAGCAGCATGATCTTTAAACAGGGAATAGATTTGTGCGTCTATCTCATCTCAGATGCATGCAGCTCCTGCTAGGCTCTGTCATTCTCCACCAGCCATTCATTCACATGAGAAACAGTGGCCCATTAAGGAAATAAGCAGATGGTGCTCTTCCATCAACCATGATAAGGATCGAATGCTCTCTGGTTTGGGGGTTTGGCCCTTTTTTTGTCACCAGGCCTGGGCTCTGTCTGACTCAGCTATAGATGATGTCAGGGGAATCTTGGTCAGCACCTCCCTTCCCATTCCACTCCCAGATCTTTTCTCTGGGATGGGCCAAGGATGGTATTTGGGCAATGGTGATTTTTAGAGTTGATGAGTAACCAACATTCCAGAAGAGAAGGTCATTGTTTGTCCTGAAAGAAAGAGTGGAGATGAGTAAGTCTACTCTCCTCCAAGAGTTCTCAATTATGGAGGTGTCTCAGAGCTACTTCAGATATTTAAATACACAAATTCAGATTTTTTTTTTGTCTGCAACCTGAAAGATTCTTATTTGTGAACTGTGGGGTGGAGCCCAGGTCCTTCATTTTAGGACACTACAGGGGATTCAGACGGGCATCCTAGGTGGAAAACATTGGCATGTAGTAGTAGGATTTGCAAATTCTTAAAGCTCACAAAAGCCAGGCAGGCAACATCAAATGGATGGGGTGTGATGCAAGAGTGCTGGTGACTCTGAAGAATAGGAGCATCTACACCTTTTTTCAAGGGCACACCGTACTTACCTTTAGCCAGTTGTCATAGATAATGCTGGCCCGGCGTTGCTAGATGTTTCACTTAAATTATTTTTTAGGAAGAGTAAGAAACCCAGATTTGTTTATAAAATATCCTACTTTTTTTTGTTGCTGTTGTTAATCCTCTCTGGAAGATATTTTTTCCATTGATTTTTTAGAGAGAGTATAAGGGAAGGAGGGAGGAGTAGAAAGAAAGGGAGACACATTGATGTGAGACACATTGATTGGTTGCCTCCTGCAGGTGCCCGGACTGGGCAGGGGATCCAACCTACAACTCAGGCATATGCCCTTAACTGGGAATTGGGTCTGTGAACCTTCTGTCCACAGGCCGATACTCTAACCCAGGGGTGGGCAAACTTTTTGACTCGAGGGCCACAATGGGTTCTTAAACTGGACCGGAGGGCCGGAACAAAAGCATGGATGGAGTGTTTGTGTGAACTAATATAAATTCAAAGTAAACATCATTACATAAAAGGGTACGGTCTTTTTTTTTTTAGTTTTATTCATTTCAAACGGGCCAGATCCAGCCCGCGGGCCATAGTTTGCCCACGGCTGCTCTAACCACTGAGTACACCGGCCAGGGCAAAAATATCCTACTTTTAAATATTAACAACCAATTCAATTTTTTTTTTTTTTTTTTACAAATTGAATTGTGGGCCCAAACACATATCTGTTGGTCAAATCTGGCCCTAAATCTGTCTGTTGAAATCTCTTGACAACTCCTTAGCCAGACAATTGCTCAACTTAAGTAAAAATGATGCATTCAGCAGCCTCTTGATTGACAGCATTGTGCTGTGATGCTCTGAGGGGTTCTGGACAACACCTGGCTTGGTATGAGGCAAAGTGTTCATAGCGGGCAGTCAGAAGACCTATATCCTGCTAACAACCTGCTAGGTAACATTGGGAAAGAAATGCCTTCCCTAGTCACAGAATTTCTTTTGGTAAAGTGAGGGGGATGATCTCTATTGTTCTTCCCGAGTTTCCATTCTTCTTATGAAGATTTATGTACTCACCTATTATCCCTCTACTTCAGAATGAAACTTTTCAGATTAAGATAAAAACGAATCTTTGTCTTGAATGACAACTAGTTGTTTCTCTCCCATATTCTCCTATGTCTTTGTGATTCATTTTTGCAGGGGAGTTTCTTTTTGCTCTTGGCTTTTGGGCTATTTTCTAAGGGGAAGACAGCATTTTGGAATAGCATGCTTCGGTGGAATTGAGCATATGGACTTTTTGCTTGCTGAACAGTTGACTTCAAGTAAAAAAAACACAATAAAGAAATAGAATTGATATGAGGGACATCTTGAAGTAAAAAGATGTTTTCATCATAGCTCAAATAAAACCCTGCAATTGAATCTTTTCTCCACATAGCTTTATTGAGATTTAATTCCTATACCATAAAATTCACCTTAAAAGTGTGTAAGTCAATGCAATTAGATAGTTGCAACCATCACAACTATCTAATTTCAGAACATTTTCATATCTCCAAAAAGAAACCCCATACCTGTTATCAGTTACTCGGCATTTCCCCCTTACCCCTGGCAACCACTAATCTATTTTCTGTCTCTATAGATTTTTTTACCCTGGACCTTTTATATAAATAAAATCACACAATATTTGGTCTTTTGTGACTGTTTTTTTCATTTAGCTTATTTTCAAGGTTCATCCATGTTGTAGCATGTATCAGCACTTCTTCCCTTTTTATTGCCAAATAATATTCCATTATATGGATATGCCACATTTTGTTTATTCATTCATCAGTTCATGAATAATTGAATCCCCCACCCCCCTTTTTGGTTATTATGAATAATGCTGCTATAAATTTGCATGTACATTTTATATGGGCATATATTTTCATTTATCTTGAGTATATGCTTAGGGGTAAAATTTCTGGGTTGTATGTTTAACTTTTGAGAAATTCCCAGACTGTTTTGCAAAGCAGCAGCACCATTTATATTTCTATCAACGGTGTATGAGGGTTCCAGTTTCTCCACATCCTCTTTAACACTTGTTATTATCTGACTTTTTTATTATAGTCATCCTAGTGGGTGTGAAGTGGTATTTCATTGTAGTTGATTTCTGCAGTTGAATCTGTTCTGACTGACCTGGCCTAGTCACGTGCCCATCCTTTAGCCCTGTGGTCGGCAAACTGCTGCTTGGGAGCCACATGCGGCTCTTTGGCCCCTTGAGTGTGGCTCTTCCTAAGCCTTAGGAGTACCCTAATTAAGTTGATAACAATGTACCTACCTATATAGTTTAAGTTTAAAAAATTTGGCTCTCAAAAGAAATTTCAATCGTTGTACTGTTGATATTTGGCTCTGTTGACTAATGAGTTTGCTGACCACTGCTTTAGCTAATGACTGGCTAGTGGAGACTGGTAATCTGAAATGAATCTGAGTGAACCCCTGGAGCTAGGGTGGGTGTCAGTCACTCTCAAACTACAGAGGAGAAATTGGAGATACTATTTGAAAGCAAGGAGAAATGGATTTCTGGGAGCCAGCTAACACATGTTTTCTACAGGATGGGTTTACTTGCTTGGTTTCAGTGCTGGAATTATCCTGTATTCAAGGATCGCAGAGTAGGAAGGAAAGAACATCTTGGTGAGGACTCAGGCAAAGAAGGAACCCAGGAAATAGGTTACTGAAAAAGGGTCTACTGAAATAGGTTTCTCCCTGAAAACTCTCATCGCCGACACATAGGTGCTTGCCAGCTTGTATTTATTACTGTCTGCTCCTCATTTTCTTTCATTGATCAAACTATCATCAGGCTCAGTACCCCTGAGTGCTCCTCTGCCACATGCTGAGTCACAGAATGCTGAGGACCTCACTACAATTGTATTAGGACCTATGCTTGATTCCCCCAGTCTAAATAGCTGTGCTAGTATCGCTATATTGTTTTTTCCCCCCCACTCAGGGAATAACTTTCTGTTGGATATTTTTGAGATTTGGTAAGCTTTTCTGACTACCACAGCTTTTTAAAAAGAGACAAAGATTTTGGATTGTACTTTAGAAGGGAAGGAGTGTAAGGACAACTCTTTGGTTATCTTCTTGGTCCTGAAAAATAATGGGGAATTTCAGGCCTCGGTAGACACTGAGCGGCATTTGCGGGAAGCCTAACTGGCCCTTTCTCAGCTCTTCTTTGACATGGGCTCCTCTTTCTTTTCTCTCTCCCCTTTCTCCTCCTTTTCGCATTGATAGTAATATCTGTCATTGAGGCTTTTCTGGCTACTATTGCTGTGTAACAAATATCCTCCCACCTCCTCAAAAAATAGGTCTTAAAACAACCATTTTGTGCCGCACTTAAAAAAAACTAAAGAAATTTGACAACCAGTGTAAGGCCTGATTCTGGCCCGGATCCTGTACTACAGCACATTATTGAGTCAACTGACAAAATTGGAATATAAGTGATAGATTATACAAATGTTTTCATATGAATGTTAAATGTACTAGAGTTGATAAATTTACTGTGGTTGTGTGAAATAGTATCCCTATTCTTTGGAAATACACACTGAAGCACTTAGGGGTAAAGGGCTACCTTTAAGAAGCTACAAAATTTGCCGAAACTGGTTTGGCTCAGTGGATAGAGCGTCGGCCTGCGGACTGAAAGGTCCCAGGTTCGATTCCGGTCAAGGGCATGTACCTGGGTTACGGGCATATCCCCAGTGGGAGATGTGCAGGAGGCAGCTGATAGATGTTTCTCTCTCATCGATGTTTCTAACTCTCTATCTCTCTCCCTTCCTCTCTGTAAAAAATCAATAAAATATATTTTAAAAAAATTAAGGCTATAGAAAAAAAAAGAAGCTACAAAATTCATTTTTATGAATTATACATATCTATAAAGAAAGGGAGAAACAGAGAAAAATCGATAGAGAGGGGAGAATAACAGAGGCAGAATGCTCACAATAGTTGAATTTAGGTAAAGGTGTATGGGTGCTCTTCGTACTTTATATATAGAAACTATTCCACAGTGAAAAGTTTTTAAAAGTACAACGGTTTACTACCTCATTTTGCTCATGATTTTGTAGGTCAGGAATGGCTAGCCTGGGTGGCTCTTGCTTGGAATCTGTCATGCAGTTGCAGTCAGTCAAATGCCAGCAGGGGCTGCAGTCAGAAGGTCGGGCAGAGCTGGGTGTCCCAGATGTCTCACATGGCTGGCACTTGATGCTGGCCATCGGCTAGGAGCTCAGCTGGCCCTTTGACGACATGTTTACATGTGGCGTCTCCAGCATAGCAGTCTCGGGGTAGCCAAACTTCTGACTGTGTTTCTCCTAGAGCAAGAATTCCAAGAGAACAGGTGGAAGCTGCATGGCCTCTTTTGACCTAGTCTTGGAAGTGATAACAGCATCTCTTCTGCTGCATTCTACTGGTTCCAAACGAGTCACTAGGTTATGTCCAAGGAACTTGCAGTCGTGTTTCCTAACTGCCATAAATGCCAAAATGTCAGACGCTGTTGTATTAACTCATTTGATTTTTATTAAAAACAAAACAAAACAAAAACACACCTCAAGGTAGGTAGTCTTAGTCTTCTTATTTACACAGATTAAATAAGTTCCCAGTATCATGCCATTATTGAAAGAGCTAGAATTCAAATCCAGTCTGGCCCCAGAACCCATCTTTACTACCTTCTACCACCTCTGCATGGAGCTGTGATTCCTGCTACATTCTGATAAGCTGCCATACACATAGATAATCACTTTTCATTCACAATCAGTGGTATGCAAACTCCCAATACATTTACAATCATGTGACACAATTCTTACCTTCTTAGCTCTGACTTTTGCATATGTGGTTTTCTTTCCCTGGAACACTTTTATTCCAATTATTTGTCTGCCTGTATCATTTATTATTCAGGTCTTTTAGGGAGCGTTCCCTGATTACCCAACGCTGGGGTGAGTGCTTTTCCTATGAATGCACATGCCGCCGGTGCCTCATAGTTACTTTGCCTGTTGCCCTGGCTGTCTCTCCCATTGGACTCTAAGTTCCCCGAGGGCAGGGACATTGCTTTGTTCACGAAAAGGATCTCCAGCACAGTGCCTGGGTGGTAGGTAGTGTGCAAATAAGTACAAACTAATCTCTCACACCCATACTCCTCAGATACATTACTATATATTTCTCACACCTAAATACAGACACTAAGACACTCTCCTGAAACACACAAAATCTGTCCTATTCACTCTTGCCCAAGCTCAATCGCTGTGACTTATTATTCCCCATGCTCAGTATCAGTCACAGTCCTCACACGCTGTCACCACCACAAGTTCATCACACACAATTACTGTGGCACAGCTCTGATCCTCAATCACTGACACATTCTGTTCTTCAATCCCGTCACCATCTGTACTCTTAAAACAGGATATTTACTCTCCTACAAATTGCGTTAAGATCACAACAGCTCTATTTTTCACACATGCCTTCACATACTGTATTTTTTCATCCATATAATCCCTGACATACAGAATTATGGTCACATACTATCTACTGTCTTCTTCCCATTCCCACTACACACACACACACACACACACACACAACACACACACACACACACACACACACACACACACACACACACACACACACACTCAACAAGGGCAGCCTTGGAGGTCTCAGCTCTGGGGCAGCTCCGGAATCTCGCGCGGCCCCGCCCCGTCCCGCCCCGCCCGCCCCCTCATGCATATGCAGCACCAGCCCCGCGGCCCGGCCCCCAGACGGCCATTTGTAGCGGCGCTGGAGGCTGGTGCGGCAGGCGCTGCGGAGACGTGTGGACTCGCGCGCCCCTCGGTCGCTGCTGCCCCGAGCCCCTGCGGTCACCCCGCTCCTCCGCGCCTCGGGCGGGACTCGGCCAGCCGGGGCGCCGCGCTGCCGCCCGCGCCGGCCTTCCCAGCAGCTCCGGGCGCCCGGGACCCCCGCCCGCCCGCTCGCCCGCAGCCCGCCGGCCGCACAAGTCCCCGGAGCCGGGCCTAGGGCGGGCGGCGGCTCGGCGTGGCCGGGCTGGGCTCGGCGGCGTCCCCATGGCCGCGGCCGGCTGGCGGGACGGCTCAGGCCAGGAGAAGTACCGGCTCGTGGTGGTCGGCGGAGGCGGCGTGGGCAAGTCGGCGCTCACCATCCAGTTCATCCAGGTGCCTGGAGCGGGCCCGCCAGGGGCGGCAGGGGGCGGCGGGCGGGGGCTCGCGTACCTGTGGCGGGGCGGCCGCCGGGACCCCGCCCCGGAGGCGCCGCGCGGGAGGGGGGCGCGGGGCCGGTCCTGTCCTCCTGCCCTGCGGCCGCCGCGCTGCGCTCCTGTGTGCCCGGCGCCCTGCTCGCGTCCCGGGAGTCGGGCTTCTCAGGAATGTGGCCGGGAGGGCGGAGCTGGGAGGGTGGGAAGCGCCGATCCACCTTATCTCTCCGGCCGGGGCCCGAGCCCTGCGGGGAGGCAGCGCCGCCGCGCCGGGCTTCCTGCCCGGAGGACCGGGGCGTCGGGCGCGGGGCTGGATGGAGCCCCGCGCGCCGCGTTTCCAGCTGCCCGGCCGTCGCCTGCCCCGTCGGTGCGATCGCGGTGGCAACTTGGCCGTGGTTCCGCGTGGTCTCCGGGCTTCTCTGCGCCCGCCGGGCCGGAGCTGCGGCTGCCAGCGGTGCGCTGCTCTTTGTGTGCGTGTGCGCTTTCCTTTTGAAGTGTTCTCGGAGGTAACGTGCCCGGGGGGGAGTGTGGGATGATGCCCCAGGGAAATGGTGGCTTCGAGGAAGTTAAGAATGTTCTTCGATGCGGGTGAGACCATTTCCTAGGAATTCCTGGTGCCTTCCTGCTCCCGGCCGTGCCAAGGTGAAGTTTGGGATGGGCCAGACTAGGAGGTGACCGACCGAGCGACCGAGCGGAGCGTTCTGTGTCTGTTTCAACCACCGCCTCCCCCACCCCCCACCCTCTCTGGTAGCTGAAGGCCGAGAGTGAGGGATGGTAAAGAAAAGGGAGGTGGAATTCTTCATTCTTGCGATTTGCTCTGGTGAGAGGTTCGACGGATCTTTTTTGGGATTTAAAAAAAAGAGAGAGAGAGAGAGAAACCCAGTTATCTCTCTGCTTTTGTCAACCTAAAAGGTGTGGCTTATGTTGGGAGAGAACGAAGGTAGTACCCCTTTATAACAGGTAACAAAGATATTCTTGGTATATATCAGTGAGTACTGTTAAGATTCTTTGGTGAAATACTTATTTCTGGCTTACGTTTCACCCAGTTACTGTCAATAGTGGCATTAAAATACAGAGTACTGAAACATAAATGTGATTATTACCTTTCACCTTGACTACATGAGCAGGAATTGACGTTATGCTATTTCAAGGTATTAAAGACTGCTGCTTAAACCTTTGTATCCAGGAAGAGAAGATGTTTATGTAATGAGCATTCACAGTATGCTAATTAGTGGGTTAAAAAAATGACACTTAGGAGGTGAGATTGGTTTAAGTTTAGCTGGCTGCAGAATCGGGGACGCTGTCATGTTGCTATTTCCCTAGGGCTAAGAGAGACTTGAAGAAACTGATGGCAAAGCAAAACAATTGGTAGCTAACCCTTTCTTTGGGGGCTGCAGTTAATGGGGCGGGAGGGGAGTTGTGGGAGTTGTCCTGGAGTGAGAGTAATCTTGGTTTTTGAATGTATTTAAATCTGAATGTAAATGAATTATTTAAGGAATTGAACCTTTTGTTTTTGGAAATAGTATTAGAAACCATTAGCAAAGTGTAATCGCTGGCTTTCTAATGATTTTCCAGAATTCATTAGTTAAAGAAATACCTCCTTTATGAATAGGAATATACCTAGGTGCTCTAGATGATATAAAAGAAATAGAGGAGCCATGTATGCTTGAGGAAGACAAGCATTTATACATGGAGAAATAGTGTGAGCTTTGATTCATAGACTTGAATATCTGGTCTTGCTGTTATTTATTCACTGTGAGAACATTGCCGAAATATGTGTTTAGCTTCTCCTAGCCTCAGTTTTATCTTCAGTAAAACGGGTCTGATCACATTCTTGAAATTATGGGAACCTTCTTAGCATTGTATCTAGCATGTAGTATGGACGGTACTTTGGTTAATGATGGCTAATGTAAGCTTGTGTACAGTTCTGGAATACATTTAAATGCAAAGGGAATCCAGAATCAGGGCAAAGTCTCTTTGTACTTTGATAAAAGTACAACGTACAGTTGATGGTGGCGAGAGAGGACATGTCTTGTGTGAGTATGGGCAGTCATGCTAGCTTTGAGAGAGGAGGCAGCCAGGGAGGGGAGTGTGATAGGCAGCTGACTTGGGGCCAGTGAAATGGAGAAACATGGGTTCTGATTTTGAGGAGACTTTCTGGAGAGTCAGGAGCTAGACCACCTGGATAGAGTGGTTTTTTGTGGTTTTTTTTTTTTTTTTTTTTTTGTCTTTTGATTTTTAGAGGGAGGGAGGGAGGGAGGGAGGGAAGGAAGGAGAGAGAGAGAGCGAGAAAGAGAAACATCAGTTGGTTGCCTCCCATATGTGCCTGGGATCAAACCTGAAACCTGTGTATGTGCCTTACCAGAATCAACCCTGTCACCTTTTGGTATACAGGACGATGCTCTATCCCAGTGGTCGGAACTGCGGCTCGTGAGCCACATGCGGCTCTTTGGCCCCTTGAGTGTGACTCTTCCACAAAATACCACGTGTGGGTGCGCATGTACAGTGTGATTGAAACTTCGTGGCCCATGCGCACAAGTCAGTATTTTGTGGAAGAGCCACACTCAAGGGGCCAAAGAGCCGCATGTGGCTCGCGAGCCGCAGTTTGCTGACCACTGCTCTAACCAACTGAGCCACACAGCCAGGCCACCTGGATAGAGTGTTAGCTCTGTGTAATCTTAGGCAAATTTTACTTAACCTGTCTATCTCAGTTTACCCATCTGTAAACTGGGAAAATAGGAAGTACGAAGTACCACTCTTATGAAAATTAAATGAATTACTATATGTCAAGAGACTAGAACAGTGTCTAGTACATAGTAAGGCTATAGGCATAAGATTATTGATAGATTGTGGAGCTAACATGACTATCATCTTTACTTAATAGAGCTGCTATTTATTGTCTGACTCCTGGGAAATTAAAATGCATTCTGCTGTGATTGTCTAGCAGTAGTAATTGGAGGGCGGAAGGATAATAATCTTAACAAGCGGAAGTCAGTTCTCTTCGGAGGAGATCAGGATGGCATAAATTGTTTTATTTATTTTTTAAGACTCCTGAGATTAAAAAACTTTTTTATAAGGTTCAATAGATATTTTTTCTTTTATAATCTTGAGCAGAAAAAAATATAATAAATTTGGGAGTGGAGAAGTTAAAAACAACTTTGCCTTTAGCCCTGACTTTAACTGTAGATTTACTTGTTGCCTGCTAGGCGTATGAAGAGGTGCAAAATTAGGAAATTAAGGCAACAATTACTTGAGGTGCATTTTCAAAAAACTCTTTAAAAATGAATATAAAATGTGATAAAAATGTCAATTTTTACTAGTATGTTATTAAGACTATATGTGTGTATGTGACCTTTCTGTTGTTCATAGTTGTGTGTGTTTTTTTAAATTTTTTTATTGATTTCAGAGCGGAAGGAAGAGGGAGGGAGAGAGAGATAGGAACATCAATGATGAGAGAGAATCATTGACCCGGTGCCTCCTGCACGCCCTCTACTGGGGATGGAGCCTGCCACCCCGGCATGTGATCTTAACAGTGTACCAAGTGCAGTGGAGAGAGCATTTAATATCTGGGTTCTAGGCCTCCCTACTCAGGTAAAACTGGGGGATATCTTAATCTCCCTAATCTTTTCAAGCTTCTTCATTAAATATCGAGGTTGGTCGAACAAATCTCTGCGTCTTGCAAATTCAAGGTCCTTTCTTACTCAGTTAACTAGCTGTGTGTTTTGGGTCAAGTTGCTTAGGTTCTCCAAGCTTGTTTCTCTATATGAAAAAGGAACTAATAGTACCTGTAGGAATTCTGGGGAGAAAATGATATAAAACATGCAAATCATTTAGCACAGTGCCATCTACAGAGTAAGTAAATAATTGTTACCTGGTTTTATTTGCTGTTACTTCTGTATCTTGTTCCTCCAAAATAAAAAATTTGTAATTTATTCATTTTTCCTTGACACATGATCTGGTCTCTTAAGTCTTCAACCCTCTCCTCCCACCCAACCTCCTAATCCCCTCCTCACTTTGTGTGGTACTTAGGTGATGAATGTGGATCCCATTTTGAGTTGGGGAAATTCTCTTTATTACTTGGGGGTTAATTTTGGGAAGTAATGGAGTAATCATTGGGGTTTTGAGTTAGTGCTAATCTAGCAACTTCGAGAAGAGACCAAACATGTTTTACAGGGTTAGTGAGGAATTTCCCAGCTTCTGGTCTTCGTTTAGCATCCTTTTATTCAGCAGTTTGTCAGATTTTGAGCTATGTTGGGGGTAGCTGATTTCTCACATACTGAGTTTTAGTCAGTCTTACAACCTGTGAGTCTGGACCTGACTCAGACATTGCTTTTCACCTCAAGTTTGTCTTTTGCTGAGTGCTTTTTCATGTCTTTTTCCTGGGACAGATCCTAAAAGAGACTTCAAGACTCATGTATTTGTGTTCTCAATTAATTGATCCATGTGTGAAGGTGTAGGTTCCTGAATTGCTCTTCTCTTGCTACATCTTGAAGACATCCTGCAATTATAAATCACTTAAAATTATTTTTATCTGTGAATTTGAAACCATACTGTAGACTTATTTTTAGAGTGCAATTACTGCTTTACATTTTCAGAGTGATTTACAAATGAATTCTTAGCATTGAAAAATAAGACATCTCTCCCAATGGTGGTGGATACTAGAGATCTCCTCATTTTGGTAACAGTTGCAGTGATTCTGCTGGCAAATGCTAGGTCTTCTTCCTTTTTTAAAAATGTTTTATTGATTTTAGAGAGAGCAAGGGAGAGGGGAGAGAGAGAAACATCAATTGGCAGCCTTCTCTCTCTGCCCCCAACACACACACAC
This sequence comes from Myotis daubentonii, assembly GCF_963259705.1. Taxonomy (NCBI): domain Eukaryota; kingdom Metazoa; phylum Chordata; class Mammalia; order Chiroptera; family Vespertilionidae; genus Myotis; species Myotis daubentonii. The sequence goes on along the minus strand of NC_081848.1, from coordinate 52,702,191 downwards.
ACACACACACACACACACACACACACACACACACCAGGGAAAGAGTTGGCAACACTTGTGCCCTGACCTGGAATCAAGTTCGCAACCTCTCTGGGCACGCGATAACCAAGTGAGCTACACCGGCCAGGGCAACACTGTCTTCTTAATAGAGGTTGACTGCTTTTGTCAGAGGAGAAACAAGGAAATTCTAACCTAGGATTTTTCTTATTTGTTCTAATCTGTATATATTGTGTGTGTGTGTGTGTGTGTGTGTGTGTGTGTGTGTGTGTGTGTGTGTCTCCTGCGATGGAGAAGTTGCAGGAGTGTAGTGGGGACATGTCTGCTGAGTAGTTCAAGAACCCCACTTTTGACAGGCAGCTAACTCCTGGGAAGGTGTTTTTAATCCATCTGTGTTGTTGAAGTGTCCTGGGTCTTTCCCAAGTTTTGAAATGAAAGTAGTCTGTTTAATTCACCTAGGAAAATACATGGTAACTTTAAAAGTGGGGGAGGGTAGAGAAAGAGACTTTTTTAAACCAGTACTGTTTTTTTTTTTAAATTTATTAAAAGTTCCTTTTTCAAAATAAAATTGATCTCTTAAAATTGAAACAGATTTTGTGATGATGCTACATGAACATTTCTTTCTTTTTTTGTGTGTGGAAAAATAGAAGTACCTGTAGGGTATTCTACTGTGCCCTCCTTACTGAAAAGTGCTAAAGAGTAAAAGACTTTCTCTCTGTCGGTAGACAGTGTGGAGTTAATAGTCATTGAATCTTCTTGAAAGGCCTTGATCTTGAATTACTTTGGGTAGAGCCACTGAGTCTGTGTGGGATTGAATTTTAGTTTAAAGTAATGTCCTTGGTAGGCCTCTGATTTCTATTTTGCAAAAAGAAATGTCTCTCAGGTTTTTTTGAAAAAAGACAAAGATTTATACATTTATTCACATATTTTTGGCATAGTTCTGAAAGAAGCAAAGAAATATAAGTTGTTAAATTGTGCTAATGGGGATATAATTAGACTGAGTTTCTTGTTACCTTGTAAATTTTGTTTTATTTTTAGTGATTTATGAAAGCAGTGTGATTGTTTATTGGTTACATAGCAGTAAATAGCATTGTCTCACTTTAAAACTTTTATAGTCACAGAATTTGTTGTTTGTATATATTAGCTTAATATTGCAAACCAACTTATCTTGTCACCTCATATGGTGATTTTCTTTCCCTAGGTAGAGCTTTGTTTACAAGTAACAAATGTTCAGTACTAGAAATAGGTAAACAGATGTCAAAATCACACCCAGTGTTGCTTTAAAAAAAACCCAAAACTTTACCCAGGTTTTCTCAAAGCTAACATTTACCATTTCATCTTTCTCTCCCTATATATACACACTGTTGTTGTTTTTATGAATTAGTTGAGTGTAAGTTGAAGACAGTGCCGTTATTTTTAAATAACTCCATGCAGATTTTCTAAAAATAGGGACATTTACTTATGTAAACATAGTAAATAACCAAAATCAGAAGTTGGATTATATATTGCTAATCAAATATGCAGAACTTTTTCAAATTTTGCAAAATGTCCCCCAAATGCCCTTTATAGCAAAAGAAAATCTCAGATTATGCAGTACATTGTTTCCATGTCTTTTAATTTGGAACAGTTCTTTAGTCTTTGTGTTTTATAACAATGACATTTTTGAAGAATACAAGTTAGTTGTTTGTAGCATTCCCTCAATAAGAGGTTGCTTCTTTATGGTTTGATTCAGGTTATGCATTTTGGGGGCAGGAATAACACAGAAATTATGGTTTCTACTCAATGGATTATATCAGGAGACATAAGGTACATTTTGATTTGACTACATGTGTATTTACCTTCTGACTCAATAATCACAAATTTAGGAATTTCATGAAGATACACTTCCAACAGTATAAAAATACACATGCATGAGGTCACAGCATTGTTTGTGATTAAAAATAATTATAAGCAACCTACAGCAAAGGAGAGGGGTTGAATAAGATATGATACATTCACCCAGTGGAACATTATATGCTGCTATATAAAGAATGGGAAAGCTCTCTATGAACTGATGTGGAGTACTTTCCAGGATATATTGTTCAGTGAAAAAAAGGATTTACTGTATGTATAATATACTACCTTTTTGTGTAAAAAAGGAGGGGGAATAAAATACATAGATATTTATTTATTGGGACAAAAACAGTACAGGAAGGAGAAATTAATGAGTTTGGTTACCCATAGGAGGTAGGTGGGATTGGGAGTGGCAGCTCTTCTGTGGAGACCTTTCTGACTTTTGGAACCATGTTTACATATTCACTATATAAACAGCAAACAACAATAAAATCAAGTGATGAAGAAAAAAACACCCTAAGGTAGACTGCATACAGAAACAAGTGAACCAAACCTTTTCAAATGAACAACACAACCACACTGAAGTGTGTGTGTTGGGGGGACAACTAAGTAACTTTTGAACCTGGATTTGGACTATGTCCTTAGGATAAGGAGCAAAAAAACCTCCTCCAAACAAACATTGAACCCTATCTAGTTAAAGGCTTTTCTCTTTTTGGTCACAGAAGCATGGGTTTGCAATTTTGAAACAGTTTTCTATACTTGGATTAAGCAAATAAGTAAATATAATTGTGGAAAATGGAAGCCACATTTTTGTCACTGTTGGAGAAAGAATTGTAAATGTGGAAAGGGGGAGGCCTAGAATGAACTCTGATGTTTGACTGGAATTGAAGATGTTAGCATGAACTCATGGTTAAAATGTGTATGGGTAGATATAGAAACAGATGTGTGTGGATATACATACACACATCTATATATCTTTTTGCCAACTCTGTCTGCTGAGAGGGCTTAGAAACAATGGGCACTCCATCAGCAGGGAAAACGGATAGAGCCAGACCTTGGTTTCTGAGTACCAATCTTTACTAAAAGGAAACTTGGTGAAATGATTGATCCCATGGCTGGGGCAGGGAAAAATAGAAGATGAGCTTGGAGCATCTTGTAGTGCCATAAAGTAAGAAGTGCTTAAAAAAAACGAAATGATGGTGGAATGTCAAAGACATACAGCCAATCTGTAAGAACTCCCATAGGTTAACTCTGGGACAATATATCAGCATCAAAATAAAAAATGATGGTAATTGATTATTGCCCATAAAGAAAGTAAGGATCTGTGACTCCATAGTGATAAAGAAATGAAGGAAGGGAATTTCTTAAGGTAGAATTCTGACTAATGAGCATAGAGGAAATGGTGGAATTAGAAAGTCATTTGGCAGTCATAACAGTATGCATCATAAATGGATGTTAAAACTAGTGGCTGGGCCCAGTCGGCTTGGCTCAGTGGTTGAGCGGCTTGGCTCAGTGGTTGAGCGTAGACCTATGAACCAGGAGGTCATGGTTTGATTCCTGGTCAGGGTATATGCCCGGGTTGTGGGCTGGATCCCCAGTAGGGTGCAGGAGGCAATGGATCAGTGATTCTCTCTCATCATTGATGTTTCTATCTCTCTCCTCCCTTCCTCTCTGAAATCAATAAAAATGTATAAAAAAACAAAAACAAAAACCCTAGTGGCTGAAAGTTTTGAGTAGCTGGAGTATCTATCTGCCCATAAAATATTATTAGTTACTAAGGGGAAATTATAACCACAGGAGAGAAACCTAGCTGTTATCACCTTGAATGAGTGATCAAAGGTAATATCGGTGACACTGCTTTGGGTAATAATATTAATAAGCAGGGTTTGTTTTACTCAGTTATGCTAATAAGATCTGGTCTTCATAAATCATTAAAACTATTCATATGCTTAAACACTTAATTAGAAAATCAGAATAATAGTGTTTCCAGTTACAGAAAATTAGGAATTTAGCAGTATGTTTGCTCTAATTCCACCACCTCTTTCATAAATGTTGTGTCCTTATTTAAAGCAACCAAAAGTGTGTGACTGAATTATTTTTAAAAGATTGCATTTTTGTCTTTTGCAGTTTATTTTGTTATTATAATAGTAAAAAAAAAACATTCAGTGGTATGAATCCCTTCCTCATTTAGGGTTATTGCTTTTGCCATTTCTATCATTCTAACTGGTTTCATGCTTTCAAGCAGTCCTCCTCAACAGCTAGTTTTTATAATGAATTGTGATTCAGAGAACACTTTCAAGTATGTTTTCCCAAGAAGATTTCTAAGACTATATTTACTTTTACATGCTAAATAATTATTTGGCTGGGCATAAAATTATTGGGTCCCAACATTTTTGTATTAAAACAGTGGAGGTACTACTTTATTTACCTTCCATGGCTTTACCTTTATTTGGCTGGTCTCAAGTTTCTATTCTGCAGGAATAACTGGTTTTCTAACTGTATACTTGTAGCCTTCTCTTATCATTGGAAATGGAAACATTAATAAGGAACTAGAAGTTTTTCTCTGTTCACTAACTTTCCCTGGGAAACAATGAAACCCTCTCAGGGAAAGTTTTCCTCTCTGTTTTTGTATTCATTTTCTCAATTATCTTGTGAAATGCCTATTACTTGTGCATTGATTCTCTGAAGTCTTTATACCATATTGTCTTAAATTAACTAATGAAAAAGATAAGACAGTATCAATTTTAGGAGAATTTGTCAAATTTGCTTTCTGTGTTATTGATCTTTTTTTTCTTGTGTGTCAGAATATGTTTTTTTAAATTTATCTAAGCTGTTCCTTTTTTAAAATATATTTTTATTGGTTTCAGAGAGGAAAGGAGAGAGAGAGAGAGAGAGAGAGAGAGAGAGAGAGAGAGAGAGAGAGAGAGGAACATCAGTGATGAGAAAGAATCATTGATTAGCTTTCTCCTGCATACCCTCTACTTCGGATCAAGCCTGCAACCTGGGCATGTGCCCTGACCAGGAATCAAACTGTGACCTCCTCGTTCATAGGTCAGTGCTCAACCACTAAGCCACACTGGCTGGTAATCTTAGCTGCTCTTGGTGTTGAAGTAAAGCACTGGTCATCCCGTAGAATTATTGCAGGCCACTGAGATTTCCATTCCTTTTGATGCCAAAGGGCAAGTTGATACTAGGAAGCTTCAATTTTTGGAGTAGCAGGATCTCAGCAGATGTAAAATTCTGTTAAATCTGCTAAGACATTCAGCCACATTTGGGTTTTTGGGTGAGAGATATAAATTTGAGATGGTTAAAAGGGATAGTTTTCAAGTTTATTAATCCTTCAAGTCTAAGCTTTCTGCACTGAGGCAAGTGGGAGAGTCATGGGTGAGAGGAGATGGAGATAGAGATAGAGAATGTTAAGCTGTAAAATGCAGATCAAGGCAAAGGCTTTTCTTGCTGTAGGTGTAAAATTTGGAATGGTCTAGACCAGCAGTTCTCAACTTGTGGGTCGCGACCCCTTTCGGGGTCGAATGACGCTGTCACAGGGGTCGCCCAAGACCATTGGAAAACACATATATAATTACATATTGTTTTTGTGATTAATCTCTATGCTTTAATTATGTTCAATCTGTAACAATGAAATTGGGGGTCACCACAACATGAGGAACTGTATTAAAGGGTCGCAGCATTAGGAAGGTTGAGAACCACTGGTCTAGATTCTAGAAGCAAATGGAATCCTTCAGAGAGAGTGTGTGTGTACGTGTAATTTAAGTATGGTTATTTTATATGGCATAGTGTGTGGAAGTATTTCATGATTTCATATATAAACTTTTGTTGTTGCTTTCTCCTTTTTTTTTTAAAAAAAATGAGATTGCCATCTATTTCTCACTGTAGTTCTATAGATATATTATATGCTATCATTTATATTTTAAAATATGTTTTAAAGGAATTCTAGAGAGGACAGAATGCTTTTCTTGTTACCATCTTCACAAAGTCTAGTATCCTTCATGCCTTTCAGAAAGGCATGGCAAAACTGATTTTGCATTGTATCCTTTGATAAGAAGTCTTGTGCTTTTTACCAAATTTATTTTTATTTTTATTTTTTTAAAAATATATTTTATTGATTTTTTTTTACAGAGAGGAAGGGAGAGAGATAGAGAGTCAGAAACATCGATGAGAGAGAAACATCGATCAGCTGCCTACCGCACATCTCCCACTGGGGATGTGCCCGCAACCAAGGTACATGCCCTTGACCGGAATCAAAACTGGGACCTTTCAGTCCACAGGCCGACGCTCTATCCACTGAGCCAAACTGGTCAGGGCCATATATTTTTATTGATTTCAGAAGGGAGGGGAGAGAGAGGGAGATAGAAATAACAATGATGAGAGAGGATCATTGATCAGCTGCCTCCTGCACACCCCCTACTGGGGATTGAGCCCATAACCTGGGCATGTGTCCCTGACAGGGAATTGAACCATGACCTCCTGGTTCATAGGTTGACAGTCAACCACTGAGCCACACCAGCCCGGCAAGTGTTAGGTCTTGAACAAGATATAGTAAATTAAAAAAAGGAAATAAAAAAAGGTCTTTGGAATGAGGAGTTGTATTTGTTATGGTTCCATAGCAGCTAGTTACTAAAGAGGACAAAGAACTGGATTTTGTAGTTACTCTGTAATTAAAAGGTTATGTGCATGTGGCATGTGCACATTTGAATGTTGAGTTTTCAAAGTTTTACCAATTAGATCTATAGCATTCAGTTTTATTCAAAATAGACTTTAGAGAAGATAGTCCCATTTTAATCTCTCTCTGAAAATCCTGATTTAGGAAATGTAAAACAGCCTAAAATAGTAAGGTCTAATGATACATTACTTTTGTTTTATTTCCTAGTGGGTTTTCTCTTAATGTCTTGTTTTTTGTTAAATGATGACATGTGGTTGGTCACAACAGCTAGTAATTTGTTAGCTGAAAGGGAAAGAACAGTAAGCAAGTAATCGAGTCAAACTGCAAAGGGAGATTTGTGATAAATGCAGCATTAAGTTTCAGAATTTCTGTGGAAAAGATATGTGACTTAAATTTCTAATTTGGTCCCTTTTGTCTCTGGAGATGTGTCAATTAAAGTAAGGTAGGGAAATTCACCTTATGCAGGTACTTTAACTGAGGAAGGAGTGAACTTAAGGCTAGAAAGGACTTGTGGGTTTGGGAATAAAAAAATGTAAATAAAAATGTAAAATAAAGATGTAAATCTGATAATTTAATGATGTGTGGACATTTACATGAATGATTGTAGTAGTTTAATTGAGTACTATATGAATTTATTATTTTCAGATATTAGCATGGAATTGCCATGCCAACCACTTGGTTTGATTTAGTTACTTTTAAATTATCAAGTTACTTAATGTTAAAATTTTCTTAACCACTGCAGTATTTTATGGCGAAGTACTTTTCATTCATTTGAAAGTTAAGAATGGAGTAGGAATTGGTGAAGTTGCAAATTAATAATTCAGACTTCATCAAATATTGGGTTTGAAGATTACTTGTTTAGTTCCATGGTCATAATTTTAGCAAGTGTTAAAATAGTGTGGAAAACTTTGACTTCTGTTATAGACTTGATTGTGATTCTCAATTTAATTTTTCATTTAAAGACACAGGGATGTATTGTTTAGTTTCCCTCCTTTCTCAAATCATTGCAAATTATGTAGTTGGTTAGATTTCTTTGTGGCAGTTTCAGGACGGAGCCATTGACTCTGCTGGTTAGTCAAATGAAGTTGTCTGACATGGGTTACTTTAGTTTGTGGTTTTAGACAAACAGTACATAGTACACAGCTGTTGTTCCAACAGCTTTGTTCCAGCTGTCTTAGTGGCCTGTCACAAAATACCCCACATTCCTTTTTTTTCTTTAATGGAAACCCATGTAATAGTCTATTAAAGTGGATCCTGGTAATTACTTTAATGATTTTACTTTTATCCCCATCAATAGCTATTTATTTGGAATGATGCTAAAATGGATTGTGTTAATAGATTTAAACTTTGTAATATTTATGCTTTTTTGTTGTGAATTAAAGTTGCAGTCTTGAAATATTTATACAAGACAAGTTAAGTGGTTAACATTGAAAAAGGCAACAGACTTAATATCCCCAGGTAAGTAGTTGGTATCTGGGTAGAAACTGGCATCTTCAAATTTCTTATTTAACCTTCAGTTTGTATTAATTAATTTCAGTAGAATTGCAAGGTGGAAAGCCATAATAGTGTGATTATAAAACTTGTATAGGTAGGCTTTAGTTTGTGCTTTTTAAAAATCCTCACCTGATAATATGTTTTTATTGATTTTTAGGGAGGGAGAATAGGATAGGACTATGTTCCAACCAACTGAGCCACCTGGCCAGGGCTTTAGTTTGTGTTTTTGATAGGGTGGTTGGACTTCAATTCATTTTCCTATCATTCATATTTATATAGTAACTGAATTATAATACTAAGGGTTTCAAGTTTTGTTACTTTATTAAGGAATATAAACCTGAAGAATATTTTGAATCAGTAATGACTAATTCTATTGAGCATTTTCTGTGAGCATTTTCTTAGACACCATGGTAAAATCTTTACGAGCATTGCCTTATTTAATCTTTACAATTATATCTTTTTTATAGATAGTGAAAGTGATGCTGAGAGGTTAAATAAGTTGCTCAAGATCCCACAATATGACTGAGATGGGACTTGAGTCCCTATTTTCTGATTACAGAATGCCAGAGGAATATATTACCTTACCCCTCCCCCAAACATTTTTTATTTTAAACACTTATTTATTAATATATTTATCTATCTACCTTAATAATGAAGTCTTTGCCTAAATTTTTCTTTTGAAAGCATTTTAAAAAATTGATTTGAGAGCGAGAGAGTCGGGGGTGGGGGGGGGTGAAGAGAGAGAGTGCATCAGGGAGAGAGAGAAACATCAATTTGTTGTTCCACTTGTTTACACATTCATTGTTTGATTCTTGTATTTGCCCTGACCCTGCAATGATGGCATAGCAGGAAGACGGTGCTCTAACCATTGGACATCTGGCCAGGGCCAATTTTTTCTTCTTAAAAAATGGTTAGGTTCATGGAACATTTTCCATTTAGTTGAAAAATTAGGAGAGCTGGGATTGAAGAGGGAGTGAAGTTTCCTTGAAAGTGTCCCTTTGCCTCTCTTTTTCCTCCCTCCTGCCTCCCTGTGACCATTTCTCGCACCCCTGTTGTGATGGCTGCTTCTCTTCCCCCACCTGGCAGCCCTGGAATCCTGCCCCGTGCCTGTGTGTAATTCTGGCTCTCACACGGTGTCCTGGAGAAAGGCAGCGTGCTCATGCTTAGTCACCGTCTGTGTGAAATACACATCGGTGACTCCTCTGAAGCTGTGTCATCCTTTAGCCAGTATGCCCTTTTAGCTGACTCATTCTTACTCTTCTTTCTGGATGTAAATACGGCTCTTCATTTCCCGCAAGCCTTTCTGTGGGGATGTCCGGATTGGACTAGGTGCCCCTCCCATGTGCTTCCATATGTGCTCTGCATGTTTTTCTCCGAACCTTTTGAGAGTAAGCTGTGGAAGTGATGCCGCTTTAGTGTTTACTTCTTGAAGATCAAAAAAGAGTCTTTTATATAACCTTAGTACGTTTTTCAACTATTATCTAACTTAGTGCAAACATTACCAGTTGTTACAATAATGTCCTTTATAACAAAAGAAAAAAATATTTTTGGTCCAGAATCCATTCCAGGATTGTGTGTTGCACTTATTTTTCTTGTCTTTTTAGCCTTAAAGTTATTTGTAAAAATATCCCACAACTTGGGTTATCTGAATTTGTTGTTGTTGTTGTTGTTGTTAATCCTCACTGGAAGAAGGGGGGTTGGGGGGAGGAAAGAGAGAGACAGAGACATAGACATTGGTTAGTTGCTTCCTGTATGTGCCCCAACTGGGCTGGGAGCGAACCTACTACTCAGGTATATGCCCTTGACCAGGAAGCGGGCTGACACTCTAGCCCAGTGATGGCGAACCTTTTGAGCTCGGCGTGTCAGCATTTTGAAAAACCCTAACTTAACTCTGGTACCGTGTCAGATATAGAAATTTTTTGATCTTTGCAACCATAGTAAAACAAAGACTTATATTTTTGATATTTATTTTATATATTTAAATGCCATTTAACAAAGAAAAATTAACCAAAAAAAATGAGTTTGCATGTCACCTCTGACACGCGTGTCATAGGTTCGCCATCACTGGTAGTCACTGAGCCACAGTGGCCAGGCCATCTGATGTTTTCTTTCCATTAGAATCAAATGGTGTAGTTTTGGCAGAAATAGCACAAAAGAAAAGTCTCCAGTACATCATGTTATGAAGGGGCATGTATGTTTTTCCTATTGCTGATAATGTAAATCTGATAACTTAATTAAACACTGAAAAATTAATAATTGTTCCCTTTATATCTTGTGGGTAGAGATATTAAAACCAGATTAATAACCAGTTATTTTCGAGCCTTTGGGGTTGGATATCTTTCTCTTCCTTCAACTCCTCTCTATTCTCCCTTCCTTGTTTCTTAATTTCCTTCTTTATTGTTACATTTGCTGTCTCCAGTTTGCATTTTGTGCAAAGAATGTTTTTTTAATGCCCTCAAAGAATGCTTGTATCATACTAATATTTTCTTTAGGGGTAAAAGCCCCCAGTTACTACATTTTCTCTATTTAGTAAAGGGTCTATGTTTTCTTGACTTTGATTTCTTCATCTATAAAATGAAGGAGCTGAAATAGATTTTATCTAAGGTCCTTTCAGATTCTAAAGTCCTATGGCACATGAGTTTGTGTTTTAAAAAATGATTTAGATTGTTGTATTTTATTTGACCTTTTTTTTTTTTTTAAATAGAATCTAACTACTTTTTTTTTTATATTTTATTGATTTTTTACAGAGAGGAATGGAGAGAGATAGAGAGTTAGAAACATCGATCAGCTGCCTCCTGCACACTCCCCACTGGGGATGTGCCTGCAACCCAGGTACATGCCCTTGACCGGAATTGAACCCGGGACCCTTCAGTCTGCAAGCCGACGCTCTATCCACTGAGCCAAACCGGTTTCGGCTTGACCCTTTTTTTATAAGGTTTTTAAAAGGCTGTCTTTATACTTCGTTTTGTACAACATATAAAGGTTTCATTGCTTTGCTTGTAAGAGAACTATCCTTACTTTGACTTGGGCCAAGATATTTTTCACATCTAGACAGTGCCTCTTCCCAAGCTGGAAGACAAAGTGGTATTCTTCCCTTTTGATGGGGTACGGGTGGGAGTGGGGCGCTCATCCCCTCAACAGTCATTAAATAAATCCTGTAATTCCTTAGAGTTTTCTAAATTGTTTAAAACAAAGAAGAGGAGAAAAAAACAATTCAGTCCAATAGTGTTTAGTACCTTGAATAACATGATTTATGTATAATTTCTTTTGGAGGGCTTTACAGAGTTTCTAAAGAAGTGAGAATCTTGAGTCAGTGTACAATTTAGAGCAAATTACTTAGAATTTCTTTCATTATAAACAGACCGAGTAAAGTGTTATTTCAACATTGTTAATAATTTTAAGTTCTGTAGTGAAAGCATTAGGTTAAAAATGAATTATAAAAAACTAATTTGGACACATTTCGACTTTTTAAAAAGTATTTTTATAATAACTAGCATTTACTTTTATGATTTACATTTGTGTGTACTTTAGTTTTCAGGGACCTTTTGTGTACATGACTTCCTTCTGTACCAGCAACAACCCTTTATGATTGGAAGGCAGTATGACATTGTCATGTCATCGCGATTTCCATTCTATACATGAGGAAATGGAGGCTTGGGAAGAGGTGATTTACCCAAGGTCTGATGGCAAGTAAACAGTGAAGCTAGGATTTATGTTGGTTTCCTGACTCTTAAAATAGAGTTTCTTTTTACTACAGAATTATGAATGTTAAAATGGAACAAAAATGTCCACACTTAAGTAGAGGGAGACTGAAAAGAGATACATACTCATTTCATGAATAAAATTCTGGAGCACTGAATAGGGGAGGAGGGAAGAGAGGGAAGACTAAGTGAGGTTTCATCAGCAACATACTTGCTGACCTGATATGTTTCTATGAAAATTGTTAATTATGGTGATTGATAAAGGTTAGTATGGGGCTAAAGATTAATAATGGCATTTTCTCTCTAAAATATACCTAAGAAGACTGAGGTATCCATACTACAAATATCACTGTTGTATAAATGCCTGAGAATGACAAACACCAAATTTAGGTATTGATTACTTCTTGGGGTGGGGAGGTGGAATATATTGTTGAGGGACAATAAGGGCCCAGAATCATATTGCTAATGTTTTATTTCCTAAATCGGGAGGGAGGTATACATACTCTTAATTTTTTCCTTCATAACATTTCCTGAGATATAGTTAACACGAGTGTACTCGGAATTGACTGGAGACTTTTAGCTCACTTAGTGTTCAAGGTATCTTGACTTCGTTGACGCAACACAAGTGTATTCTTTAGGGGTTTTCCTCCAGGGTGGGAAACTGTTTTTTTCTCAGTCTATTCAAACAACAAATAAAACTTGAGTACAATACTAATTACAGTAAAAAGTTCATATTTGAGTTTGTGAGTCAAACTGTTTTGTGTGAATGTGTGTATATAAGTGTGTGCATTGTGATTTGCTTTAAAGTTATTATACAGTTTCTAAAGATTTCTCCAAAGCACAGTATCTGATTTCATCTTGGTGGTTACAGGAACTGATGATTAATTTTGCCTTACATTTCCTGTATGAAGAAGTGATACCTTTAACTTTTCCCAGCACAAAATTCTTAATATATTTGTAGGTATGCAAAATGAATACTCACCTAATGTGGTTGTAGGTAGGTAAGAGTAAGGATTAAAAGAAAATCTGGAATATCATATATTAGACACATGATCTGTGCTATACTGTTGACATTTTTTGGTCATAAAATTGACTCATTTATAATATAAATGGATAGCTTTTGGACCGAACATTTTCATCAAGAGTTGATTTGTGTGTGTGTGTGTGGGGGGGGGACAGGGGGGCGGGTAGAATTATTTATTTAAAAATGTGCTACCTTTTTGGTTGCCTTATGAATGAAAGGAATTTTATTTACAAGTTTGGATGATCAGAGTATTAGAAAAATGTTGTTCATCTCAAAGCTTTGCCTTTATTTGGGTACTTCGAATTTTTGGAGAGGTTAAATGGGAGAGAGAAAAGGAATTCTTTGTTCCTTAATGTGAATGTACACTTAGAACAATGTTGCTAATTTCCCCAGTAAAGAAATTTATTGAAAACGTGGTTTAAGGGCATCTTTAGATTTATAGAGCCTAATGTGTGCTTTAGAGGAAGTGAGTGGGGTGGCATGGGTAACAGGTGGAAGGTTGGGGAAGGTGGATAAATTCTCTTTCTTTTTTTTTATGACATAGTTTTAGATCTTATAATGCAGTTGACAGAGAACTTTGCTTTTCTATAACATATCATTTTAAGATAACAAGAATTACAAGTGAGTATTGTATCAGGACTTTGTAGACCCTTGGTTTTTAATATAATCTCTAGAACATCCATTAAATAATAACATATACATACAAATACAAACCTACTTATTTTCTTAGTTGTCAAAGCTTTCTTTGTAATTTAAGCATATCAAATAGGTCTAATTACTTTACAATTTTTCTTCTATAAGGAGAGAAAAATCTTTTGAGGTGTTTAGGGGCCTGTGATGTTGGTGGCAAAATGTCACCAATTGTTACCAGTGAAGTTGGACCTCAGTTCTTGAGTTCAGCAAATAAAAAATTCAGAGCCAGGAACTCAAATTATAATATAAAGTTTATTTAGAAAGTTACAGAGATAGTAAAAGTGAGCAGTAAAAGAAACTAACAAGGAAAAAAACCAAAGAAATCCACACCAAAGCACATCATAATTAAACTTCTAAAAATTAAAGACAAACAAGTTACTGAGGCAAATGAAGGGCCGTTAGAGCTTAGGAAAGTACACTTGAAAAGATGGTTCCAGCAGGTGTGATCTGGGGGGAGAGAGGGCGCCACTCTTGTTTTTTATTTTAGATGTTAGAGTTATCTCCTTTTGGGGAGAATACCTATGAGTTAACTCATGGTACAAATTGGGGGCCCCTGGTGTTTTTGGATGGATTCTGAAGTCATCTAAGGACTAGACTCTTGTATTGATTTTTGAATACTTGTGTTTTGCTTTTGGCATGGTTTATTGTTGCAGGTTTTCTTTCTCTGGTGTCTTCTCAAAAGCAGAACCATTCTTCCAGTTCCCAGTGGCAAATGGAAGCTGTGGTCTATTAAAATGTGTCTTATAGAAGAGAATTTGGAAAATGTTCTAAATGCAGGGTTTTTTTAAAAAAAATTTTTTTTGTATGTAGGACTCTTTGGCAGTTTGGTGAAGCCTATGGATTTCAGAATACTGCTTTTTAAATGTATAAAATAAAACACATAGGATTATAAAAGGAGACCAGTTACTTTAATAGTTATCAAAATACTAAAAACAAAAGTCTTCCTACTTAACTTGTGTTGAATGTAAATACTATTTTGAATTATCTGAAACCACTGTTATATGAAGTATCTGTGATTTCTATTGGAAACAGTCACAAGTATTGCTACAGTGGTTTATTGAAGAAAATGCTAAATTTCAGTTAGAGATAAGTCAGAAAATATTTTTCTCTGTGCACATTTTTGAAGTTTTAATTTCAAGAACTACTTTTTAAATGCAGTAAAAAACAAACAAACAAAACCCAAACAAGCAGGGTTTGGAGCCAGATGACTATGGGGTTGAGTCTCAAATTCACTATTTATTATTATTATCTACATATTTTTGCAACTCTGAGCCTTAATTTCCTCACCAATATAATGGAGATGGCAATAGTACTTGTGGGTTTTTAGCATATCATACCTCGAACACCCACAAAAAAGCTAGAATCTCACAAGTACTATTACCATCTCTACTATCACAGTTTATTGGTATTGTCATTTTACTAGTTTGAGTGAAGTGTGAATTTGTTACCTCCTGTTACGCTCCTTTACTCTACCGTTTATAATAGAATTATTTTAAGTATTTCCTCTACAGACGTATAGAACCACATCAGACATTATTATAATTTTTGCTTCAATTGTCAAGCATACTTTAGACAATTGAAGAAAAGGAAAGCCCGTCATATTTATCCATAATTTTGCTGTTCTTCCTTCCTTCCCAGGGTTTCTTCTTTTATTATTTTCTTTCTGTTTAGAGAACTTCTTTAGCCATTCTTTTGCAGTAAATTCTCTGGTGACAAATTCTCTCATATTACCTTTATCTCCATTCCTTAAGGCTATTTGTTGGGGTGGGGTGGGGTATAGGATTCTGGGTTGATAGTTCTTTTTGCTCAGCACCTGAAAAATTATGCCACTTCTGGTCTCCATGGCTTCTAATAAGAAATCTGTCATTCTCATTGCTTTTCCTGTAGAAGTAAGGTGTTTTTTCTGTCTGCCTTCAAGATTTTTTTCTTTGTCTTTAATTTTTAGAAGTTTATGATGTGTCTCGGTGTGGATTTCTTTGGGTTTTTTCCTTGTTAGTTTTGCTCAGCTTCTTGAATGTGTAGGTTTCTGTCTTGCCAACTCTGGGAAATTTTTTAGCTGTTATGTCTTCAAGTACTTTTTCAGCCCCACTGTACTCTGATAATATGAATGTTAGATCTTTTGTTAGATTCCCACAGGGCCTTGAGTCTCTGTTCATTATTTTTTTAAAAGTCTGTTTCTGTTTTTATAGATAGGGTAGTTTTTGTTTTATATTGCAGTCCATTGATTATTTCTTCTTTCCTTCCATTCTGCTGTTGAGATCATTCTCTGAGCTTTTTGTTTCACTTATTTCAGTTTTTAAAAAAGAATAGTTTATTGATTTTTAGAGCAAGAGGAAGGGAGAAGAGAGAAACATAGATTTGAAGCATAACATCAATCAGCTGCCTCTGGCATGCCCCCCACCAGGGTTCAAGCCTGTCACCTGAGCATGTGCCCTGATTGGGAATCAAACCAGCAACCCTGGGTGAATGGGACAATGCCCAACCAGCTGAGCCACACCAGCCAGAGCTCTGTTTTTTGGTTTTAAGTTCCAGTTTGCTTCTTTATAAGCATATTTGTTTGCTGAGACTTTGATATTTTTGCTGAGTTTTCCCCCTCATTTATTTCAAGTGTGCATGTAATTGCTGAAACATTTTTACAAGACTGCTCTAATGTCTTCATCAGATGATTCTGACATCTCTGTAATCCCTATGTTGGTTTCTATGTATCGTGGGGTTTTTTTGTCATTCGGTTTGAGATCTCCCTGGTTCTTGGATTTTCTACTGGAACTTGCACATTTTCGTATTTTATTCTGAGGCTCTGGATCTCACTCAAACCATCTGTTTTAACTGACTCTTTGATAATGCTCTGGCAAGAGAAGGGAGGTGGAGGTACTACCTCGTTACTGCCAGGGGAGGTTTATGTCCAGATTCCCCACTCAGCCTCCATTGAAGTCTGGGGTGGGAGGACACTCCTTATTACTACTGGGTTGGGGGTAGAAGTCCAGGCTCCCTACATGATCTCCATGGATGCTGTTGGGAGAGAGAGGTTCACTACTGGCCAGTGGGGGTTAAAGTCCTTGGGCTTTTCTGACACCATCCCAATGGAGTATTGGGGGTCCCTCTTTATAGCCTTGAGTGTGGAATTTTCTAGGCTTCCTGGGCCTTTGCTGGTGGAGGTATGGGTGGAGCCACAGTTATTTTCTGTAATGTGTTACTGGAGTACAGTGGTTATTGTCTACGTTTTCCATCTTTCTGGGCTGCCCTTTTCCTGGTTCCTTGGCCAGGAGAGCACACTTTGGCTGGAGTTCTTTTTGTTTGTGCCTGTTGGCATTTCCAGGTCGCAGGCGTTTTTTAGCTCCATTTTGGCATTTTTTAAAACAATGTTTTTTTATTGATTTCAGAGCGGAAGGGACAGGGAGAGAGAGAAACATCAATGATGATAGAGAATCATTGATCGGCTGCCTCCTGCACGCCCCCTACTGGGGATTGAGCCTGCAACCTGGGCGTGTGCCCTTGACTGGAATCGAACCTGGGACCCTTCAGTCCACTGGCCAACACTCTATCCACTGAGCCAAACCAGCTAGGGCTAATTCGGGGATTTTTAAAAAAATATATATTTTACTGATTTTTTTTTACAGAGAGGAAGGGAGAGGGATAGAGAGTTAGAAACAATGATGAGAGAGAAACATGAATCAGCTGCCTCCTGCACACTCCCTACTGGGGATGTGCCCACAACCATGCCCTTGACCGGAATCGAACCTGGGACCCTGAGTCCACAGGCCGACGCTCTATCCACTGAGCCAAACCAGTTGCAGTGGTCGCCAAACTGGCCCCTTGAGTGTGGCTCTTCCACAAAACACCACATGCGGGCATGCACGTACAGTGCCATTGAAACTTCGTGGCTCATGCCATGGGGCCAAAGAGCCACATGTGGTTCGTGAGCCGCGGTTTGCCGACCACTGGACCATTAGGGCAATTTGGGGATTTTTAAGGTAAAAAGAAAACCTGGGGAACTTACCAGGGTATTGTTCTTTGAGTTCCAGAGCATTAGCCTGACTGCATTCTCTCTAACATTCATATTCTTCTTATGTTTGTTTTAAATGCAGTTGACCCTTGAACAACATAGAGGTTGAGGCACCAACGCCATGCAGTAGAAATTCTGCATATAACTTTTGATTCTTCAAAAACTTAACTACTAATAATCTACTGTTGACTGGAAGCCTCACTGATAACCTTAACAGTCGATCGACACTTATTTTGTATGTTATATGTATTATGTACTGCATTCTTACAATAAAGTAAGCTAGAGAAATGTTATTAACAATTATAAGGAAGAGAAACTACATTTACAGTAATATACTAGTATTTATTGAAAAACTCCCTGTATAAGTGGACCTGTGCAATTGAATCCTGTGTTGTTCAAGGGTCAACTGTATAAGGGTCAAGCAAAGAGTTTTTTTGCTTAACAGGAGGAATAGGGAAAGTATGTCTGCTCCATCTTCCCAGAAGGAAAAATCCTTTTAAAGTTTTCTTTTTTGGTTATATTAAATAATTTGTAATTGATACTTTTCTCCAAAGTTTTTTGTTTTCTTGTTTCTCTTGACTTTAGATTATTAGCTAAAAATGAATTAATATTTTTATTCTTCTTGATTCACATTGCCAGTCATAATGTCATTGAACTTAATTTATAATGAGTTCAGTTTTGTACCTATTGAGTTTGAGATGCTTCAGGGGCAGTATGTGAAGGCAGGTATTAGCTCTATTTGTAACTAGAAGCATAGAGTAGGAAAGAAATCTTGGTGGAGAGATAGATTTGGGAGTCTAAAGTAATACTGTATTCTTGAAGATTGTTTGCGTAGATGAGGCTTATCCATTTGACTCAAGATGTAACTCTGAAAGGTTGCCATTGAAAAGAAAGAGGGAAGAAGAAAAGGACCAAGATGACTGAAGAGAACCCACTGGAGAACTGGAGATGAAAACCATGTTAGCTATTGCAGAAACCAAGAGAAGAGCATTTTGATAATGGTTGAGGGTATTCAGCAGGGCACATGTCTCAGAGGGGTATGTAATCTAAGGGTGAAAAGTTAAGATTGGATTAGGGCCAGGGGTGGGCAAACTTTTTGACTCGAGGGCCAGAATGGGTTCTTAAACTGGACCGGAGGGCCGGAACAAAAGCATGGATGGAGTGTTTGTGTGAATTAATATAAATTCAAAGTAAACATCATTACATAAAAGGGTACGGTCTTTTTTTTTTTTAGTTTTATTCATTTCAAACGGGCCGTAGTTTGCCCACGGCTGGATTAGGCAATAGATAGATTACAGAGAGCAGTATTCGTAGAATGGTGTGAGTAGAAGCCACACTACAATGAATGGAAGGGCAAGAAAAATATTGATGGATGAGAAAGAAGGAAGGCAAAAGCTTGGGGGTGCATGTGAATGTTTTCAAATTTAAAAAAGAAAGTTTCTTGTTTATATGCTGAGGATAAAGATCTGGCACAATAGGAAAGATACTAGAGAAGGGACCTTTAATAGCAGGGACCTTTGAGAAGATGGGAGGAGATCGAATCTAGAGCACAACTGAAGGATTAAAAGCTGGGTAGGTATAATACCTCCCCTGCCCCCTCCGCAGAATGGTAGAAAGGATATTTATATGCATATGATTATGGATGCAGGAGACTTTTTAGAAACAAGTAAGAATTTGATGGGAATCTCAGCTAGAAATAGGGGGCAAAGTAATCTAGATGTACATAGATGCTTTTAAAAAAGTTTTACCGATGCCCTGGCCAGGTGGCTCAGTTGGTTAGAGTGTTGTCCCGATAGGTCAAGGTTGAGGGTTAGATCCCCAGTCATGGCACATACAAGAAGCAAACAATGAATGCATACATAAGTGGAACAACAAATCGGTATTTCCCTCTCCCTCCACCTCTCCCTCTCCCCTCCCTCTCCCCCTCCCCCTCCCGTTAAAAATTGGTTAAAAAAGAAAAGTTTGACCCATTAGTAATTTCATAGGTTACATTACAGGCATATCAGAATTGCATATATTTTTAAAAATTTGTTGATACAAGCAATTCTTATACCTTAAAAGAAAAATGGAAACTGGGTGAGCAGACAGTTAAAACATAAAATACTATAAATATTTTAAATTGTTAACCCTCACTGAGTAGCAAAAAAAAAAAAAAAGGCAAAATAAAACAAACGATTAAAAATTATCAATTGATAAAGGTTGTAAAGGTATGGAGATATGGGTACACTCACACTGCTACTGAAATTGTAAACCAACAAGCTGAATTAAGTCTTATTTTTCATATACTCAGACCCAGTAGTTATTTTTCAAGGAACTTTTTCCTGATGAAGTAATTTGCTATATGTGCAAAGATTTACATACAAAAATTTGTGACAGTGTTACTTACAATACAATTATGGAAATAGCCTATATGGTCAATAATAAAAAACAAGTAATAGTCCATTTCATTAAAATTAATCTTAAGAGCCTATTGGGCAAGAAGGAAATGCTCATTAAGTGGCGGGGGAGAAAGCAGATTATAAAACAGAATATACAGTACAGATTCACTTATATGTGCATGGGGGGAAAGGTAAGAGTAAACATCGCGGATGGTTTAATTAATTTTGTGTCTGGGTTCGTCAGTGAACGTGTAATATTCTAAAAGGAATTTTAACATGCCAGTGCTGTTATATTAAATTTTTAAAATATTTATTTTAAATATTTAAATTATTTAAATATTTAAATTATAATTATTTAAAATATTTATCCCGTCTTTATTGCAGAGAGAAGACGGGAGAGTGAGAGAAAGATAGAAACATCAATGATGAGAGAGAATCTGAATGGCTGCCTCCTGCACTCCCCCTACTGAGATAGAGCCCACAACCCGGGCATGTACCCCCGACCCTAAATCCAACCCTGGTGACAATGGTTCATGGGTTGATGGCTCAACCACTGAGGCACACCGGCCGGGCTGAGATCACTTTTAAGGGAATACAACTGATAGAGCTTTTGACAGTACAGTTTTGTATTTATCAATAGCGTAGCTTTATTCTTTGACTTCATAAGTACACCTCCAGGGATTTTACTAAGGAAATGAGTAAGAACCATAAAGCTCTTTACACGAAGATATTTATCATGGCATGATTTATAATAGTGACATGCTCTAATTGTGCTAGAGGCCAGTGATTAAAATATAGGTCATTGCTCTAGTGGATGTAACAGATCGATGCAGCTTATAAAAAATGATTTTAGAGGCCCGGTGCACAAATTCATGCATGGGGGGGGGGGGAGGGACCGCAGCCGGCCATGGGAGGTTGGCTGTGGGAGCGCACTGACCACCAGGGGGAAGCTCCTGCATTGAGCGTCTGCCCTATGGTGGTCAGTGCACGTCATAGCAACCGGTCGACTGGTCGTTCGGTTGCTTAGGCTTTTATATATATATAGATACATTTTCTACAATGGTAATTGCTTTATAATTAGAAAACAGTTGTAAACAAATTTGCTAGTTGATGTAAAATACTCCATAAAGTTGTTTGGTTTTCATTGTTATGATATACAGGGAAGTTTGAGTTCTTATTTTTACTGTTGCAATTTTTCTTGTATGATTTATTTGTGTATTTGTCCATTTATCAGCCTCTTATTTAAAAAAGTCTCTGTATGTCTTTTATATTTACTTCAGTTAGTTTCTCTATTTTGTGGTGAAACACATTATACACTACAAAGTAATATTTATTCTATCACTTAAAGGTTAGAAAAAGATAATTTCTCTTAAGATCTGATTTGGAGTTCTTTTATTTCCTATGATCAGAATTATTATATTAATTTTTTGGCGTTACTGTGTGTGTGATTTCTTTTTTAATTGATTGAAACACTGAGTGAAGTATGTGAACATTTCACTAAAAGTACAAAATTTTTACCTTTTACCTATTGCAAAGATAAAAGCAATGCAAAATTATAAAATAAAAAGTAAGTTTCCCACTCTGCTTCTATTTTATTCCTGTTTAAGTTCTTGTTCTCTAGTAGTAACCACATACAATAAAATTTATTTTAAGTGTATTGTTAGATGAGTTTAGACAAATTATTCATTTGAAAATTTTCATGTGAAAACTATGTAACCATTACCAAAAGCAAGATAGAGAACATTTCCGTCACCTGAAGAAGGTTCCTTGTGCTCCTTCCCATTCAGTAATCTCCAGAGGTAAACACTATATTGATTTTGGTCACCATAGTGTAGTTTTGCCTGTTTCAGACTTTATATCTTGGAATAATACAGATATATACTTTTTGTCTGGGATCTTTTTGCCCAACATAGTGTTCTTGGTGGGGATTCATCCATGATATTCCTTGTTTCTCAGACTGATGATGTTGAATATCTTTTTGCGTGCATATTAGATATTTGTATACCTTTAGTGTTTGTTCAAATGCTTTGTCTGTTTTAAAAATTGGGGTATTTGCATTATTGAAGGGTAAGGATTCTTATATTAAGAACACAAGTTCTTCGTTACCTATGTGCATTGTTAATATTTATTCCTTGCCTTTTTGTTTGTTTCTTATTTGTTTATTTATATTGAGGTATAATTGACATATAACATTGTATTAGATTCAGGTATACAACATAACAATTTGATATTTGTATATATTGTGAAATGATCACAATAATCTAGTTAACATCTGTCATCATACACATTTCTTCCCTTTTAATATTTATACCCTATTTTTATAGTTGTATTGTTTTGCCAAAACTTTGGAACTTTTAAAATAACAAGAGTTAAATCAAAATGAACATGGTAGATATTTTGCTACTGATTTTTTCTATATCACATAAAATACTTAAAAGTTTTATGAATAAGTTAGGTAAAATAAGTATCCTTTTAGTATTTTATTGAATACTATTATTAGCAATGTAATTTTATCAGATGCTATTAGGCATCTATAGAAATGGATCCTGAGGCCTGGTGCATGAAATTCGTGCACTCGGGGGGGGGAAGGGGGGGTGTCTCTCAGCCTGGCCTGTGCCCTCTCACAGTCCGGGAGCCCTCAGAGGATGTCCAACTGATGGCGCAGGGAGCGGGCCTAAGCTGTCAGTCGGATATCCTTAGCGCTGCCGCAGAGCCGAGAGAGGCTCCTGCCACTGCCGTTGCACTCTCCAGCCATGAGCCTGGCTTCTGGCTCAGTGGTGCCCCTCCTGTGGGCGTGCACTGACCAACAAAGGGCAGCTCGTGCATTGAGCGTCTGCCCCCCTGGTGGTCAGTGCACGTCACAGCGAGCGGAAGTTCTGCCGTCCGGTCGATTTGCATATTAGCCTTTTATTATATAGGATTTTTATTTAGTATTTGTTAATGTTGAATTCTTCTTCCACACCTAGGACATGCATATATTGTCATTTTACCTGATAAGTTTTTTTTTTATTTTATTAAATTGTATTGTATGGGTGTTGTGATTCTTGTTCCCATTTTCTGGGTACATAAAACCTGTGATCAAAACCATATTTGTGTTGTAGGTAATGTGTTCATCTTTACATTCTTGAAGAATTTTAAATTTTATATTATTTGAAAATCAGAATTTACCATTGTTGTCATTAATTCCAGATATGAATATTGATAGTTTTTAGACAATTTTGTCCATTTTACCTTCTGTTGATTTCGTTTTCTATTTCTTGAGATTTCAGCTTTGTGTATAATCATGTTTTTCCTTTATAAACTTTAGTGTAAAAACATTTCTTCCATTAAACTTTCCAACTTTATTATATAGCTGTGTATGATCATCTTACTTTTGTTATAGACTTTTCCCTTTGAATAAATAACTAAATATCCTCTGAACATTTTTTGAGTGTTACTACATGTCAATAGCATCTTTTCCAAGGAATCTTAAGATGCTCAAAGCCTCCCTCTACCTGGTGTGTGTTATTCACTTAGATTTTCTAGAATGGGCCCTGCCACCCACTCCCGGTACAGGTACCAGCTCTTAAATTATGAATGCTGCTCCCAATCAGTATGTTCTGTTTTCCTTTGGATTTAACAGTTTTTCCAAAATTATATAATTTATTGCTTTGTTTTTCTCTTTTGATGAGCACATTCAAAGTTATGATTTTACCTGTGAATATTGCACTAGTCATTTTGATGTTTGTTAAATTCCTGCTTTAATTTTCTAAATTAAAAGATATTTTTTCCTCACTGGACTGGTTTAGTATAATATATATTTGAAATTTAACTGTTGATTTCTGCTTTTTTTGTTTTGTTTTGTTTTTGGCGTTGTAGCCAGGGATCTGGAATTTTTAGACAATAGAGAAAGGTGCGTTTGTTGTCTTTAGTGCAGGGACATATACAAGTGTTAAGGGACCTAGAGTTTATGTAATATTGGGGACCCTCTTTAAAAAAGAGAATACAGAATTATGTACACAGTTGAATATTTGTTTAAAATGAGAAAAGAAGGCATCCATGTAAATGAAGGCTTTCAAAGCCCAATCTTTATATTTTTTAAAAATATGCTGTTTTTATTAAATTTTTTTTTTTTTTTAGAGATAGAGTGAGAGTGATAGAAACATGATAAAAGAGAAACATCGTTTGGCTGCCTCCTGTGTGCCACCTACTGGGAGTCAAGCCCACAACCTGGGCATGTGTACTAACTGGAATCAAACCGGTGACCTCTTGGTTTATGGGTCAATACTCAACCACTGAGCCACACTGGCCAGACCCAGAAATCTTCATTTTGTTGTGAATTTGCCTCAGTTGAAATATAAAATTTGATTTGTGTACATTGAATCTTGAATAATTTTATTTATAGCCTTTCTATGCTATATTTTTACTACATGCAGGTTTTACTTAACTTACAGTATTTCTCATAGTTTTTGCATTGATTTATCCTTTTGTTGCCTAAATAATGTTCCCATTTATTGCATAATGGCATTTTAAATGATCACTATAGCTCTTGCCAAGTAAACTTTACCATATTTGGTAATGATGTTTTCATACTTGCTTTCCTTTGTTGACTAAATTTGATGCATTTTTTGGCTCACCCTCATATTGTTAGCTGTATTTTTTAAGCACCACATTGTTGGATTTTATTTAGAAAGAAATCTTGTTGAGCTTTTTTTCTAGTAAAGCTACTAAATTTTTAGCATGATTATTTTGTTTTAGTTTATTTTACAATTAGTTTTAAGGAGCCACATCTATTTTTTCATTATCTGCAGTGGGAGAGTAAATAAAGTTTTCATTTATGAAATTTTTTCTCTGATGAGTTGTAGCTGTGGGTAAGAAGTCTATCTAAATCTGTGAAGAGTTGATTGGAAGAGATTAAAATTATGTATTGCACATTTTCTTTTTCCCTATAGCATTTATAAACTTGTTAAGTAGAGGGGAATTTATGTTGTGTGGGTTATGTTGTATGAATTTGTATAGTCACAATTCTACAGCAATTTTACTGATGACTTTCAACTGAAATCAAGTGAGAATTAATAAGATAACCAGTTATTCTCCTGGAGTGAAATTTTAATTTCTACATCCTTCTGGGGTCTTTGAGATCAGCGGTTGCCAACCTTTCGGACCTCACGGACCACCAGTAGTTCGCGGACCACCGGTTGGTGACCGCTGCTTTAGATTGTGTGTGTGTGTGTGTGTGTGTCTCTGTGTGTACACATTTGTACACTGAAGCAATGCAAACTTAGTTTGCTTAGTTGATTTGTGCAAATTAAAAGGCAGTTTTGCTAGTACAAATAAATATGCTTCTGAAGCTAACATAACACTACTTGCCTTTTTTACTGTTAGTAATGACACATTGTATTTGTTCTTTAAACACTTAGGAAGGCCATAGCAGTGATTTTCAACCAGTGTGCCGCAAGAATTTTTAAAACATGCAATACCTGACTATTGATTGAGTCAGGTATACTGACCTTTTTCCCCTTAGATTATATATACAAAAAAAGACAACAGCCAACACAACAATAGGTGATTGGTGTGAACGCCCTGTCTTGAACCATAAATATGTAGGTTATATAATAGAGTTGCATCTTACTGGTCATGTTGCATATAAGGTTGTGTCTGATTGGTTAGTTCTGTACCAGAAAATCTTACCTACAAATATAGGCACCTGATTTTTTAAAAAGTCACATTGGAGCAAAAAGGGTAGGTAAATACTATGACTATTTTCTTTGTAAATCACATTATACCTATTTATTTTCTCAGATCAGCAAAGTATTTTCTGGTGTGCCGCTGAATTTAGTGATTAGTTTATGTGTGCCATGAGATGAAAAAGGCTGAAAACTGCTGGATCCTGGAGCTGATTCCCTCCGTGAGGACTCCCCACCTAGTAGACAGAATGAGACTTTTTCCCTCTTCACGCTAAAGACAACTTCCTTTATTTTGCATTTTTGTGGTGGTTATAGCACTTGTTTTGAGGTTTCACCACCCTCTATTCAGCTATTTTTATTTTTACATGTCGCTTTGAGTATACTCAGTGGTATTTTAACTATAATATCTTCTGTAATGAAATTTGTTAAAAAATGTTAGCATAAAAAGTAAATTTGTGCATGTGTATTATGTCTTAAAACACCCCTGTTGTTTTGACTTAATTTGTTTTAATTAGTTTATGCTATTTCTGTTTCATTTGAGTTGTTTTTTAACAAGTAAATGCCTAGTTACACAGCAGAACAGAATAGCAAAATCATACCCTTAATAGATTTGCAGTGTTTGTTTTTTTCTGTTTAATGTGTAAATGATTTAAGAAATGGCATGAGTTTCAACTGCTTGGCTGATTGAGTGTCCCCACCTTCCCAGCGCTAACATTCCAGTAGAGGATGTTTTGCTCTTACTGGAAACTATGTCCTAAATTGAATTGGACTTCTGATAGTGTCATGTCAGTTAGAATAAGGGTATAGGAGAGCTTTTATCCACTGTTGTTGTTACTGTTATTACCAGAGGCCCAGTGCATGAAATTCGTGTGTGGGTACAGTCCCTAGGCCTGGCCTGCGATCAGGGCCATCTTCCATGGCTGCCCACAGTCGGCCTCCCCTCCCCCCCACCACCCACCTCTGGTTCCCCTTTCTTCATAGGGTGATCAGTGTCTGACGGGCGGGAGAAGGGACTGAGAGGTCGGCTGTTACTACCTGCTCGCTGGCCCCGCCTCTGCCACGGCTTCCCTCTGTGTGTGGGGCGACCGGTGGGGCGGAGGCCTTGGCTTGGCACCGCCCGCATCCCCCACCACCCACCCCCAGTTCCCTGTTCACCATCAGGCGATCGGAGCCTGCTGGCCGGGAAAAGGAACCAAGAAGTGGTCAGTGCGTCTCATAGTGACTGGTCCAGCAGTCGTTCTGATCATTCCGCCTTTAGGGTCAATTTGCATATTACCCTTTTATTATATAGGATAGAGGGGCTGGTGCACGGGTTGGGGCTGGCTGTCCTGCCCTGATGGGGACCCCAGATCCGGGTGGGGGGTCCCCGCTGGGGAGCGGGGCTGGCCAGGGCGAGGGGCCGCAGGGGGGTTGGCCAGCTGCCCCTCCTCATTTGGGGTGGGAGAGGCTGATCAGGGGTAGACCTGGCCTGGGGGAAGGGCTGGGTTTGCTGGCCACAGTGGGCGTCGTAGTGACCTGTTGTCCGGTCATTACGATGTTATGGTCGCTGGCTTTTTATATATATAGATTTATTTTATTTTATTTTTTTAACCATTGGTAAGCTTTCAAAATTTCAGTCAGTGAAACTTCATAATTTTATGTTGAATATATATATACACAAGCTTTTCCAAAACTTTATTAGCAATGGAAAGCATATATTCCCTGAAGTAGTTTTAATATCACAACAACTGGTATGGTTGAATTTAATCTAACATGTGCTGTAACTTTTTATTTAAAAGAAAACTTAATTATCATGTAAAATAGTTAACAATATCATACTTCCTGGCACAGTCATTTAATATATGAAATGTTAGAAATTATATAGTAGCAGTAGCATTTTAGAAGCTACATAACATCCTAGTGAATGTAGTTTTAAGCTGTCACTTATTTCTGTTTTTATGAAATAAAGCATTATTCAGATTTTCAGATTTGTACATATTCTGTTGAAGCCTTCACTACTATTTTTGGGTTTATGGGATAATGAGATCGTAAATTCTGTATCTTCTAATATGTCAATGTTTTACTGAGTGCTCTTCTATAATATTCCCAGACAGAAAGTCTTAAATTTGAGGAGGTAGATGAGAGAAGCCTAGTGAGAGTCTAAACTTAATCTTCCCTCCAAATGGGACCAATTGTTGCTCCTTCCCCAACTCCCACTCCATTCTGTAATTGGACAGTAGTATTTTATGCAAAAATTAGCATTTTACAAGCCAAAGAGAAGAAACAGCGGAAGAAGAGACCCCTTGCACAAACAGCATAGGAAACCTAAACTATGCCATCATGGTTCACAGCATATTTTAAATAAATAGCAAAGCATATTATATTCTTGAAGATTCAGGTTCTTAACTCAAAAAATTAATCTACAAACTTCATGGCATTATAAAATAAAACTAAAAGGATTAAAAAAAACTCCCCCAGACAATTCCTTTGCTGAGGCAGTAAGTCTCCGTGTAGGCTCATTTTGTAGGTGAGTAAAATGAAGCCCAGAGAAGTCAAGTAACCTCTCTACGAGCTAGGAAGTGGTTGAAACAAGGCTTCACAACAAGTGAGCTTGACAGTTCACATGTAATAATAGCTAATATTTAGTAAGTACTTGCATTATTAAGCATTACTGTTCCATGAAAGTACTATATATTTCCTCAATTAGAATAGCATCTAAATATTTAGAAAATCAGAATTCGTTAGACTTCTCTAGGGAGGTTTTAGAGATAATGCATTCTGTATTTATAAATCTGTATAGGTCCTTTATAATTCCCTCCTCCCATTTTCACATTTTCCTACATGCATAAGCAATTGTTCCAGCATCATTTATTGACTAGTCTTTTCTGCCCCTATTCTGCTTCTTTGTATATCAAATTTCATATATGTGGATTTGTTTTTCTGGGCTTTCTGTTCCCATTAATCTTTTTGCCTATTTCTGTGTCAGTTCCACTCTATCAACTTAATAAATGGTTAGGATAGCTTTACTGATACATTCAACAAAAATTTTAATAAATAAATATTTATTTCATAACTACTACTATTATATGCCAGGACCTGTGTAGGTGCTAGGAAAATAGCACTGAACGAAATAAAAAATTCTCATGGAGCTTACTCTTGTAAAGAATTTCTTGGGTATTTGTCTTGCTTATAAATTTTAGAATCAGCTTAACAAATTCTGTGAAAAACCCAATAGCTTTTTTTATTTTAAATTGTATCAAATAAGAGAAAATAACATTTTGTTAGTTTTATCCATGAACATTGAATGCTATTTCATTCATATATATATATATATATATATATATATATATATGTATATGAATCTCCCCCTTCGGCCTTTGTTTACAGTTTCATAGTTTCTTTCCATAAAGGTATAAAATATATTTTATTAGATTTGCTCCTAGTTACAGTATATTTGCTGTTGCTGTTGTAAATGGTGTCTTCTATTTGACTTAATTCTTTTAATGGCTTTGGGGGGAGTATGTAGATTTTTTTTTTATCCAGACACCTTGCAAAACTCCCCCAGTAATTTATTCTGTATATTCAGTAGGACTTCCTGTGTAGATAACTATATCATCAAATAATTTATTATTTTCAATCCTCCTATCTAATAAAAGAGTAATATGCAAATTGACCATCACTCCAGCACACAAGGTCCCCGCCCCCATGTGGACACAAGATGACCACAACAAGATGGTCAGCAGGGAAGGGCAGTTGGGGGCAACCAGGCCTGCATGGGAGGGCAGCAAGAGAGGACCAGGCCAGCAGGGGGAGAGCAGTTGGGGTTAATCGGGCCAGCAGGGTAGCAGTTATGTGTTGATCAGGCTGGCAGGGGAGTGGTTAGGGGCTGATCAGGCTGGAAGGCAGAAGCGGTTAGGGGCAATCAGGCAGGCAGGCAGGCAGGCGAGCGGTTGGGAGCCAGCAGTCCTGCATTGTGAGAGGGATGTCTGACTGCCCATTTAGGCCCAATCCCACACCGGGCAGTCGGACATCCCTCGAGGGGTCCCAGACTGGAGAGGGTGCAGGCTGGGCTGAGGGACATAACCTCCCCACCCCCACTCCCGTACATGAATTTTGTGCACCAGGCCTCTAGTTCTTATATAATTTTGTTTTCTTGTCTTATTGCATTGGTTAGGAACTCCATTATAATGTTGAATAAACATAGTAATAAAGGCTGTTCTTTATTTTATTTTATTAATCCTTACCCAAGGATATTTTTTCCCATTGATCTTTTTTAGAGAGTAGGAGGGGAGGAGGTGGGAGGGAGGGAGGAAGGGAAGCGGGGAGAGAGAGAAAGAGAAAGAGAGAGAGGGGCATCAATGTGAGAGAGACACATAGACTGGGTTGCCTCCTGCATGTGCCCGGTCTGGGGCCGGGGATTGAAACTGCAAGCGACTGCAAGCGAGGTAGGTGCCCTTGATTGGGAATCGAACCTGACACCCTTCTGTGGGCAGGCTGACACTGTAACCACTGAGCAAAGTGGCCAGAGCTCTTGTTTGTTATTTTAAAGAGCTTCACTGTTAAAAAAAATATTGTTTACTATAGGTTTTTGGTTCCCTTTTAGTCCTGCTATTAATTTTTGAAGTAAATGTGATTTTCTCATGTTTTTCCTGTATCTTGGGATCATATTGTTTTCCCTTTAATCTGTTCATATGGTGAGTTAGTTATACTGCAATTTTTCAAAAAGATTTATGTGTCTTTGTATTCCTGAATTCCTGGAATACACTGGTCAAAATGTATATTCTTGTTTATTGTTGAATTCTGTTTGCTAATATTTATTTATGGACTTTTAAATTTTTTGCATCTATGTTATTTAAGTTGGCCTATGATTTTCATTTTTCATAATGTTCTTGTTTAGTTTTGGTATCTAGGTTATACTGGCTCTGAGTTTGGGGGTATTTCCTCCTTTTCTGTTCTTTGCAAGAATTTGTGTAGTAGTTGAACTACCTGCCCCTGAAACTGTAGTAGATCTGTTTTTTACGGCTCTGGGCCGGGTTTTCATGTATGTGTGGCAAGGTTCTTTTGTTTCTTAATCTTTCCTCTTTTATTGGTCCTAGGACTTTGCAGGCTTTCTAATTATTCTATCCCTAAATAAGGGTGAACTCAAATGAGACTAGGGAGTATTTATTCATAAGAAAACACAGAAAAGGCAGAAGTTCAGGAATGAGTCAGAATTTCAATTAGAGACTGAACTTTGGGCCAGCAGCCAGCTGAGGGGTTGGTGGTGGAAAGGGAGCTAAATCTGGGACTTTCCTCATTAAGAAGGATCCCTCCAAACAGGCTGAAGTGGTCGCAGGTGGGCTAATGTAGTCTTAGTGGAGAGAGAGCCCCTTGCTTGCCCTACCCCCACTCACTCCTGAATGACCAAATGCGCACTAGCAGTGCCTAAGACAGGGCGGAAATAACTAACACACAACAGATTTTGGCTCCACCCCCACCCTGTGCAGGTTTTTCAGCTATTTTGACACTTTTTGATCATTTTTCAGAGTAAACATAAGAATGAGGGACTTTAATGCCATCCTTGTAGATTTTCCTGCACCATCCTGCCACCCTTCCATGAAGGGAAATTTATTTAGAAAACCTAAAATTTGCTGCCAAGAGTCAGGCTAATAGCAGGAGAAATGGTATGGACATTCTCAAAGGTTTTACAATATTGACTTATTTACAGTCCGTTTATCTTTTATCATTATGTTAAGTTACTACGAAGATTAATTCACATTTCCAAGTTTTCCCATATGTTAACATCATACTTCTTTTTACAACTGGTTGTCAGGGTCTTGAAAATGAATTTTAAAATACTTTTAAATTATTTGGTATTTTTATTATTGCCAACTGATGCTATTTTATATAAACTGACAGTATTTGTAATACCTTTCATGAAAGTTCCTTCCCTGTGCTTTTTTATGTTAAGCCATTCTTAGCTAACGTTTTTACACACCTTTCTGAAAGCAGCAAAAAACTGATTACGGGGAATCTCTGGGCCAACCTGAGGTTTAACTTTGAAATACTCCTGAGTTGCTATAGGAAAAACTTTCTACTGCTTTTATTTTGTTTATAGATTAAAATTAGCTAAACGAGCAAGTAGTAAATGGGAGTTGCTTAAAGAAGTCTATTTAACATTTTTGACTTGATTAATTTACAGTCTCAGTGTCAATTGACCTTTTTGGTAGAGAGCATGTGACTCTAGACCAGTGGTTCTCAACCTTCTGGCCCTTTAAATACAGTTCCTCATGTTGTGACCCAACCATAAAATTATTTTCGTTGCTACTTCATCACTGTAATGTTGCTACTGTTATGAATCGTCATGTAAATACCTGATATGCAGGGTGGTCTTAGGCGACCCCTGTGAAAGGGTCGTTCGACCGCCAAAGGGGTCGCGACCCACAGGTTGAGAACCGCTGCTCTAGACAAACACGCAGCCACCCTAGGTGTATTGCTGCTTAAGAAAACTGCTGTAAAATAATCTGTTGGTACATGGGAAAAAAGATCTTGCTCTCGTGTGGTTTCCAGGGTACCAGAGGCTTGGTTGCTTGTGTTTCACTCAATTGCTTTCTGTTCATGAATAGGCTCACACCATGCATCACTACTTTGCAGACTCACTGCAAAGGAAATAGCAAGAGGTAAAATGACCTCAAGTGAATGTGGCTTTTTGTGGGTGGGCAGTGTTACAACTAAATAAACAAATTGTGTAGGAAGATCTTTATTTAACTCATCTTTATGTTCTTCTCACACTGACTTTTTTGGTGAACCACTCCTTATTCTTGAAACATTTTTATACTGATTAAGTTCATTGTAAATAAGTAGCATATTTACAATTAGTTATTTAGTTTTTTCGTAACCTTATTTTACCATTTTCCTGGTAAGTTCTGTTTTTCTTTTGGGCTGACAGTTTACTTCTGAGTATCTTTATAAGAGAGATCTGTAGGAAGAACGGCATTAACCCCCTTTTATCTCGTCATGTTAAATTGTCTTACATCTGCTTTTGCTAGTTTATCATGCAAGTTTCTGTTGTTTTGATCACACAATTGTTTTGTACTCAGAAAAATAAAAGTGATATTTATATCTCTCTACCATAAATCTTTCGGGTGGGTAGAATCATGGCCTTTTTTTCAGTTGAGCATTGAGTATGAGACATTATGATGATATGTTAAAGAAGTCCTTCATTATGTATGGTAATCTTGAAGTTATCTGTACTCTTAGAAGGCAGACGGGAGTCTGGATATTTTATGTCTATGTTCATTGTAATACAGGCCATGTTCACATACCTAGGAAATTACCTGCTTGCCAGCTTATAGTCAGTGTCAGGACTGACTAAGTGTGGAGAAGGATTTGAGGTCTGGACATTTAGAGACAATACATTTATTTTGTTTTCTGAAGGTAGCTCACAGTGTAATGATGGTAGTGGTTTGGGACACAGAATCTAACCAGACTGCTTGGAATCAATCTCCATTTCACTGCTGATTGCCGTGTAGCTTTGGGCAAATTACTTAACCTGCGAAGTCTCCATTCCCTCAGCTGTAAGATGGAGACAATAATAAGAATATCTACCTACTTCATGGACTAATTGAGAAGTTTCAATGAATTGATATGTGTAAAGCACTTAGTGCACAGTGGTTCTCAACCTGTGGGTCGCGACCCCTTCACAGGGGTCACCTAAGACCATCGGAAAACACATATATAATTACATATTGTTTTTGTGATTAATCACTATGCTTTAATTATGTTCAATTTGTAACAATGAAAATACATCCTGCATATCAGATATTTACATTACGATTCATAAAAGTAGAAAAATTATAGTTATGAAGTAGCAACGAAAATAATTTTATGGTTGGGGGTCACCACAACATGAAGAACTGTATTAAAGGGTCGCAGCATTAGGAAGGTTGAGAACCACTGACTTAGTGCCTGGCACATAGTAAAACTCGATGGAGATATTGTTATCAAGTCAATAAGTGTGACTCAGGGTGGGCCAATATACACTGAGTGGCCAGATTATTATGACTGGCCAGATTATTATGACCACCCCATCAGTACTTTGTTGGGCCACCTTTTGCCTTCAATACTGTGGCGATTCTTCTTGGCATTGACTCCACGAGATGTTGAAAGGTGATGTGAGGAATTTGACACCATGCCTGATGAGTAGCACTGTCCAGTTCTGTGAGATTTGATGGTTGTGGAACCAGCTGCCTGATGGCTCTTTTAACTTCGTCCCACAAATGCTCAATTGGATTGAGATCTGGTGATTGTGGGGGCCACCTAAGCAAGGTAAAGACTCCCTCATGTTCTTGAAACCACTCCTGCACAATACGAGCACCGTGGCATGGCGCATTGTCTTGTTGGAAGAAGCCATCTCCATTGGGATACGCCATCAACATGATAGGATGAACTTGATCAGCAATGATACTTAGATATGTTGTGCTATTCAGACGTTTATAATGGTCTGGCCCTCTAGCAACTTCAGCACAAAATTATAGCTAATTTGCCTACAAACGTCAGGTGGTCATAATAATCTGGCCACTCAGTGTATGTTTCTCTGAAGGCGTTTTGAAAGAATAAAATGTCTGTGCTTGCGTCATCTTTACTGTATACTGTCTGTCTTCCTGGGGAAACATTTCTTCTGTCTTAGCTGCTTCACGGCCCAGCTAAGCTGGGCTTCCTGCTGGAGTGACCACAGCAGGGAAGCTTGTCCTAGGAGACCACATGAGCGCCCCACTTGACTGGGTACAGGAGTTCTGCTGTAAAAGAAGAGTTTTGCACCCTAGCTGGTTTTGCTCCGTGGATAGAGCGTTGACCTGTGGACTAAAGGGTCCCGGGTTCAATTCCGGTCAAGGGCACATGTCTGGGTTGCGGGCTCAGCCACTAGTAGGGAGTGTGCAGGAGGCAGCCGATCAATGATTCTCTCATCACTGATGTTTCTATCTCTCCCTTCCTTTCTGAAATCAATAAAAATATATTTGAAAAAGAGAAGGGTTTTGCTTTTCTTATAAGGGCACCTAACCGAACAGGTGCCACCTCATCCTTGGGTACTCTAATGTTAAAAGAAGTGAATGTCCAAATAAAATTTATTGGGGTAGTGATTCATTTGTTCAACAAATCATTCTCTAAGTTTTATGTATGTGGCCTTAAGTTTGTAAAGACAAGGCTTTCCTGTGCTAAAAGTAGAGCTTTCATACTAACCGAAGGGAAAAACATGGAAACGATTGCTTTGTTCTTTCTGCTATCTCTGAAAATGACGTAAATGTAGTTTATTTTATGATTGTCCCCTTTGTACACTTAAAAGTTTTGCTGTGATTTGTTTTGTAGAGAAAGATCAAGAGGAAAAACTGATAAGTCCTCTCATCTTCTAAGTTTCTTGTTGATTAAAAGCTACATTTCTTAGAAGTAAAGACATTACCTATGAATTTTGTTTCCCAAAGGAGTTAGTGAAATGTCACTATGAATTTATGTTGGCTTAAAATTTTTTTTTGTTTATTTTTTTATTATGTAAGGTCTGTCTTACATTTTGTAAATAAATTTGTTCCTGGCAAGATATGTAAATTTCGAATTCTGTTTCCTATTGACTTAAAGGATTAAGAACCTGTGGAATTGCTTAGCCCTTTTACCCCCTTAAATACCTATTGAGAGAGCAAAGTCAGACAGTAGAACCTTCACATCTGTGCTCCCATAGTCCCTTATGCTAAACCTACTCTAGTACTTAACCACTTGGAAACTATAGTATCTTACCTATTCTAAGACACCTTGAAAATTTTTCTTATTTTAATCTTTGTAATTAGAATCATCTTCCAATTGATGACATCCTAGAGTCAACAGAAGATGGTATTCCTTTTTTTCTCTGGCCTCCTACATGACAGTGAGTAGACTTCTTGAGAGCAAGAACTGATGTTCGTTTATTTTTGCTATCTCCAGGGTCTGGTTTGCATTTAGAGCCCTGCTTTTGCTGAATTACAGTGTAACAGTTTTTAGGATCATCTCAGTAAGTATAAGCTGAAATGAGAGTTTCATTAAGACACTTTTGCAGGGTGAGGCATAGAAAAACAGGGCCTGCAATGCTGATAGGTAGTTAAATGCTACTTCTACTTCCCCTTCTTTGTACCCCTTCTCTCTTTCTCTTTTGATTGATTCTCTTAAACTTTTGATTGATACATCCCTCACAGACAAAGCATTACTTTACCTGAATTTGTTGCTTTTAGCAGATGCCAGAGAAGTGAAAGAGTAAGAATGCTGTATTCTCATTTATGATATGCTCTTATGTTTTGGGCATCCTTTGGATATTGCACTGTGCCATAGTCACGTATATTATGTAAATGAGGAACAGGTGTAAGTGTGTTTAGGGACATAGTGTTTAGTATATAGCGATGGAAGAAAGGCCAGACTTCCTGCTCAAGGCTTCTGCTTTATAAGAATTTTCTTCTGAGTTACTATTTGTTGTTATTTTCATTAGTTTACAATTATCAATTTTATTTATAAACTAGTGGCCCGGTGCATGAATTCATGCACATTGAAAGGAAATTAGGAGAAATATTTTAATATTACTATTCACCCTTTCTCTGTAATAAAAGTGTCAACCAAATTCATGATTGACAATGACAGATCGAAACACATGCATGCAATTGGCGCCAGCTTTATATGTGTTGTGCATGCTTGAGTCAACTTAGCCTTTTATATATGTAGAATAAACTTGCTTAATTAGACCTGCTTTCTGATTTAGCTAAACTTTTTCTAAAGCACCTCAACTTCTCTTTCAGGTTATTGTCATCAACACAGCAGTAAATATCAACACGAAGCAGATTATTATTGTAGATCACGAAGGGAGAACAAAGGGTAAAATATTTAACTGCAGCAGTGTTTGGCTATACTCTGCGCAGTGAGAAAACCTGAAGTCATTTTCAAGGTCCATCATTTCTTCTTTTCAGTCAGGTCAAGTTTCCAAATTTCTAAATCTCTGTTTGCTGGCTAATGAAAAGCGAATAGGATTACACCGAGTCTCCTATCTACCTATTCCAGGACTTCTGTGAGGATCAAATGAGATGAGGCATGGGAAAACGCTTCATAGACATTTGGTTAAAGTGTAAAATGTTTCCACTTGGCTATAAAGCAAATCATGTTCCTGGGCGGAAGAAACTGCAAGGAGGCTAGTCGCTAGGGAGAGGAAGCCAGGTGTTGCTATGTGATGTCATTACCTGGACAGACACTTAGCATATTAGCCTTTTATATATACACAGACTAGAGGCCTGATGCACGAAATTTGTGCAAGGGTAGGCCTTCGCAGCCCCAGCTGCCTCCCAGCCCTGGCTGCTGGGGCCCTTGTGGCCCCAGCTGCCTCATGGCCCTGGCTGCCTCATGGCCCCAGCTGCCTTGGGGCCCCGCCCCCTGCCTGCACCCATCTTGGCCTGGCGCTGCCCGTGTCTGTTGCCACACACCCTCAGTTCCCCGGTTCCATGGAGCCCCCTGTTCATTCGCCCCACAGAGGGTGTCCTGGGCCTCCCTCTTTGGGGCGATCGCAGAGCTTCCCCCCATGGATCACCCCTCCGGTCGGTGACCTGGGCCTCCCTCTGTGGGGTGATTATGGGGCGATGACCCTCCACCAATCGCATTGCACCCGCCTTGGCTGGCCTGGCGCCAGTGTGTGTCATAGCGTGGCCATCCTGACGTTCATTCTGCTGTTCAGCCGTTTGGTCAATTTGCATATTATACTTTTATTATTATAGATATAGTTCTGTGATTATGAGACTTTGGGTTTGCATAACCTTATCACAATAAATCAAATGTTTGCTTGGAAAGGTGGAGTAGATCTAGTCTCCCTTTATCTTGCTCCTGAGTACCATAATTATCATTCTTGTGAATCTAGATGTAATCTTAGTGCTAGAAGAAACTGTTTAGTGGCTTTAGTTGTTTTCCTTAAGTTACAGGTGGGTGGTTAGAAAAGTCTTATGTAGGATCCCTTAATTAGAAATGACTGCCATGTAAGTTGCTAAGTTGCTTTTGTTTGTTTCTTTAATCCTCACCTGGTGCTATGTTTTTACTGATTTTTAAAAAATATATTTTATTGATTTTTTTACAGAGAGGAAGGGGGAGGGATAGAGAATTAGAAACATCGATGAGAGAGAAACATCGACCAGCTGCCTCCTGCACACCTCCTACTGGGGATGTGCCCGCAACCAAGGTACATGCCCTTGACCGGAATCGAACCTGGGACCTTTCAGTCCGCAGGCCGACGCTCCATCCACTGAGCCAAACCGGTTTGGCTGATTTTTTTTTTTTTAAAGAGAGGGAGGTGGCGGGAGAGAGAGAGAGAAAGAAAGAAACGTTGATGTGAGAGGGAAACATCAATCAGGAGTACATGCTGTGACCAGGGATTGAACCTGCAGCCTACGTATGTGTCCTGACCGGGAATCAAATCCATAATCTTCTTGATGTACAGGACGATGCTCCAACCATCTGAGTCACCCTGCCGGGTCATGTAAATTCTTTTAATACACTTTATGTTGTGAGTTTTAGATATATAGATAAAGCAGTTTCCATATACTTAGTACCCAGTTTCCTTATTAACATCTGACATTGTATGGTACATTTGTTCTAATTAATGAACCCACTAACTATAATATTGGTGCATTATTATTCACTAAACTCCCTACTTATCCAGGTCTCCAAAATTTTTACCTAATATTTTTTTGCTCTGGGATCTCATCATGATACCACATTATATTTAGTTGTCATGTCTCCTCAGGCTCCTCTTGGCTCACTTTCTTATTTTTGGTGGTCTGACCATTTTGAGGAATACTTGTCAGATATCTGTAGAATGCCCGTCTATTGGACTTTGCCTGTTTTTCTCATGACTGGACTGGGATTCTGGATTTTAGAAGGAAGACCACAGAGGTCAAGTGCCATTTTCATCACATCACATCTAGGGCACAAAACTATCATGATTTATGACTGTGGATGTTGACCTTGATCATCTGGGTGAGGTAGTGTTTGGTTTCTCCACTGTAAAGTTACTGCTTTCCTTGCCACCTCCTCCCCATATGGTATTCTTTGGAAGGAAGTCATTATGTGCAGTAGAGTTGCTTTGTAATTTTGTATAAATATTTAAATGGCAGAACAATTTAAATATGTACCCGGAGTTAGTGAAATATTTGCTTTTAATAAACTATCACTGTTTAGAACGTTAAGAGATGTGCCTACAGTTAGAGATTTGTTTTGGCAAAATTTTTCAAGTTTTTGAAATTTCTTAGTGCTTCAACCTTTTTTATTATGTGGCAGCTTTTAGATGTTCCTCTTTACCTAATTCTTGTTCTATCTATTTGATACTTATTTTGGGGAACAAAATGAAAGGGACATGTAGGGGATCATTAGTCAAAAACTTGAATAATTAAAAAAAATATTTTGATCATCTGTTGCTTTTCTGCACTTAAAAATATTTCTAAAATTGAGGGCTTAGTTGCTATGTAAATTATGATTAGAGACCAGAACAGTTTAGGACCCAAAATGATCAAGGGAAAGCACCTTGTCGGAAACCCCCATGACAATAAACCTCTCCTTGTAGTTCCCATTTGTGTGTTTCAATTATAAGGCTTATGTTAAAATTAGATCATAATTTCCATTGTAGACTCTCAATTTCATGGTTGTGTAACTGCCATATAAACTTGATTGTAAACAGAGGCCTTTAATGATGGGCTTTATTCGAGCAATTTAAGAAGGGGGTATTCAGCTCCAAGGGTAGAAAATATATGCCTAATTTTACATTTTAAGTTAAATTGTGAAGAGAGGCTTTGATTTTAAGGTGAGTTTGAGCCTGGTTGATGTGGCTTAATGGTTGAGTGGAGACCTATGAACCAGGAGGTCACAGTTCGATTCCCTGTCAGGGCACATGCCTGGGTTGTGGGCTCAAGCCCCTGTAGGGGGCATGCAGGAGGCAGCCAATCAACAATTCTCTCTCATCATTGATGTTTCTAACTTTCTCCCTCTCCCTTCCTCTCTGAAATCAATAAAAAAAATATTTTTAAAGGTGGGCTTGAAAATATTTTTCTTACAATTTTCTATTTTCTGCGATGAGATGTATTATTTCATAAGAAAAAAAACCTAAAAAATAAAATTAACTTGTTAAAGCCTTGAGACTTATTATCTTTTAAAACAAATAATTATTTTGACTTCTTTCCAAAAACTACTAGAATCTTAGAACCAATTTAAATCCATTTACCCTTTTTTATTTTTTGTTTTGTTGACTAACTGAATCTCTCTAGTTCAAAGAATGAAATTCACTTCATGTATCTATGAATTACCTTTGAGGTAAATTGTAGTGCTGGTATTGTGAAGACTGTTCAATATTTGAGTTCCAGTAGTTAGTGAGAAGAACAAAAATTCTGTTTTGTCATACACTCTTTTTGGGCTTATAAACTGCAGAAAATAATTAGAAGAATGAGGAGTTCAAATTTTATAGGTGAGTATTCATTTCCTAGGTCTGCTGTAACAAATTACCACAAACTTCAGAGCTTTAAACAACAGCATCATTTTTCTCCCACAATTCTGGAGGCAAGAACCCTGGAATCGAGTTGTTGAGTAGGTTGGTTCTCTCTGGAAGCTTTGAGGGAGAATGGGTTCCATGTGTCTTTCAGTTTCTAGTGATTGTTGGCAGCCTATGCATTTGTTGGCTTTCACTCCCATCTCTGCCTCCGGCTTCATATGGCCTACCCGCCGCCCCCCTCCACCCCCCCCCCCCCGCCCTTGTGCTTCGCCGGGGTCTTCTCTCAAATCTCCCACTCTTTTCTCTTATAACACAGTCATTGGATTTAAGTCCAGGATGATCTCATCTGGAGATCCTTAACTTAATTGCATTTACAAGGATCCTCTTTTTAAATAAGGTCACATTTGTGGGTAGCAGGGGTTAAGAGTTAGACATACCTTTTTGGGTGCCACAGTTCAACCCACTAAAGTTAGTAAACTGCTTTCTGAATTTGCTAATAAGCACTGTAAAAGTATTTTTACTAAATGGAATAATAGTTATAGACTCTGACAATATGCATGTAAATGTGATTCAGAATTTAGTTGCATGTTTACTTTCTCTTCATGTGGTTTGCAATTGATGTGGCATTCTTTTACTGTGAAATTAGTCTGTACTCATATAGACAAGCTATAATTTGTGACTTTAAATGGTGTGAGCAAAGTCTTAAACTCTATGAACATATGCCACTTAGTTCTCGAATTTTTAAACCTACATACATGGGTATTTTTCTAAGATGAATGTTTATATGGTTCCCTTTGATATGAATCATGTTTGTCTCGACTTGAAAGAGTTTAAATTTATCCAGTGATCTGGTGTCTGATTTTCATTTATATGCCACCAGGAGGGATTTTATGGAAACCACTGAGAATTGCTGGGTGGATAAATGAGGTTAAATAATTAGAAGAAAGAAGGTTGGTCCTTGGTGTGAATAGACAGAGCCACTTTCTGAGAAGTACCGCCTGGCCTGGCATGTGGTTGGGAAAAGCTCTGGTGAGGAGAGCATTCTCTCTTTTCCTCCAATTTTGAGATGAAGGTCAGGAGGAATTTAGTTCTTACTGTTACTAGGATAAAATAACAGTGGTATAGGCTAAGTAAAGTTGGATTGTTTTTTAAAATTTAGTTGTGCTTTAGATCCATAACTATAATATTTAACACATTTCGTACCACATAGAAATCTCTAAGACATACGCCAGGGACCGCACGTTTTTGGGCTAACTGCACGTTATTTAAATTATCATAACTACAGATCGTAATGCACTTTAGGTGTTTTTCAATAATTATAACATTTTTATTTACAAAAACAATTAAAGTTCCTAGTACTTTTTTAACGTATGGCACTGCGTAAAACATTTTCCTCTATGAAGAGGGAGCAAACAAAATTTACGTAAGTATCTAGATTCGCTCCTTTTTCCATGGGCGGCACAAACTCTGCAGGTTCTCATAGGAAATTTTTTCTTTCCACTCGCTGGAATACACGTAGGTTCATGCTGCTTCATATCACCTGACAACCTTTTGGGTGGATCTTTACAGGGTGCTCTCCTTGCACCCCCAGGGGAAGGGCTGGACAGATTTGTCTCTGGTTCCGGAGAGCCTTCATTATTGTCATCTGTTATCCAGTCTCTCACCACTGATACCAGAAACTATTTATACTTCATTTTTGCTTGTGGATTGAGGACGTTATACACTCTAAATGAATTGAAAAGTCCACAGTTTATAAGGTACAGCACTACTTTTTTTGTCCATTTCACCATTTTCCTTAGAGTGGAACAACACGAAAGGAAGTGTATCAGTTTCGTTGGTTTCCTTCCTTTTTCTGAGAGAGGGCATTTCTAAAAGCGCCAGGAACTTGAAGACGAAGACTATTCGAATGACCAAAATACAATGTAACTGCAATGCTTTATGGGTTCGTGCAATTATATAGTTTTTCGTAGATTGACCTGCACGGTTTCCACCAATGAGATCGCTTCATTCGATGTGGACAAGACAGTGAGTTGACATCTAAGGTCCATAACAGATGGCGCTTGAAAATGAGAAAACTCGTGAGCGGTCCTTAACAGATGGCGTGCAAAACCCGAGAAAGCTCGTGAGCAGTATGAAAGGTGTTAATAATACAATTTTCTAAAACAAGAAGCCCCTTACCTCCACTCATTCTCCATCCACACTAGTCTGTTTTGGGTTTTTGGTAGTGCTCAGTTCAAACATTATCATCTTTATTCTGCTTGTGTAGGTATTGTCTCCGCTGCTAAAATATAAGTTCCAGAAGTGCTAGAACCATGTCAGTTTTATTCTCATTCAGGACTATATTCCAGTTCCTAAGTAGTAAGCACTTAAAATATATTTGTTGAATGAATGAATTTAATATAGGGTGAGGCAAAAGTAGGTTTATAGTTGTTTGTGAAACAGTTTATTCTTGTATTATTATTTAGTAATTATTATATTTTCCATATGAACAACTGTAAACCTACTTTTGTCCTATCCTGTATGTTATGGATACTCTTGAAATCCATACATAGAGACTTATTTCATCCCTTTAATGGTTGTTTACTAATCTTTTATGCATATAGCATATTCATTTAATCAGTATCTGTTATGGACATTTAGGTTATTAATAATTTTTCACAGTAACAAACAAAGCTGCCTGAACAGCTTGTATGTGTGTGTGCATATGTGCATATGTAACTTTCGTAGATAGCAATGTTAATTTCCTTAATTTGTAGTTACCTTCTTACAAAATAAGCACATTTCAAATGTATTATTGAAATAATTTTAAGTATAATTGACCTACATTTTCCTAAGTACAGTTTAAAATGTTTTAATTTTTTCCCTCCTTGA
The DNA here is from genome assembly GCF_963259705.1 of Myotis daubentonii. Taxonomy (NCBI): domain Eukaryota; kingdom Metazoa; phylum Chordata; class Mammalia; order Chiroptera; family Vespertilionidae; genus Myotis; species Myotis daubentonii. The sequence goes on along the minus strand of NC_081848.1, from coordinate 52,659,368 downwards.
ATCAATGGAAATCTCCTGCCACAATATCTTAAGGAGGATTGTAAGCAGTGGTGAGCAGTGTGTGTGTGTGTGCTTTGATTGCCTCTGTGGGAAGGATCTTGGCTAATCTCTGTGAAAGGAAGTGTCAGAACCCTTCTGTCAATCGCATGGCAAGACTGGGAAAGGAAAGCAACAGCCAATGTAGAAGATTAGAATATTAAATTCTAGTGGTTTTCATTTCATATTATCCAAAGTCCTTCCATGGCCTATAAGGCACTCTGCTTGCCTCTCTCATAACATTTTACTGCTTGTTCTATTGTGGCCGTACTGGCCTCCTTGCTGTTCCTCAGATGTGTTACCCACACTCTCACCTTGCTGTCTTTAACTTCATGTTCACTTTGCCCAGAATGATCTTCCTTTACAAAACAGCATGGCTCACTCCCTCAATTGACCTTGGATTCTCTCCTCAAATGCCACATTGTCTGTGAAGCCTTCTGTGGCCATTGTTTGTCATATCTTCCCCTCTAGCTCCTGCGCTGACAACCCCCTTTGTTTTTCTTCAGAGTTCGCATCACCTCTGATATATTATGTTTATTTGCTGATGGTCAATCTTCCAAAAAACCGCAAGCCCAGTGAGAGGTGGGATTCCATCCTCAGCTCCTGACTCAGCATAGGCGCTCAGTTAGCATTTATAGGTTGAGTGGGTTAGTGAGTGAACCTAAGGAAGGAGATTCATGTGGAAGAATGTGGGCTATTTCCTTTATTTCCAGTTTTGCTTCTACGGACCATCTCTGCCCTAGAAGAGGTGAGCAGTGACAGTGGGGTCTAGGATATTCATAGGGAGCAGTGTATAGAGGGAAAGAAAACGAAAAAGGGAGTATCCAGGCTCTGGGGAGCAAAAGTTACAGCTAGAAGTGAGTTGGTCAGCAACTTGCTTATTGGGGCAGCCTTTGTTTCTAAGTTTGGAAAGGAAGAGAACCAATTTGCAAAGGCCCATTTTGAGCTTAACAGTGTACTGGTACTTTACAGTGTCACTTAATCTTCACAATAGTCTTTAAATAAGAATCATTATGGCCATCTTATAGGTCAGGAAATTGATATTTAAGAGGCTCAATAATCTTCCTAAGATCTCATAGCAATTAAGTGAGATATCTAGGTTTGACTGACTCCAAAATCCATGCTTTTTCTTACACTTCATAATACTTGAAGGGGGATTCTACGTATATTAATAATTTACATTTTATATGATGGTGTAAAAATTTCAGAAAATTTTCATGTATCTTATTTGCTCCTTGTGACAAACTTGTGAAAGTGGCTACCAACTCAACTTTACAGGTAATAGAACTTGACATCAGTGATGTGATTTGCTGCAAAAATTCGATAGCTAGGAAGTAGGAGCTATGGCTTTCATCAATTCTTCCTGTCTTAAAATCTGATATTCTTTTCTTTATACCACAAACTTAATTCTTGAGAGCACCTACACATTATGTTTGACACACTGTAGGAGCTAAATATATCACAATAAAATTAGAGAGCTAGAATCTTTTAAGAGATCTTAAAAGATGGTAGTTGGCACTGATTCAAATGTCAACAGGAGCTGGTTTATAGCAACAGAGGTCCCATCCCTGATCCCTGATTGGTCAGCTTAGAGCTGCTCTGATTGGTCAGAGCTGTGCAGAAAACCTCAGTCCTATTGGTTGTAATAGGACTCCTGGAACTACTTTATACGGGTTGGCTCAGTTGGCAGAAACACAGTGCAGGCAGGCAGTTCAGCAGCATTGAGCCAGGCAGCCTAGCAGTCCAACGGCAGGCGGTTCAGCACAGAGGCATCCTCTGTGAAGTGCAGTTTGTGTTAGAGGCCACTGTGCAGAAATGGCTGCTAGGCACTGCCTTTTTTTTTTTTTTTTTAATTATTTGAGTCCAGATGGCCACCAGGAGCCCTTTTTAGTCCTTGGGTATCCTTTTTTTCCTTTCAGGGTTCATAGGAGAAAATTCCTCATGTACAGCCAAAGCCAAGAAAGGGGGCGACTCACCCAGGAGCACTCATTTAGTTGTAGAGCTGGGACTAGAACTTAGATTTCCTCATGCTCCTTTTATTACTAAAGAGTTTCTATTTAATCTGTGTAGGTCTTTCCCCTCGGTTCCCTCTTTCATTCACAGGTTTCAGCTTTCAAAACCTACAAAAATATTTTCCTCCCACTCAGGTCTCCCAGCAACCCAGTTCTTTCCACAGGTAATTGAGGTTAGTTTCTTGTATGTCTTTCCAGAGACATTTTATACACATAAAGGAAATACGTAAACTCTGTGTATTTATTTAACAACGTATCTTGTAGATTACTCTATATTAGTACAGGAAGTCTTTTTTTTATGGCTTCATTCATATTGAATGAATGTTTCATCATTTAACCACTCATTTACTGGACAGTTAACGTTGTTTCCAGTCTTTTAAATTAAAAACAGTTGCATAATGAATTACACATGTCATTTCTTATAGGCACAGATGTATTGGTAGGATAAATTTCTAGAAATAACATTGTTAGGTCAAAGAGACTATTTCTGTACATATTTTTTTATAATGCCATACTTAGACCTTTATTTATTTATTTTCTCTTTTCCACTTATTTTCTGAATGGAAGTCAGAGGGAAAGGCAGAGGGAGGGAAGGAGAGAGAGAGAGAGAGAGAGAGAGAGAGAGAGAGAGAGAGAGAGAGAGAGAGAAACATCGACACGAGAGTGAAACATTGATCAGCTTCCTCTTGCACACTCCCCACTAGGGACTGAGCCCGCAACCCCGGCATGTGCCTTGACTGGAGTTGAACTGAGCCTTTGGTGCATGGGATGACGCCCAGCCAATTGAGCCACACTGGCCAGGGTAACCTTTATTCATAATGTAGAAATGGAGTGTTTTCACTTTGAATGAAATTGCTTTTGTCTTTTTATTTGACAGTGGCAGTTTATAATTTTAAAAATAACTTATTTTAAGAGTAACAATTTCTCTTTTAAACTGGTATATGCTATATGCTTTTATGTTAATATGGAAGGTTAAAGAAAGTATAATGGAAGCAGTATTGCTTTGGAGTCAGACCTGAATTTGGATTCCAGTTCCACCAACCTACTGACTTTTGCCCTTTGGGTAGGTCATTTAAACATTGAGCTTCGATAATCTCATTGTAAAATGGGAATAGTAATACCAACCTGACAAAGTGAGTTGTTTAGAACTACTGTATGTCATTGATTCTAAGAAACACATTCCCCTCCCCCCTACATTTTAGTATCTCTGACATTGAAATGCTTTATAATCGAAGACAAGTCCTAATTGTTTTGGCTTTTTTTCTTTCTTGGCACATAAAATAATAATGGTCTGACAATTGATGGCATTTTAGATTTGATGAAGTAGGGTGATTCCACATACTGGCACAAGTGGACTGTGCTAGGGCATGATATAGGTGGAGGAGTGAAGTGTGATGGGGAAAGTTCAGGGTTGAGGTAGTGGGTGGATGGGTGTTAGAGGAGTGGGTATAGCGGTGGTGTTTTGTTTTAGGCAGGTAGTCAGAATAGCAGATCCACCACATAGTGGGTGGATAGTACAACTGCTTGGTGAAGCACGGGAACAAACGTTACCCACAAATTTGGGTCTATGGAAGTTGGAATTATGGCAAATCGTTTGTGGACAACAGGACTTTAGCTCAGGGCTGAGAGGTTGGAACTGTGTACTAATTTGTGTCAGGAAGACTATAAAATAATGACTGTGGAGAAGATATTTGCAAATCATGTATCTGAAGGGATTTGTATACAGGATATATGAAGAACTCTCACACTCAACAATAAAAAGACAACCCAACTTAAAAGTGGGCAAAGATTTGAACAAGCATTTCTCCAGAGAAGGTGTAAAATGGCCAATAAGCATGTGAGAAGATGACCAACAACCCATTAGGGAAATGCCAATCAAAACTGCAAAGAGATATTACCTTACACCCACTAGGATAGCTAGGGTAAAAAAGACAGATATTAGTAACAAGTTTTGGTGAGGATATTGAGAAATCCTCAAACACTGCTGATGGGGATGTAAAATGGTGCAGCCCCTTTGGAAAACTCTGGAAGTTCCCCAGAAAGTTAAACATAGTTTTACCATGTGATCTAGCAATTCCACTTCTAGGTATATATCCAAAGAAAATGAAAACATGTTTACACAAAGAGGTGTACATGAATCTTCATCACAGCACTGTTAATAGCCAAAATGAAAAACAAACAAACAAACCCTCAAATGTCCATCACCCAGTGAATGGATAAATATAGTATATCCATATGGTGCATCTCATAGAAAGGAATGAGAATTGGAATCCTGATACATGCTACAACATGAATGAACATACAAACAAAAACAATGAGGCTCTGGTTCTAGGAATGACCTGTGTTTGTAGATTATCAGCGTAAGGGTTCAGAGTCGAAGAAGCCAAATTATAAGAGCTGGAACACCTGTTGTTTGGAAAAATCCTTGAGAAGAGGGAGGAGAAGTGGTGATGTTGAAGTTTGGGAATACAACAGAAGCAGTTATCAGCATTGCCAAGGTCAGACGAATAACAAAGCTAACAGTGGTGAGGCTCTGAATGTTGGCTTGTAATGATTGAAATTGCTTCCTGCCTGAAGTAGGTATTGGGCCTGAGGTCTGCGTGGTTGGGCTGAGCCTGCAGAGAGGACCTAGGGGACTCTAGTGTGGGGAAGCACCCTGATATGGAGAGGAAGGGTACACAGATATGACCCAGGTTAAGCCTGGACATTGTGTACCCATAGAGGTCAGGGTCTATGTCAGTGGTTCTCAACCTTCTGGCCCTTTAAATACAGTTCCTCATGTTGTGACCCAACCATAAAATTATTTTCGTTGCTACTTCATAACTGTAATGTTGCTACTGTTATGAATCATAATGTAAATATCTGATATGCAGGATGGTCTTAGGCGACCCCTGTGAAAGGGTCATTTGACCCCCAAAGGGGTCGCAACCCACAGGTTGAGAACCGCTGATCTAAAGGGTCCCACAGAGGCAAGCATTTATGTTGTTGAAGCACCTATGGTCCACGAGAGCTGGAGGTAAGGAAGGCTAACTTAACCAAGGTAATAGTGCCCGATGGAAAGGATGGGTTGGATATGGAAATTCCCTAGGAGTGCAAAGTTCAAGTCAGGGCAGGAGCCGAAAGACACAAATCAAAAACGACCTGTGCCTTGGTGTGAAAAAAGGAGTGTCATGGGATTTACTCAGATTTCCCATGGGAATGCCATGAGATGTTTATTGAATGTCTACATATCATACATAGACCCTCTCTGTTTATCTATTACTCTGTGCCAATTATCATTATGCTTTGAAAAAATTCTTTTCTTATCCTTAAAACATATAGGCTTTGTGTTACATGTTGTAATAAGACTAATAATTGGGAGATGAAAGCAAACTAATAACAATTCAGGTCAAACAAGGGAAATAAACTTCATGCTGCATGATGGAGGCCACTGGCTTATTGTTGCTTAATGGTTTCTAAATATGCCAACTCCGAAGGATAAAGACGCAGTGATGTATTTTCTTACCTGCAAATGGCTTGTATATAGGAATAGTGGCTGCAGCCATGGCAGCTTCCGTTTCCTCACGTTGACAGCTTTCAAAAATCACTCTGCTGCTATTATGAACTAAACATTTTTGTAGTACTGTGGAGGAAGGGGAAGGAGGAAAACCTTTCTTTTCTTCTGAAAGGACAAACGCTTTGAAGAAGAAGCTGAAGCTCCCTTTGGGGAGCCGACATGAAATGGTGGTTGAGTCCTGAATAATTTTCCCTTCACAGTCTGAAGTGTTTCTTTTCCTTTCTCACCTGTGCTGAAAATGTTACTAAAGATTCATTTTGGTTTTGAATGTTGCTTTTTAGAATAGCAAGTGTGGGCATAGAGGGCCAGGGTGATCTTTCTTAGACTGCAGCGGGCTCTAATTTGGACTGATAATTTTTCACCTTGTGTCTCTGGTGAGATTAGCTCTCTTGAGGGAACTGTTAGTTTTCATTTGAGAGTGGAACAGCGGGGAGAGAGGTAAGTGGTTTTGTACCTAGAATGTTTTCAAAACAGGGCTAAAGTCTAAGAGTGTAGTGGGCAGTTGGGGCATAATGAGGAGGCTGGGGTAAGTGTAGGTTAGGGCTGGCTCTGTACTCTGGGAAAGGAAGTGAAATCCTCTTCCCAGTTCTTTTTAGGGTCAAATGATTCTCCTTCAGAGGTTTGGACTCAGGGTTAATACTGGCTCAGCACCATATTTCAATGGTAGTTTGTGGTCTGGCTATGGACCTAAACAGATTATTCTCCGGGGGAGTGAGTACCAAATAACTGACTTAGAAACAAACTTTTGTAACAGGACTAGTTTGTAAGTTGACTTTGTACTGTGCTTTTGCTTGCTGCATACCAGACCCATTGATTTGCAACCAAATACTTTCTACATGAGGTGTACATATCGCTGAGATTGCCCAGAAGTCACATGGAGGCCTGAGTTTTGCTAAAAAGAAACTAAAAGGATTACTGGGCTTAGTGTAGCCTTTATTATTCTGCATTTGAGTTCTGGAGGATACATTATGGAGATCTCTGTAATTAATTATACACATTAGATTAAATGAAATACTAATTTCAGTCAGAAAAAAAGTTTTTAAGTGAAGGAATATTAAGCACATTGGAAACATTTGACATAAAAATAAGAGAGGGTATTGCAGGGAACAAAGGTTCTCTGTGACTTGACAGCTGCTGTTCAGAAGTGACACCAGGAAGAGCCGGGCTCGGGCTCCCAGCTGCCTGAGGTTGCTGCAGTCTTCTCGAGTGTTACCAGAGGAATTTGTGCTGCTCTTGTTTTAGCAAATAGAGGCCACTGGTGGCTAACCAGGTCCCTCCTGTGCTCTGGGAAATTAGTCCTTAACTCCCCGTTGCGATCTTTATAATATTGGGTTTTCCAGCAGTCAGTATTTTGAGGGTCTGTGTACAAGGTACATTGCTTAACTCCCTTGCAAGGAAGTTCCAAAAAGTATGAGATAGACCTTGGATACATCAAATCTACTTGGACGTATATAACTGGATTTTCACTAGAACTCTAACCTTTTTTAGTTTTTCTTGAAGCCCCAAAGGCTGAGAATAAAGTAATAGTTGCCAAGTCACCCTCATATTCCAAGGACATGCATGGAATATGACCTTAAATTGGTTTTGCACATTTAGCCCATACCTTATCTCCAGGAAATAACAGTGTGGAGAGTTAAGGGGTCTGCGATGAAGATTTCAGGAAAGAGCTGTTAGTATGCGGTGTGCTTTTTGTCCTTTCCCACCGTCGCACACAGCAGAGAGGAGATGGTGCTCTTCTTATATCCCCTTCATTGAAGCCAGGCGATGTGGAAGGCACTAACAGAATATTCTGAGAACTTGACCTGTATGTATCCTCTTGTTTGGGGAGAATACGGATTCAAATGTGAATCAGTAGCAGAGCAGAGAGAAAAAAAGAGGGTTCTGCAGGGTGGGGCAAGAGTAGGTTTGCAGTGGTGAACACGTGAAAGTTTATTCTTGTATTATTACTTATTAATGATTGCATTATTTTCCCTGTGAGCATCTGTAAACTACTCTTGCCCCACCCTGGAGTTAGCCACCTGAACGTCAGAAACCAGCAGTGTTTCCGAGCTTCTGGATGGAGCCAGCGGAAAGCTTCTGAAAGGGGGCTGTGCATGGCCGCCTGGAGATGATGTAGCCCAGGAGGCGAGGTACCCATGAAACCCCAAGGACAGAGTGGGAGGTGGAAACAGCCTTATTTAAGTCCTGGGGTTGCACAGGGCGGGTCCCACACAGGGACTCTTCCAGGAAACCCACAGGCCCTCGTGAGAAAGCATGGACATCAGGTTTCATTGGTGCAGCCTTTCCAACCCCTCCTCCTCTCCCCACTCCAGCTCTCTGAAGGAGCCACAGACAACCTTGTTGTAAAAATTAATCAGGAAAATATTGTATGTATCACATAATAAAATGTAATGTTATAAACTGCTTACCACATGTTAAATGCTAAATAAAAGATGACTGCTCTTCTTGTAATTGAAGATACTTCATTTTTTTTTTTTAAATGGATGTAATGGAGAAGGGAATGGAGATGAGTTTGAGAGTCATTTAACTTTCGAAAGGCAGAATAAGTGAAGTGGAAGGAGCTTTGGCCAAAGATCCTGCAAACTTTGATTTTAGTGTTGGATCTGCCAACGATTTGCTGTTTTAAGTGCTAGGGAAGTCACATTACCTCTGACAGAAATCTGTGCCCCCATGGAGTTTATATTGTCAGAGTGGGAGAAAGGATGGATGGTAAAAGTAAAAAATATATAAAGAAAACTGGAAAATATTCTGACCAAGAAAAAAATTTTTAGGCTTCTAGGCAATTTGGTTTTGAATACAATGAGGTGAAAGCTCAGTTGAAAAGCATCCTTTCATCCCTTGATTTGACCCTTTCTATAGTACTTAGGTGCTACCACCAGATTGAAAAAAATAAATTTCATATGAAAATTGGCAAATATATGCAAAAGTAGAGAGAATAGTAAAATATACTCTCATATACACATTACCCAGACTCAGTAGTTAGCAGTGTTTTTCTCTATGGTTTCAACTATTTCCTTCCCCTGCTCTCTCCTCTCCCTCTCCCCTTTCTGACCCCATGCTTCTAGAGGACTCCAGGACTCCTGAGGATGCTGCTGTGCTCAGAAATGCTCTGTCATTGGTTTAAACTCATCAGTGGCCTGGTTGGCCTAGCCTTCTGTCCTTTTTAAATACAAGGGTAGTGGACTTAACCAGTGTGGTGGCTTCACGGAGTTCCCTGTCTCTACCTACCTGTCCCAGGACGTAGACCAGGCACCGCTCAGTGGCAGTGCTTGGGAACTACACTTTCATCAGTAGCTTGGCGGCAGGAGAAAATGGGTTGTCACTCTTGCCCACTGAATGCAGAAGTAGTATCATTCTCATTCCTTCCCTTCCCCTTTCTTTTCTTCCCTACAGCAGCTTCTCTGAATGGGAAGATAGTGAGTTGGCCAAGCAATCTAGTGGCATATAATCGAATATTCCTGCTATCACAGTGTTAACACTCTTGCATTATTAAGGGCTTCCCTAGATTTTATCTGGGGAAATAGATCTCCCTGTCTGAATGGGCTAGCTTCTTTAATCCTAACTTTGCTCCACGCCTCCTAACATCCTTAAAGAGACTTAGGTCCATTTGCCCTTCTTACTACCTGGAAGGCATCCTGCCCTTTGGAAGGAGCACTCCTGTTCTTTCTGGCTAGGATCCTTCTCCATGCATCCTTTCCTGTGATACCAAGAAAACACATATTTCCGCCCCCCCCTTCCCCCCCCCCCATTCACTGTGTTTTTCTGGACTCTTTAGTCCAATTCTTTCCTGCCCTTGCCTGAACCTCTACTATCTTCCACAGTGCAATACCATACTCCGGTTTTCCTTGCTTTCTGCTACAGAATATCCTTTCTGGACTGTGGTAGGTAACATTTCAACTTCAGCAGACAGACTGTTTTCTTTTCTGGCAAATTGCAGGGACTCTGTGTTTATAGGTGAATGTATACATAGTTCCTGTGCATTAGGCACTGCAGTATTAACCCCTTAAATTTTGTTGCCTTCTGAACAAGCATGGTATTGGCATTTCATGCTGTTTCTGTTCTTTGGCCAGTACATTTAACACTCCTTATTCTCCTCTTCTCTAATCACAGCACATTTACTGCATGTTGTGCAAAAAGCAGTGGGCTCTGAAAGTAGGGACTTTGTCCCTGTGATGCTCCATAAATAATTGTTGAGCAAATGAATGAGAACAAGAGCAATTGACTGAAGGATTTCAAGTAGTGAAAAATAAGTCTGAATGGTGAACAACACAGATCAAACTAGAAGGCTTTGCATACTGTGTTAACAAAGTACTGAATCATATAAGCAACAAAGGCACCATTTCATCCAGCCATTAATTTATGCAATTTAGAAAGGTATAATTTGTATCGTGCAAAAAAGTACACATACCTTAAATGTACAGCTTGATGAATTTTTACATATGTATATATTTGGCAGTTACAGCTCAGATCCAGAAAATATTTCCAGAATCCCAGATGGGGTGAGGGTAGCTTTTATTTTTGGTTCACAACATTTTGAATACCAAGTCCCATGGTTGGTCTGTGGTATAACTAGGATTGGAATTATTACAGTTGTTCCTGGGATTAGCAAGTCTGTAGACTTGAATAAAAACACTAGTTCATACCATCTAACCATGTGACAAAAATAATATTATGGTTAATGTTTATGAACCATCAGCATGCCTTGGCACTTTATATGCATGACTTCTTGTTACCTGTTCCACCAGGTTTTTTCGCTCTCCTATTTTATAGATGCTAAAGGTTAGAAAGGTAAAGTCATTTGCCTCCAGTCCCACAGCTAGCAAATAGAGTTAGACTTCAATCCAGGACTGCCCTTCCTCAGAGCCCGATTTCTTGTTGGTGATCAAATATCTGGTACCCAAGTTTAAACAACAAAAATGTTATGTCTTTATGGTGGGAGGTGATTATTCTGTTTGTTGCCTGCACATGATGAATGCCTGTTTTAGACATATTCTGAGCCGTGGCTTATTAGAATTATGAAAGGGAAAGAGGGTCTCTGGTTTTGTGACAGCCATGTCCAGAGTGATGTTGTTACTGAACTCAAGGGGCTCGCCACTTGGGGTGTTCTGTTCAAGAATGAGGCATAGTTGTTACAAGGTAGTTTGATTTACTTGCAGCAAGGAAAGGAAACAGGGTTTATATCCAAAGCTCTGTCTTGCCCAGATCTTGAGGCCCTAGATCTAACAGTGTTCCTTAGGATGGATCTCTATGAGACAAGAAGATACTTTTCAGTAAGGATGACTCTTTAAAGTCTACATATAATAGTAAGACGATGGGCTCTACAGACAACTTTTGAAAACAGGACACAATATAGATGAAATGTGGACCTAAATATCCAGAAACTCCAAAATTAGTTTGTCTTAAAAATTAATATGAATGGAATAAGTTCTTGCCAGTGTTAGTAAAGTGGCAAACTTTTTACAACATTAAGATTGTTTCAGGAACTAAGACATCCAAAGAAAACATGAAACTTCCATAGCCACTAAATTTATTTTAATGGCCCTCAAAGTTGCTTAAACTACAAGTCTCCTAAAAGTGGTAATGCTTTAATTTGGTTTCACAATGCAAAAAGCACCCATCTCATTGAAAGAACTCTAGCTATTATGCATGACCTGGACATTTGAAAAATATAGTTAATATTTGTCTATTCTGTTTTCAGACAAAGTGGGAACGACAGTGGGCACATTTTAGGGCATTTAGGCATAAACTGGGAAGACTCAGTGAAATTCAGGTTTGTGAGGTGAAAGCATGGCAAGAGGTGTCAGATTGCTGTGGAGAAACATGTTTCAGGAAACATCTTAAAAATATATAAACAGCGTGCTTTATCCCACTTGCTTGGCGAAAGGCTGCAGTTTTGTTTGGAGTAGTCGGTACAAAGAATATTGTTGCCAGTTGTATTTACTTTCTGAAGAGGTGTGGGTGCCAAGAAGTGAGTTCAGGATTGTTTTGATATCTGTTTATTTTTAAATGGGGAATGGGGTAGTGATGGAAATGGCTTTCTACTCCAAGCTGCTCCTGTTGGTAAATGTTTCTTTTACAGACTTTGTTTAATAAATTATGCATTTAAGTGAAACCATCAATTGGGAAGTAGGATTTTGGATGCTTAATTCTGTGATTAAAGTTAACCCTAAAATATAACTGTGGCAAGTATCCCTCAAACATAAAATAAATATGTAAAGTCATGGTAGCAGGCAGGTCATTGTTCTCACCCTTTCTACCCCGCCCTCCTCAAACCAAGGGTTTCTTCACTGTCCTGTGCAGAGTGCCTGTGTCTGCGTAGCTTTTTGGAGTTTGCATAGGTCACCATGCCCAGGGCTGTCACTTAAGAAGGCTGTGTCCCAGGAGCCAAGCAGGTCCTGCTGCCAAGAACCTTTGCCTGAACAATGGCTGAACACCTCTGGCGTTGGTTCTTAGCGGTGAACTGCCTTCCTCCGAGTCATTCCCTCAGATTTTGTAATGAGCCAGTGGGAGGGGAGTGAAGGAGATAGCAGAACAGGGTGATGTCAGTGTCCTAGTTAGTGCTCTTCTAGGGAACTAAGTCTCTCAGATTTTTGTGGTTGCTGTTGTTTCCTTGTTAAAAACCTTTTTTTAAAAAACTGAAATATAATACACAGACATTTATTTGGCTCGCTAAGACGCTTCCCTTCTGACTGCTACCTGAACTGTGCTTCCTGCTGGTGATGATTTCAGAGGATAACAGTTGGGAGACTTTGCTAACGGAAGGGGGAAATTGAAATTAAGATAACAACAAGAATACCAGTGAAAGAATAAGTTGAGATCCCCATAAATGAAAGAATCCTGAAGTCGTGTTTCTTATGATAATATTATTCAAGGCCGGTGAAAAGACTAAGAGGAGGCATGAGAAAAGAAGCGGGACATGCAGTCTTCGAGGCCTCTCTCTTTGTTGTCTCCGTTTGTTCCAACTACTTTGTTCGTAGGACTGATGCTTACGGTCGGGTTGCAAATAGACCTGAATTTTAATTTATCGTGTTTTCTTAGTTTTTCTTGATAGCTAGATTCTTAGGTGTATATATAAGTTAATTATGAGAACAACCTGCAGATGTTTTATAGTCTTCTTGCATATTTCAGATATGACGATTCAGATACTTAATTTTTTTTCTCCATTTGAAAACTGCTTCATTTAATGGGGAATTGACATAGTAGCGATAAGCCCTAATACAATGAAAATTTTTTGATTAATTCTGGATATGTGGGATTTGATAAAGTTACATCGGTACTTGTTTAGGCAAACATGAATTTTAAAACAAGGTAATTTTTCTTACAGTCCTATTTTGTGACGGATTATGATCCAACCATCGAGGATTCCTACACAAAGCAGTGCGTGATAGATGACAGAGCAGCCCGGCTAGATAGTAAGTAATCTTCCTTTATTTGATAGTTCATATATCCTATTTTTAAAAACTAAGCTCTGACGTTTTTCTAGGTTAAATATAATAGAAATATTAGATAATCTTACACATAAGCCTGTCTCTTTCTTATGTTTTAATTGATAAATCTGCACATTGGGTAATTTAAATATTCCTCAGTAAATGTAAGGTAAAACAGCACCTGGATTGATCTTGTTCTGGGGAAACTAGTCCTATAACATTATAACTTGAAGTTGTGTTTATTGGGCTATTTGGGAAAAACGTGAGGTTTTATCTCTTTCTAGTGTTAGTAAAAAAAAAATTTAGCTTCCATGGCCTAAAAAGGCTTTATTAGGCCATTGCTAGCAGAAAAAAAAAAAAAAAAAAGGCCAGTCTTGGGGCATGGAGCCTACACTACCAACAGCATGGCTGCGGGGGAGGTGGGGGAAGGGGGAAGATAGCACGCCGTCCGGAGTTTTGCAAGTGGTTAACACATTAGGTGTGGGGAGAAAGATGTAAGTCATTCTGAAAAGGATTTCCATTGCCTATAGACCAAGGGGATGGGAGAAAGTGAAGCGGGCTAGTTCTGGGATAGGCCCGAAGAGTCCAAGGAAGAGGCGTCGGCTCCCGTGGGTTAGTGGTGGACAGCAGATTCGAAAATTCATGTGTAAATAAGAAGTGGGGCCCTAACCGGTTTGGCTTAGTGGTTAGAGCGTCGGTCTGCGGACTGAAGGGTCCCAGGTTCGATTCCGGTCAAGGGCATGTACCTTGGTTGCAGGCACATCCCCAGTGGGGGGTGTGCAGGAGGCAGCTGATCGATGTTTCTAACTATCCCTCTCCTTTCCTCTCTGTAAAAAAAGAAATAAAATATATTAAAAAAAGAAGTGGGGCTCCTGGGGTTCTGTGGTGCCCCGCTATTCTCTCTTTTGGGTAATCGTGGGAATAGCCACCTGGAAATTAATCCTAAATTCCAGCAGATACACTGGAATGTGAGCAGTCTTTTGTCAGTCCTGGTCCACAGACTGACTGTCTCTCTCACTCTCTGGCAGCTATAATTGTAATTTAGAATATCCAAGGATTTTCTTTTTCTTGTACTACCTTTTGGTAAAACTTAAACTAGGTGAAGTAAATAAAGAAGAGCTTCGATATTTGTTAATTTGCTTAGAATTTATAGCACAGAGGCTTTAGCAAATTTTTTTTTTTTTTTTTTGCTTGGCTAACACTTCACCTCTCCACAAAAGAAAGCCCTGTCCCTTTGACTAGTACAGTCCTTTTTTTCACAGAGATGAAGGAAAACATTAGCACCTGCACTTGAAGTATGGTATTTGGGGTGTAAAGCAGAGTTTCCTTTTGAATTTATAGGTATCTTTTCTAGTTCTTTCCATAGAGGAGATAAACATTCAAATGAATTCAGAGGTTATCTGACTCTAACTGCCTTGATGTATTTGATATTTTTAACCTTGTAATTGGTATGCTAATATATTCTAACTACAAAATCAACCTGTGCTGATGAAGGTAATTCTGAAACCGGCTGCCATTAGAATATATATGTCTTTCATATTGAGAATAAAGTACTAAGAGGAGAAGAATTCCATTGCTTTTTTAAAATATATTTTATTGATTTTTACAGAGAAGGAAGGGAGAGGGAGAGGGATAGAGAGTTAGAAACATCGATTCAGCTGCCTTCTGCACACTCCCTACTGGGGATGTGCCTGCAACCAAGGTACATGACCTTGACCAGAATCGAGCCAAATGGTTTCTTTATCACACTAAATATGACATGCTCTGAAGGACTTACATTAATTGGACCTGCCTTTGTGGGAGGCAATTTTTACATTGAAAACATGGACACAGTTACAGTTGTTATTTTTTCTTTAGTTCTAGATACAGCAGGACAAGAAGAGTTTGGAGCTATGAGAGAACAGTATATGCGAACTGGCGAGGGTTTCCTGTTGGTCTTTTCAGTCACAGATAGAGGCAGGTTTGTACCAACATTAAAATGGAGATCTCTCTAGTCTAGACCAGCAGTTGCCAACCGGTGGTCCGCGGACCACTGATGGCCTGTGAGGTCCGAAAGGTTGGTGACCGCGGGTCTAGACCACTGTTTTATTGAATTTGGATTTTCTGGTTTTTAGAAAGAAAAAGAAATAGAGTATTAAATGGGACATGGGACATATGCTGCTCCTTGGCCAAATTAATTGTTTTTCTTTTTTTAGTTTTGAAGAGATCTATAAGTTTCAAAGACAGATTCTCAGAGTAAAGGATCGTGATGAGTTTCCAATGATTTTAATTGGTAACAAAGCAGATCTGGATCACCAGAGACAGGTGAGAAGGAATTTTGCATTTGGGAAAACAGTTGTTTCTATGTAAGTGAGTGGATGTATTTAATGCAACAATTGAAAGTGCCATGATAGGAAAACTGTGCTGTTTGACATAGCACACTGTTTATAGAAGTCACAATAGGTAAGAAATAAAAAGGTAGGAGATTTGGGGAAATTAAGTTTTCACCTTTTTTTGCGAAGAGCTTTAGTGGACTGTATAAACCTGCAAGCATTTGTACTAGCTCCAGTTCACATGTTAAATTTCTTGGGTAACATCCAAAACTCTAATTTAGTTAGACATTCTTAAAATTACCCCCAAAGGCCTAATTTATTCATTATTAGCGCTAAATTACTTCCATGTAGAGAGTGGATTTTATTTAAATGACAGGATTGCAAGAAAAGAATATTTTCAGTATTTAGTTGCAGGCTGGTTTATACTAACAATTCTTTTTTTTAAAATTTTCTTTATTGATTAAGGTATTACATATGTGTCCTTATCCCCCCATTGCCCTCATGCCCTCATCCCCATGTTGTCTGTGTCCATTGGCTAGGCTTATATGCATGCATACAAGTCCTTTGGTTGATCTCTCCTCCTTACCCCCACACTCCCATGCCTTCCCTCTGAGGTTTGATGGTCTGATCGATGCTTCCCTGTCTCTGGATCTGTTTTTGACCATCAGTTTATGTTCTTCATTATAGTCCACAAATGAGTGAGATCAGGTGATATTTATCTTTCTCAAACTGAGTTATTTCACTTAGCCTAATGCTCTCCAGATCCATCTATGCTGTTGCAAATGATAGGAGTTCCTTCCTTTTTACAGCAGCATAGTATTCCATTGTGTAGATATACCACAGTTTTTTAATCCACTCATCTGCTGATGGGTATTTAGGCTGTTTCCAAATCTTAGCTATTGTAAATGGTGCTGCTATGAACATAGGGGTGTATATATCCTCTCTGATTGGTGTTTCTAGTTTCTTGGGATATATTCCTAGCAGTGGGACCCCTGAGTCAAATGGGAGTTCCATTTTTAACTTTTTGAGGAAACTCCATACTGTCTCCCACAGTGGCTGCACCAGTCTACATTCCCAACCAGCAGTGCATGAGGGTTCCTTTTTCTCCGAATTCTTGCCAGCACTTGTCGTTTGTTGATTTGTTGATGATAGCTATTCTGACAGGTGTGAGATGGTACCTCATTGTTGTTTTGATTTGCATCTCTTGGATGTTTAGTGACTTTGAGCATGTTTTCATATGTCTCTTAGCCTTCTGTATGTCCTCTTTCAAAAAGTATCTATTTAGGTCCGTTGCCCATTTTTTTTTATTGGATTGTTTATCTTCCTTTTGTTAAGTTGTATGAGTTCCCCGTAAATGTTGGAAATTAAACCCTTATCAGAGATAACATTGGCAAATATGTTCTCCCATGCAGTGGGTGTTCTTGTTGTTTTGTTGATGGTTTCTTTTGCTGTGCAGAAGCTTTTTATTTTGATGTAGTCCCATTTGTTTATTTTCTCTTTAGTTTCCATTGCCCTAGGAGCTGTATTGGTGAAGGTATTGCTTCGGCATATGCCTGAAATTTTGCTGCCTGTGGATTCCTCTAAGATTTTTATGGTTTCCCATTTTACATTTAAGTCCTTTATCCATTTTGATTTTATTTTTGCATGTGGTGTAAGTTGGTGGTCTAGTTTCATTTTCTTGCATGTATCTGTCCAATTTTTCCAACACCATTTATTGAAGAGGCTGTCTTGACTCCATTGTATGCTCTTGCCTCCTTTGTCAAATATTGAGTATAATGGCTTGGATTGATTTCTGGGTTCTCTGTTCTGTTCCATTCGTCTATATGTCTGTTCTTGTGCTAGTACCAGGCAGTTTTGAGAATCGTGGCTTGGTAATATAGCTTGATATCTACTTTCTTATTCTTAAACTTACAACACTTTCTTCCCCTTCCTCTCAGTTTGTATGAGTGATATTTTTCTGTTTCACTGAGAAGTTTCTACATGTCGATCTCCACATGAACTAACCTCAGTGCACATGTATCCCACCAATTCTTCCTTCCCCCACTTACATGGATAAACTCTTCACCTCTGTATGACCAGCCCTTCCTGTAGCACTGGGTCCCGTTCCTTCTCACCAGCTCATGGGCACCGCCCCAGTGATTGTTTCATTTGAGTTGCTCCATTTCTCTCCTGCGTGGTCATTCCCATTAGCATACAACATGCTACAATCTTTAAAACAAAAAGGAATTATAGCAAATACTTGTTCTTAATCTGACATTTCTCTCCAAGTACTTTTTTGCTGCTCCACTCAATAGCAAAACTCCTTAAAAGCATTGTACACTTGCTCCCTCTGCTTTCTTTCCTGCCATTCTTGCTGGCGCTGACTTCTGGCATGCAGTGCCCCAGTCAAGGTCACCACTTACGCAGATGTCAGTGACATTTGACACAGTTGCTCACATTCTCCTCTTTGAAACACTGTTTACTTAGCTCTGAGACACCATTCCCTCCCCTTCTCCTCTCCTCTGCAGTGGCCTTTGTTGGCTCCTCCCCATCTTATCTTTCTAGGGTGTCTTAGGGCCCAGGGATGTACAAGGACAAACGTGCCTCCCAGCCTTGAGGGCCATACTCAACTACATTTGAAATTGAAATGTTACCTTTTTAAAGTCTCTTCAAAATTAAAGGTGATGTTCTGTAATGTCTTGACACCCTTAATTGCTCTACCAACTGAGCCCGGGGAGGCCATAGGAACTCCCCCGCCCCTTTTAGAAATGCTTACATTTTGGTCATCTCCAGGTTCTTAGTCAGTAACCAGTCAGACTTGCTCATAGTTGTTGATCTAGCTCATTCATTTTTGCCTTTGTCTTAGACACGATCCTTTGAACTTTCTCTAGCTTCTAGCCTATTTTCTCTTTGATAGCAAATGCCAGTTCCCCACGTTCTCTGAGTGTGTGCTCAGCCTTGGGCTTCCTGCCACTGGCCCCTGAGACTAAATCCATCAGGGAGGGGAGATTAGCCAGAAGCAGCTTCGCCTGCTTCCTTTGGCTTCCGTATCTCCCTAGACTTGTTCTTTCATCTATTCAAAATTTATTAAACTCTTTTTCCAGACACTGACAACAGAGCAGTAGGAAAAAACAAAATCACTGAAGTTTATAGAAAGAGATTTATAGAATTTGAATGGTTATTTAGCATTACCACATACCTGATCCCTTAGAGATGCATTGATCATTTTGTTTATCCTATCAAAGTGCAGGGAGAGCATATAGGTAACTGATTGGCTTGCTCTTGCTAAAATGTAAGAGCAGGTAAGTATGACAGCACCTTGATGCTGAAACTTAATACAGCAGTGTGTGGTCTCGGGCTGTGGACTTTACGAACCTACGATTTCAAGTTCCTGTCCTTCAGACAGCTCTGTCTAGAATGCACTGTCCTTAGCCCCCTTTTCCTCCCTGACTTGCCTTAGCTCGTCCCTTTCTTTCCCCTTCGTTAGGTGTTTAATTGCTAGTGGCCCACGTCAACTCCCAGTGAGGGGCATGCAGGAGGCTGCCGGTGGTTTCTCTCCCTCACCCTTCCTCTCTCTCTCAAAAAACAACAACAAAGGAACTCATTACACTTATAATGATAGCTACCTAAATGTGCTAACTCCTGTTTGTCAGCACCTGGGCCACAGTGTGCCCCTGCCGCCTCCTAGGAAAAAGAACTCATCCCTCTCTAACAGTAGATCAAGGGTCTTCTAGCCTTACCTGTTCGTGCCTTGACTGCATCTCAGAGGTTTGTCAGCTGTTGACTTGAAGTACGTGCACTGAGGGCCTCTCAGTTTCCACCTGTTGGTTTTGTTCATGCTTTATCCTTAGCACATAGAACAAAGATGCACTCAGTAAATATTTGCTGAATGAATGAATTGGCATCAACGAATCAAGATGTGGTATTAATGTAATGACTCTTTCCACATAATAGGTTTGAAAAACAAGTTTTGCTTCTGTAAACTTAGGTTATTCATTAACTACACACATCCCTAAATATTACAAGTGCTGTGGTCTGTTCCATTTAAACCCAGTTTGTTTTAATGAAGTTGCTCTCATCATTCTTGATTTGGTCTTCTCTCTTTGGAAATATGTAATATTACATAAGTTCATATTATTGTGGATTTCTGCTACTATACATTGTGCCTTGGAATAGTCTCCCTGGAGGTTTCTAAATGTGTAGATCAGTGAATTTGTTGCATCAGATTCACTTCAATTGTTTAAAACAAAACATTTCTAGATAGGGCTCAGACCTCCCAAATCAGAATATCCAGGGGATAAGGCTGAGTATTTGGCATCTTTATAAAACTCTCTGAGGAACCTCTAAGAAAGCCTTGTTTGTGAGCCTTCAAGCTTCTGTCAATTTCTGGCTTCACAGTGCTGTGGCTTTGCTTTGTTCCACGTGATGTTCATTTTCTTTGTGTTGGTGGTAGCAATGCTATTCCCACTCAGTTAAAATTAGGCTACATCAGTGAGCTCGACAGCAACTTTATATGTGGTTAGAGAGTTCTTGAGCAGAAATATGGTTGTACAAACTTTGCTGACCGTAATTCCTGGAAGACAGTGGTGTGAGACCATGCTTTAAAAATAAATAAATTAAGCACATACACAGTCTTAGCAGTGGGATTGTTTTATCATCTAGACCATTAATTTGTTAATTTTCTTACTGTCTATAAAGACTGGTCATTTGCTGTTCCCCACTAGCTGAATTACATTATGCAGGCGGGATAAGGCAAACTACCTTTTTGAAAAATAATTGAGCGGAAAGACAAATAGAAAATTCTTAAGGACACATATTTTCCTTCCCCAGTCAAATTTCTATTAATAAAGTAAGTTGTTGAGATGAACTTGTCTCAAATATTTATTTTTATTTTTCTCCCTATATCATCTTTTATTTCAAGGTGAACTTACTTGATTGGTCATATTCACTAACATATGTTTATTTAGTTAACTACTTTGCACTCTTCTAGGCTCTTGATTTACAAAGACAAGTATTCCTTATTCCCTAGCTACAAAGAACACAATGTCAGGAGATGAGATAATAGCAGAAGAACGAGAAACCTAAACCAAAAATTACAGTGTAGTGTAGTGTGTTAACACTTAGCACAGCCTCGGCAGGGTGTGACGGGAGTCCTGGCAGGTTCTTCTAAAACAACATCAGCACTAAGGAGAAATTGCTGATTGCTTCAGTCTTAAAGTATTAGTAAGAAACAAATGAAGAGTATGGAGTTGGGAGGTCTCTTCCAGAGAGAAGGAACAGAATTTGTGACAACATGGGGGTACTTTTAAAGGAAGGAATTTACCATGTCAATTTTTTTTTTAAAGGACATTTAAAAAAAATATTCTTTTTTTTAAAAATATATTTTATTGATTTTTTACAGAGAGGAAGGGAGAGAGATAGAGAGTTAGAAACATCGATGAGAGAGAAACATCGATCAGCTGCCTCCTGCACATCTCCTACAGGGGATGTTTCCGCAACCCAGGTACATGCCCTTGACCGGAATCGAACCTGGGACCTTTCAGTCCGCAAGCCGACGCTCTATCCACTGAGCCAAACTGGTTTCGGCTAAAAAAAAAAAAAAATATTCTTTCTAAATTTTTGGCTTCATGAAACTTTCTTACTTGGTTTCCTTACTTGTTAATTGATTGCTTGATTTGATTGGTTTATATTTCAAAACCATAGGTCTTATGGTACATAGGCTATTTTGAAGAGAGGAAGGGTAAATTTAAAAATTACATAAACTTGAAACCTGCCTGCCACCCTTTTGGAACACAACAGGGTATAAAGTGTTATGAAGTACTTGTTAAATGTATATGCATTAATGTAATAATAACCTAATGGTATTTCATTGAGGTTGCTGAATTTTGGGAATGGAATTTATTAAATTGGGAGAACAAACTACCTGAAAAGATTAGAGAGAACAATGCCTTGAGCTCAGATAGCATCAGAAATAATTCTGATTGGTCTGAGTGGAAAACCTCATAATTCTTGGAGTATTGAATGGTGTTTCATTTCACTAGTGGGGGAGAATTAGCCCTAGACTAAATGCTGTTCTGGCACTGTATAACAAAAAGGATCAAACTTCCCAAATAACTGAATCTCAAAAGAAGGCTCAAAACATATATAGGAATACAAACTATCCAGAACTTAGTAGGTCAAAGTCCAGTACCCAACCATTCACTCAAAAATTACTAGGCATGTAAAGAAGCAGGAAAATATGACTCATAATAGGAAAAAAAATAGTGAATAGAAACAGACCCAGAAATGACAGTTAACATAATTAGTGAACTCAGACATTAAAACATATTCCTATATTAAAGAAGCTAGAGAAAAGACTGAATATGTTAACTATAGATATGAAGATGTATAAAGATCAAAATAGAACTTCCAGAAATTAGATCTACAGTGTCTGAGATTAACAGCAAAATAAAGGATGACAAATTTCTAAATTTGATGAAAACCATAAACTTGTATATCTAAGAAGCTCAGCAAACCGTGAGCACAAGAAGTATGAAGAAAATGACAATAAGGCATATTATCATGAAATTGTTTAAAACTCGTGATAGAGAATTTGAAAAATGACAAGAGGAGTGAAGATAAAGATGCGACCAGTCATCATAGTTTCTCATGGGAAACAATGCAAACCAAACTGGAGTGACCCAACATCTTTGAAGTACTGAAAGAAAAAACTGGCCCTGACTGGTTTGGCTCAGTGGATAGAGTGTTGGCCTATGGACTGAGGGGTCCCAGGTTCGATTCCAGTCAAGGGCATGTACCTTGGTTGTGGGCACATTCCCAGTAGGGGGTGTGCAGGAGGCAGCTGATCGATGTTTCTCTCTCATCGATGTTTCTAACTCTCTATCCCTCTCCCTTCCTTGTCTGTAAAAAATCAATAAAATATATTTTAAAAAAACAAAAACAAAACAAAACTGTTGCCTAGAATTCAATACCCACTAAACATTCATTTAAAAAATGAAGGTGAAAAAAAGACTTTTCCCAGGTATACAAAAAGTGAAAGAATTCAATACCAGCAGACCTGCATTATAAGAAAAATAAAAGAAGAGAAATTATACCAAATGGAAATCTGGATCTATACAAAGAAATGAAGAGCACCAAAAATGTTAATTATGTGGGCAAATGTAAATTACTTTTGTTATTTAAATCTCTAAAACAATTTAATGTTCAAAGCAAGAATAACAATGTATTGTGAGGTAAAAGGTAATAAAAAAAGGCAGAAGGAAGAAACTTATTTTGTAATAAGGTTCTTAAACTAACATGAAGTGGTACAATGTAATTTGAATTAGTGTGATGAGTGAAAATGTGTATTATAAACTCTAAAGCAATCATTAAAATAACATAATAAGTATGCAGTTCATTAATCAACATAGGAAATAATATGGAATCATTAAAAAACACAGTTAATCCACAACAAGGCAGAAAAAGGAAAAGTAGGACAAAGAACAAATAGGATGGACAGGAAACAAATTTCAGGGTGGCTCAACTATATCAACATTAAATGTAAATAGTGTGAACACCTCAACTGAAAGGCAGATATTGTCAGATTGGATAAACAAAGCAAGACCCTACCAGAAATCTACTTTAAATGTGAAGACACAAATAGGTTAAAAATAAAAGCTTGGGCTAAAATATACCATGGTAACACTAATGAAAAAACAGTTGGTCCTGGTCAGTGTGGCTCAGTTGGTTGAGCATCGTCCTGTGCACCAAAAAGTCACCAGTTCAATTCCTGGTCAGGGCATATGTATGAGTTGCAGGTTTGTTCCCTGGTTGGTTGGGGTGCGTGCAGGAAGTAGCTGATCGATGTTTCTCTCTCATATTGATGTTTCTCTCTCTCTCTCTCTCTCTCTCTCTCTCTCTCTCTCTCTCTCTCTCTCTCTCCCCCCCCCCCCTTCTCTCTAAAAAAATCAATAAAAACATTAAAAAAACCACACACAGTTGAAATGGCTCTATACATATCAAAGTAGATTTCAGCAAATAATATTACCAGGAATAAAGAGGATTGTGTCATAATGATAAAGAGGTTAATTCATCAAGAGAACATAACAATCCTAAATATTCATGCACCTGATAGCAGCTTCAAAATTCTTGAAGCAAAAATTGAAAGAACTACAAAGAGAAATGGACATATTTATACTAAGAGTCAGAAATTTCAGCTCCCCTCTCTCAATAGTTGACCGACCAAGCAGAAAGAAAATCAATAGTGAGATATATAGGTGGCTTGAACAACACTATCAAACAACTTATCCTTAATGACATTTAATGAACGCTTCACCTAACAAGAGCAGAATGCACATCTTTTGAAATAAGAGTGGATCACAGAACAAATCTCAATAAATTTAAAGGGATTCTAATGAGACAGCATATATTTTGTTTTAATTCCATAGTGGAATTAAATTGGAAATCAATAAAAAAGAAATCTAGGTAATCTCCAAACATGGGGAAACTACATACTTCTAATCCTTGATAAAAAAAAAACAACAACAATAAAAAACAAAAAACACCCAAAGGGAAATTACAAAGCACTATAAACTGAACAAAAATTAAAACAACATATCAAAATTTGTGGGAGCTACTGAAGAAGTATTTAAAGAAGTTTATAGGACTAAATTCTTTTATTAGGAAAGAAAGGTCTCAATGCAATGACTTCCACCTTAAAAACTAAAAGAAAAAGAGTAAGTTAAAGCCATACTAATCAGAAGAATGGAAAGCAATGAAATGGAAAATAGAAAACACAGGGGGAAAAAAACCCAACTTATTTTTAGGTCAGTGACAAATCTGGCTAGAATGGTAAAAAGGAGAGAAGACACAATTACCAACATCAGTAATGGGAAAGATACCATCACTTCAGATCTTATAAATATATAAATATTTAAGAAATAATGAAGAAATACTATAAACAACTTTATACTAATAAACTAATAACTTTACACATGTTAGATGAAATAGACATATTCCTTGGAAGGTGCGAATTACCAAAGCTCACTCAACCTGAACAGTACTGTATCGATAAAATAAATTTAATTTGTTGTAAGAACCTTCCCTTAAACAAAACCACAAACCTAGATGGGCTCTTTAGTGAATTATGTAGAAACAATTTTGCTGAAACTTCCAGAAAATTGAAGAAGAGGGAATTCTGTACCACTCATCACATGAAGCAGCATTGTTCTGATACTAAAACCAGACAAAGGTGTAAGAAAACTACAACCCAACCTCTCTCATGAACAGAGATGTAAAACGGAGATTTTTAACAAAGAGAATTCAACAATATGTGGAAAGGGCAGTGCATCATCCCTTAAGTGGGGAATGCAGTATTGGTTTAACATGTGGAAATGAATTAATAAAATTCACCATATCAACAAACTAAAAAGGAAAAAATCATATGATCTTAATAGACACAGAAAAAAAACATTTGACAAAATCCAACATCCATTCCTGATGAAAACACTTTGCAAATGGAATAGTGAGGACCTTGGTTAGCCTGATGACGAAGGACAACTCATGTCAATTAGCATAAAGTGTTTGACAGTGTGGTTCAGGCCATCTATGCCACTACTGATTTTCTTTCTTCTTGCTCAATTATTGAGAGAGGGATGCTGAAATTTCTGCTGTTATAGATACATAGAACCCTACCTGCAACACGTAATGGTGAAAGACCAAATGCTTTGTCACTACGATCAAAAACAAGTCAAAAGTACCCCCCACACCACTGATGTCATTGTCCGGGCGGTTCTAGGCAGTGAGCTAAGGCAAGAAAAAAGAAAAGGCATCCACGTCAGAAAGGAAGCAATAAAACTTTTTATTAGCTAATGACATAAGCTGTTTATGTAGAAAGGCTATTACCAAAGATCACCTAGATAAATGAGTTTAGCGTGTTTCCAGGGTGTAACACAAATACATAGAAGTTATGATCTTATTTTTGTAGAGAAAAAGGTATATCATTGAAAAACCAGAAGAATGTGCTTCTCTATAGGTGACAGGCTCCTAATTTTCCTTTTCTGTTTTCCCATACCTTTTTTCTAACTTTTCTGCAAGTGTTTACTTTTGTGATAATGACAGCAATGAAGTCTTTTTTCAAATACATACCTTTTCAGTCCCACTACATAAATGTAAATGTAATGTGGTTTATTAATTTTAGGCAGATATCACTATTCTGACCTTTCACATTTTTTTTTTAATTAAATCTTTATTGTTCAGATTATTACATTTGTTCCCTTTTTTTTTTCCCCCCATAACTCCCCTCCTCCCAGTTCCCGCCCCACCCTCCGCCCTCACTCCCCACCCACTGTCCTCATCCATAGGTGCACGATTTTTGTCCAGTCTCTTCCCACATCTCCCACACCCCTTTCCCCCCCAAGAATAGTCAGTCCATTCCCTTTCTATGTCCCTGATTCTATTATAATCAACAGTTCATTCTGTTCATCAGATTATTTATTCACTTGATTCTTAGATTCACTTGTTGATAGATGCATATTTGTTGTTCATAATTTGTATCTTTACCTTTTTCTTCCTCTTCCTCTTCTTAAAGGATACCTTTCAGCATTTCATATAATCCTGGTTTGGTGGTGATGAACTCCTTTAGCTTTTCCTTATCTGTGAAGCTCTTTATCTGACCTTCAATTCTGAATGATAGCTTTGCTGGATAAAGTAATCTTGGTTGTAGGTTCTTGGTATTCATCACTTTGAATATTTCTTGCCACTCCCTTCTGGCCTGCAAAGTTTCTGTTGAGAAATCAGCTGACAGTCGTATGGGTATTCCCTTGTAGGTAACTGAGTTTCTTTCTCTTGCTGTTTTTAAGATTCTCTCTTTATCTTTTGCTCTTGGCATTTTAATTATGATGTGTCTTGCTGTGGTCCTCTTTGGATTCCTTTTGTTTGGGGTTCTCCGCGCTTCTTGGACCTGTAAGTCCATTTCTTTCACCAGGTGGGGGAAGTTTTCTGTCATTATTTCTTCAAATAGGTTTTCAATATCTTGCTCTCTCTCATCTTCTGGCACCCCTATAATTCTGATGTTGGTACGCTTGAAGCTGTCCCAGAGGCTCCTTACACTATCCTCGCATTTTTGGATTCTTTTTTCATTTTGCTTTTCCGGTTGGATGTTTTTTGCTTCCTCGCATTTCAAATCATTGACTTGATTCTTGCGCTCCTCTGGTCTGCTGTCGGGCGTCTGTATAATATTCGTTATTTCAGTCCGTGTGTGCTTAATTTCTAGTTGGTTCCCCAATATAAGATCGAGGGTCTTATTAGTTTTCGTGTAGATCTCATTAAGTTTATCGGCAGCTTCTAAACAGTTCTTGAGAGACCTTAAAAGTGTGGTTCTGAACTCTATTTCTTCCATTGACAATTTTGTCCTGTTTCTTTGTCTCCGCATTTTGTTATGCTTCCTTGGTGCACCCCCTAGTGGTCTTTGTTCGCAGTCTTATAGATAAATCTTGATTGTTGTAGCTAATTCCAGGGAGGGTTTGACCTCCAGGCCAAGTGGCTATGAGAATCAGCTGTGTCAGCAGTGAGAGAACTTCTGTCCTCTAGGGAGGTGCTAATCTAGCCTTTGCCTGAGGCTATCCGGCAAATGCCTCTGTGCAGGGCTTGGGCAGGGCGGGTCGCACAGGATCAACAGGGTGGGCCAGAGAGAGCAGTTATGGCGGCTCTCAGTCCTGTCCCCAGGGGCTCTGCCTCTCTGAGTCCCAGCACCCGCTGCAAAGCTCGGAGAGAAAGCTGCACTCGCTCTGACCGAAGCCAGACAGTCCCGCTTCTCCCGTTTGAGTCTGGGTCCCTAAAGACTCGCCCGGATCTGGAGCTCAGAGTCTGCGACTCCCTCCCGATTGAAAACGCCAACCGCGCCCTCCGCCGCCAGCCCGCTCCGCGCACTCCGCACCTCAGAATTTGACTTCAGCACTGCGCCTCCTCTGAGTGTCCGTATGCGTTTCTCTTTCCTCCTAGTTGTAGGACTTCCACTCAGCCAGCGTTCCTGTGGTTCTGGGTGATATCCGTTCTGTGTTTTAGTTTCACTTTTGAAGTAGTTGTTCAAAGCAGCAAACTCCGGCGTTAACCTATGCCGCCATCTTGGTTCTCTCCTGACCTTTCACATTTAAAATATATAAGATATCTAACTTAGTTCAGTTAATGTGTTCTTATTCCGGCCTACCATTTTCTGTCATCAGCTCTGGTACCCTTCCCTACCTGCCTTCCTTTGCCTCCCAATGTAAGAAAGGCATTGTAAAGGCTCGTGGTCCTCTTCATTGTTCATTTCCCCCACATATTTGTGGAGCATCTCCTATGTACCGGGTACTGGGAAGTGCAGAAGTGAAAAAAACCCCAAGCCTCCTGAGGCTCGTCCTTCTCCCCATCTCTCACCTCTTGTCATTTTCTTTCTTGGTTTGCTGTACCCAGCCATTCTAGGCTTCTTTCAGTTCCTGGAACTTGGAAAGCACATTCCCCACTGTGGCCCTTGCTCGCCATGCTATTTCCTTTGTCAGGGATACCTCCTCACCCCACCTCCAGCTAGCTCCATATTCTTTTTTTAGTTCTTAGTTTAAATATCACTTCCTCAGGGAAGCTTTCCCTGACCTGCCGGACAGGGTTACAGATTCTCATAGCATCTTGACCTTTACCTTCCCAGATTTATCACTGTTGCGTTTAATACTTTCTGAGTAACCTCTAGACTGAAGTCGTGCTCCTGTCACAGGTGTGTGATCCTGAGTTCGGCGGCGCTGGGCTTCAGTGTGTGCTGAACTGTTAAGTCCTTTTGTGAGAGACCAGCTTGTCCTCTGGGTGGATTAACAATGCAACCGTGGCTGAGGGTTAGATGGAGCAGATCTCACTGTTAATACAGTACCTCACACACAACTCTTGGAATTTCAGGTAACACAGGAAGAAGGACAGCAGTTAGCACGACAACTGAAGGTGACTTATATGGAGGCATCTGCAAAGATTAGGATGAATGTAGATCAAGCTTTCCATGAACTTGTCCGGGTTATAAGGTAAGCAAAATGCATTCTAGAAATTTGTTTTAATTTATTGGATTTGACAGGTAATCACACTGTGCTTTTCAAAACCATTAACAGGGGGACCATTAAATGTTTTTCAGTAAGAAAGGAAATTGTATGTGGAAATGATTCTGATTTGGGGATT
Source organism: Myotis daubentonii (assembly GCF_963259705.1). NCBI lineage: Eukaryota > Metazoa > Chordata > Mammalia > Chiroptera > Vespertilionidae > Myotis > Myotis daubentonii. The sequence goes on along the minus strand of NC_081848.1, from coordinate 52,630,876 downwards.
AATACATGTGTTAAAATGTTTAATTAAGTACATTTTATATTCTAGGTACCTCCTACATATAAACCCTACTTTAATTAAATTGAAGTGGAGAGTCCACATACGAGTTTTGAAAAGAATCTTTGCAATTTCCAAAGGTGGTGGTGTGAGGATAGCAGTGACGGCAGCTGATGTTTAAGGGTAGTTTCTGGCAGATGCTGGGCTAAGTGCTTTACGTGAATTATTACATTTAATCCTCACCACAACCCAGTAAGTCAAATACTTTCATTTATCCCCACTTTCCGATGGGGAGACAGGTACAGAGAAGTTAACTAACTTGTCCAAAGCTTGGGCATATTAAATGGAAGAACTGGGACTTGAATCCAGAGTTCTGAGTCCAGACTTTGCTTTTAGCTTTGCTTCTTACCCAGCTCCTCCCAGCGAAGTGTAATCGAGTGGTAGATACTGAGCGTCCCCATGGGTCATGGAGTGTAATCTAGACTACAAAGAGTCTTTCTGTTAGCTGGCCTGGGAGGCCCCTGTGGTTCAGAAAGTGTTAATGGGTTCCAGGAAGCTTGAGGCAATGGGTGAAGTCCACTGGAGTTTCTGTATGTTTGTGAGAAGAGATTAGGGTGCTTTCTTGAACAGGTTTGATTTGGTTATTTTGAATCTATGCCTAGCCCCTAGCATACCCCCTGCTCTCTAGATCTACTGGGTTCTCTGCTAGTTAGATAGTTTGACAGGTCTGTGGAGTAGGCTCATGCTAATTGTGTATCTACTAGTAAGCTGACTTGACCTCTGAACTTCTTATAATTTTTAGCCCTTGACTGAGCGTTCTCTGTGGAGGGCGGTTGGTGAGGTAAAGATTATATATTTTTTACTAGTTTGCTAAAAATCTGAGGCCTGTTACTTTTTAATGAATACAGAGTCTAGACTTGCGAGAGGAAAGAGTTTTGGAGATGGATGGTGGTGATAGTTATATAACATGAATATTTTTAAATGCCACTGAACTGGACACTTAAAAATGGATAAGATGGTAAATTTTATGTCATGTGTATTGTAACATACACAGAGATGAACTAGTCCTTCTTAAAATAATTTTTACTGCCTTTTTGAAATATTTTGTCGTTGGATTTGATCCTCAGAATCTGTTTATGTCCATCCATCCCTCAGGAGTGAGGAGAAGGTAGGGCAGGCTTTCTAATGGTAGGTACTGTTAGGCGTATAAACACTACACCGGCCTAACTGGTTTTGCTCAATGGTTAGAGTGTCAGCCCTTGGACAGAAAGGTCTTGGGTTCAATTCTGGTTAAGGGCACATACCTCAGTTGCAGGCTCAATCCCTGGCCCTAGTTGGGGTGCGTGCAGGAGGCAGCCAATCGATGTATCCACATTGATGTTTCTCTCTCTGTCTCTTCCCCACCCTTCCACTCTTTAAATATCAATGAACAAATATCCTTGGGTGAGGAGTAAAACAATAGGTAAACATAACACCATCTTCTTAAATCCTCATAGCAACTGTAAAAGGTGGGTTTTTATTATTCCCTTCTAAAACATGGAGGTTCAGAGAGGTCAACTAACTTGTTTAGTACTGACTTGTAGCTAGTAAGTGGTAGGATATGGATAAGAGCATGGATAGCCCTAGCTGGTTTGCTCGGTGGATAGAGCATCGGCCTGCGGACTGAATGAAAGGTCCCAGGTTAGATTCCAGTCAAGGGCACATGCCTGAGTTGCAGGCTTGATCCCCAGTAGGGGACGTCCAGGAGGCAGCTGATCAGTGATTCTCATCATTGATGTTTCTATCTCTCTCTCCCTCTCCCTTCCTCTCTGAAATCAATTAAAAAAAAAAAGAACATGGATCAGTACCTCATAAGGGTAATTTAATATTGTGCTGTAGGGATGCATGCTTATTTTTAAGTATACCTTAGAGTCATAGAACTTTAAATTGAGAAGAGAATTTAGAGACGCTTCAGCATCTCACCCATTAATGAAGAAGCTTGGACAGCCTGTTATGCTGGTGCTAAAGCATTTGTGGGCACTCCAATCCCCAAGTTTTGCATTGATTCCCTAGGTCAGTGGTTGGCAAACTGCGGCGTGCGAACCACATGTGGCTCTTTGGCCCCTTGAGTGTGGCTTGTCCACAAAATGCCAACTTCTGCGCATGGGCCACGAAGTTTCAATTGCACTGTACGTGCGCACCCGCACGTGATATTTTGTGGAAGAGCCACACTCAAGGGACCAAAGAGCTGCATGTGGCTCGCGAGCCGCAGTTTGCCGACCACTGCCCTAGGTTAAATTTAGCATTGAAAAGCATATGCACATACACTGGACTTATCCAAAAATAACTTGCATTTGTAATAATATATTACCAAGAAGGCATATGTAGATTTTTGTAGATTTATATGTAGATTTTTCTGTCTTACAGGAAATTTCAGGAGCAGGAATGTCCTCCTTCACCAGAACCAACCCGGAAAGAAAAAGACAAGAAAGGCTGCCATTGTGTCATTTTCTAAGAATCCCTTGAGTTATAGCTACCAACTGCCAGGAAAGCCCTCACCTTCTCTCCGTAGGGTGACGTCACGGTGGTACCTTTCTAGCCTTAGGCAAGTGATCACGGTGGTGGCCTCTGACCAAGAAGTTGGCTGACCCTTTCTGTGAGGCTGACCCCATCGTCGCTTCAAGACAGATGGAAAGGAAACACTAAGGCTGCTTCAAAAGTTGTCTGATTATTTCAAAAGAGATAACTGTGTAAACAGACACATTCTTTTTTAAGGGCTTACATTTTACTAGGGATGAATCAGATTTGGAACCGAAGCTGTTTGCCAAGCTGAAATCATAGGTTTTGAAATAACTTTTAACTTCTGGAATCATATTGCCTACTGTTAACCTAAATAGAAACATAGGGAGTTTTTTTTTAAATGTGAATTTTTGCCTATCTCAAACTTTTTATGTCACCTTTAGTTACCTTAAATACACTGAATTGAATCCTCAAAAGTGAGACATCTCAGACCTTTACCGATGTTACAGCCTTTGTTTTCCAGTGGCCAAAATACCAAAATGCCTATTGTATTTATAAATTAAAAACTGCTTTAAAAGCCTTTATATTACTCCTGTTCTTAAAGGTGATAATATTCTGTGTGGCCAAATATTTGAACTCATTCTGGACTTAGGCATTTCAATGGTCTTGGTTTCCTAATTTCACTCTTTTCACAACCATGTTCAGAGTAAGAATAAAGAATTTATGTCTGTCTTCCTTTGTAAGTGTTTCTGGATAAGGGGGTTCAAAAAAAACTAAAACTGTTTTTGTTTGTAATATAAAATATGGAATTGATCTTTCCAGGGTCAGAGATGATTAATGTTTTTGCTATATACTTTTATACATTATTTTCTTATCAAACTAGTTAACAAGTATTTTTATATGTTTGTAAGCAACTATGCTTTCACAGCATACCTTGTGCATATGTAAAGATAAGTATTTAATTCTCACTGTTCACTTTTAACTGACAAAGAAAAAAAAAGTGACAACTACAGGAACTGTGGTGGAACTTGACCTGCTCTTCCGGTCCTGGTTGTGGCAATCTTTGGCCAGTCACGTAGCTACCCGAGAAACCCGCCCAGCAGAGTACAACAAGAGGAGGATCTGAAATCGCCCTCAATGTCCCGCTAGATATTGACCGTGTATCCGGTAGTACCTGTAAACCTTTAAATTGACAATTACCGTAACGTGGATGGCTCCTGACTTTGTTTTTAATTCTGTGGATTGTGTTTAAACAATTCAAAAGTCTGTTCCTGATTTTGAGATACTAAGTGATATTGCACAGTTGTCACTTTATTGAATGTGTACAACAGTCCCAGAAGGTTTATAATTCGTGCCCTTGTATAGATTCAGGTGCTGGAATTAAAATTGATCTGTTATCACAAGATGTGGCTTAATGACTTGTTATTTCGGTGGTTTCTTGAAAGAGTGAACGAGGAAATTTACTTGAGTAGCTCGAAGCCTTTTCCTTTGCCTTTAGGGTTTGAATCTAAAAGTCAATATTAGTCATTTAGTAGGTGAACTTGAAGTGAAATGGCTTGTTCTGAGGGTTTCTTGAGTAGTTCCTTAAGTCAGTGTTTTTCAAACTTTTTCTGTGACGTGCCCCTGACAGGGACATCAACTGTATGGAAGAGAGGAATACATCTGAGGATGAAGCTTCAAACACTGAAGCGAAAGCATATGCATTTATTTGAATGTTAATTAAAATTATTACCCAGTAAGATACCACATTTACTCTTGTCAGCACTTTCAGTTGGGAAAGTTTTTTATTTATCATGGGCAACTTCAGATAGCAAGAGACTGTCTATGTAATATGCAGACTTAATGGGAATCCTTGCATTTTATTCTGAATAGATGATTTGTAGCAAAGCAGCCTGGAAATTAAGTTTTGTTATCCCAGTTTACTACTTTTTTTCTCTGTGTTTCACTTGGGATACATTTTATTGCTACATCTTGAAGTTCCCTAAACTTTTCTGCAAATGTTTATTTTGCTATTAATCCCATCCAATGAATTTTTCATTTTATTCTCTTTTTTTTTTCTTATCTAGAAGTTCTGTTTGGTTCTTTTTTTAAAAAAAAAATGTATATTTTTATTGATATCAGAGAGGAAGGGAGAAGGAAAGAGAGACAGAAACATCAATGATGAGAGAGAATCATTGATTGGCTGCCTGCCTCCTGCATGACCCCTACTGGAGATTAAGCCCGCATCCCCAGGTATGTGCTCTGACCAGGGATCAAATCATGACCTCCTGGTTCATAGATCAAATGCTTCACCACTGAGCAACACTGGCCAGGCTTTTTTTTTTTTTTTTAAAGAATAGATTATTGATTTTTCAATAGAGAGAGGGAGATTATATATCTCGATGCAAGAGTACAACATTAATCGGCTGGCTCCTGCACACCCCCTACCAGGTTCAAGCCCGCAATCCGGGCATGTGTCTTTTACTGGAATCAAACCACAGCAACCTCTGGTGTGTGGGGTGATGCCCAACCCACTGAATTACACCAGCCAGGGCTGTTTGGTTCTTTTTTCTATCTTCTGTTTCTCTCCTCATTATGTTTATGTATTTCTCTTACCCAGGCTCTCTCAATTTGGTTCCCAGAATTGAGTCTAATGCCTTAACTGTTACATGTAATACATTCACTTCTGTGCATCTAGAATGGTACTAGCTGTGTATCCTTGAGAGATTTGAGAAAACAGTCATTAAAATAACTTTCTCTTGCTGCTTTGAATATTTGAACATAGTTATAAATAGTTGATCCTATCTATCATCTCTACAATTTTTGCATCTGTTCTATTGACTGATTTTTCTCTAGTTATGGGTCGCATTTCCTTGCTTTTTTGCATGTCTACTAAATTTTGATTGAATGCTGGACATTGTATATTTTATGTTGTTGGATGCCTAGATTTTGTTGGGCCTTTGTTCTGGCAGTCGGTTAATTGACTTGCAGTTCTGTTTGATCCTTTTAAGGCTTGTTTTTAAGCTTCATGCCATCTCAAGTAGCTTTTTCCCAGGCTAGTTTAGTTCCACTAATAGGTGTGGCCCATTTGGGGTCTCCACTGAATGCACTCAGTAATTAGTGTGGACTCTCCAATATGGCCAGTGGGAACTGAACTCTCAGCCCCATGTGAACTCTGGGGACCATTCTATTCACAGTTCCTGGGCCATTCTTTGTCCAGCTGACTGGAGTTTCACTCTATACATGTATATCTTATTTTTTTTTATATTAAATCTTTATTGTTCAGATTATTACATTTGTTCCTCTTTTCCCCCCCCATAACTCCCCTCCTCCCAGTTCCCGCCCCACCCTCTGCCCTCACTCCCCACCCACTGTCCTCATCCATAGGTGCACAATTTTTGTCCAGTCTCTTCCCGCATCTCCCACACCCCTTTCCCCCCCAAGAATAGTCAGTCCATTCCCTTTCTATGTCCTTGATTCTATTATGATCACCAGATTATTTATTCACTTGATTCTTAGATTCACTTGTTGATAGATGTATGTTTGTTGTTCATAATTTGTATCTTTACCTTTTTCTTCTTCTTCCTCTTCTTAAAGGATACCTTTCAGCATTTCATATAATACTGGCTTGGTGGTGATGAACTCCTTTAGCTTTTCCTTATCAGTGAAGCTCTTTATCTGACCTTCAGTTCTGAATGATAGCTTTGCTGGATAAAGTAATCTTGGTTGTAGGTTCTTGGTATTCATCACTTTGAATATTTCTTGCCATTCCCTTCTGGCCTGCAAAGTTTCTGTTGAGAAATCAGCTGACAGTCGTATGGGTATTCCCTTGTAGGTAACTGAGTTTCTTTCTCTTGCTGCTTTTAAGATTCTCTCTTTATCTTTTGCTCTTGGCATTTTAATTATGATGTGTCTTGGTGTGGTCCTCTTTGGATTCCTTTTGTTTGGGGTTCTCTGCGCTTCCTGGACCTGTAAGTCTATTTCTTTCTCCAGGTGGGGGAAGTTTTCTGTCATTATTTCTTCAAATAGGTTTTCAATATCTTGGTCTCTCTCATCTTCTGGCACCCCTATAATTCTGATGTTGGTATGCTTGAAGCTGTCCCAGAGGCTCCTTACACTATCTTCGTATTTTTGGATTCTTTTTTCATTTTGCTTTTCTGGTTGGGTGTTTTTTGCTTCTTCGCATTTCAAATCTTTGCCTTGATTCTTGCGCTCCTCTGGTCTGCTGTTGGGAGTCTATATAGTATTCGTTATTTCAGTCCATGTATGCTTAATTTCTAGTTGGTTCTTTATCATAACATCGAGGGTCTCATTAGATTTCTTGAGGATATCACTACATTTATCGGCAGCTTCTAGACAGTTCTTAAGAGACCTTAAAAGTGTGGTTCTGAACTCAATATCCTCCATTGACAGTTTTGTCCTGTTTCTTTGTCTCCGCATTTTTTATGCTTTCTTGGTGCACCTCCTAGTGGTCTTTGTGCGCAGTCTTGTAGTTAAGCCTTGATTGTTGTCGGCAATACCGGGGGTGATTTGACCTCCAGGATAACTGGCTATGAGAGTCCGCTGTGTCTGCAGTGGGAGAGCTTCTGTGCTGGATCTCTAGGGCGGTGCTAATCTAGCGTTTGCCTTAGGCTATCTGGCAAATGGCTCTGCGCAGGGCTTGGGCGGGGCGGGTCCCCAGGGATCTACAGGGCGGGCCAGAGGGAGCAGTTACGGCTGCTCTCAGTCTGGTCCCTAGGGGCTCTGCCTCACAGAGCCCCAGCAACCACTGCAAACCTCGGAGAGAAAGCTGCCTTCGAGTTCCGACCGAAGCCAGACAGTCCCGCTTCTCCCGTTTGAGTCTGGGTCCCTAGAGACTTGCCCAGATCTGGAGCTCAGAGTCAGAAACTCCCTCCCGATTGAAAACAACAACCGCGCCCTCCGCCTCCAGCCCGCTCCGCGTGCACTCCGCTCCTTAGTATTTCACTTCAGCACTGCACCTCCTCTGAGTCTGGGTATGATATTCTCTTTCCTCCTAGTTGTAGAATTTCCACTCAGCCAGCCTTCCTGTGGTTCTGGATGATGTCCGTTCCGTCTTTTAGTTGTTTTTTGAAGTGGTTGTTCGAGGCAGCAATCTCCGGCCTTCTTTCTTATTTTTTAAACCTCACCTGAAGACATGGTTATTGATTTTAGAAAGAGAGAGAGAAAAACATCGATGTGAGAGAAACACTGATTGGTTGCTTCTCATATACACCATGACTGGGATCTATATACATGTATATCTTAATATTCAGCAAAGACTCATTGACTCTATGCATTTCTGTGTAGCTCTCTCCCTTCCAGAACTTAGTCCTGCAACTTTCAGCTTCCTCAGACTGCCCCATCTCCAGTGCCCGTCCTTTCAGCTCAGGGACACATTTGTGCCCTGCTTAGAATTCCCATCCCTCCATAGTCTGGAGTGTGCCTGTAGGCAGAGTCAGGGCAATTATAAGGCTTATCTGTTTGTTGCTCTTCCATTAGGGATTGTAGTCCTATGCTCCTTGGTGTATAATGTCTGAAAACAATTGTTTCACATATTTACACCAGCTTTCTGATTGTCTAAGGTAGGAGGGTAAATACTGTTCCTGGTTATTCCGTGATTGGAAGCTGAAGTCTCTGCTATTTGATTTTCCTCATATAGTCAGAGTTGCCTTGCAGCTCTCTTCCTCTGTGACTTGAAATCTTTTCTCTATTGCTGAGGGGTTGGCAAACTTTTTCTGTAAAGGGCCAGATAGTAAATATTTTGGTCATTGTGGGCCATACAGTCTCTACCATTGTATCCCTGAAGCAGCCATAAACAATAAATGAATGAATGTGGCTATGTTCCAATAAAACTTTATTTGTGGACAGTGAAATTGGTATTTCATATCATTTCTATATGTCATGAAGAATTAATCCTTTGAATTTTTAAAATCGATTTAAGCTTGTAAAAACCATCTGTACAGAAAGCAGATGGCAGACTGGATTTGGTCTGCGGGCTGTGGTGTGCCAAATCCCGTGAGCACACTTAGCATTTGAGGTTACATTTCTAACTTTAGAATCTTTTATGTTTTTTTATATATTTAGAAATTTGAATTTCTGTCTTAGGAATTTGCTCCCTATATTGTTTAAGGATTTATAATATTTTAGAGGTGGACATTATGCCTTATTGACATACACCTTCAATGGATGATTCTTTAAATTAGGGCTTTCGAGTTTTATAATATAAATTGGTCCCTTTATCACTTGACTTTTAAGATTTGATGTGACAAGGTTGTGTATACTTAATGTCTGGCTTGTTCCTCTTCTAACTTTGATTACCACATTACTTCTTTTTCCATTCCTATCCATAATGTTCCCTTTGAACAGGTGACCGGCAGGTAAACAGGAGTTGAAGGTAAAGCAGTCGCTCTCAACATCACTTCACCACTTATGAATATTTAACCAGGGACTGTTTATAAAGTTTCAAAGTACTTTTTAGAAAAAGGGTATTTCAATGTAAACAGATTTCTTTATACAAGACTACTAGGTGTTTTTAGGGAAATGGATATGTTGGAGCTTTTTCTTCCTATAAATTATTCAATATCTAGTGGAGGAAGATTAAGAGGGACAAAAATAGAAAAGAAAAAAAATGTTGGGGCTGTAGAGATAAGACAGATTATAAGAAGAATGCAGAAAGTTGTCAAGTTCAGAAGTGATGCTTCCTGGGAAATCTGGGGGAGCTTCTTAATTAGAAGTGGTGTTTTAGCCGGAACTTTGTGGATTGGTAGGATTTGAGGCGGGGAGAGGAGGTGGAAAGACTGGGGGCAAGCCTGGGCCAAGGCACGGAGTTGGCAGGATAGCAAGGTGTATTCTGGGATTGGAACCTTAACCTAAAACGATTTTAAATGTGAGGAAAACATACTGACAAAGTAGACTCAGCGTGGGTTGTGGAGGACTTCAAATAGGATGGTCCTTCTGTCTATAATGGAAAATTGCCAAGGGTTCTGAGCAAGGGGTGCCTAGATCTCCTCTGGCGGAGGTATGAACAACAGAGAAGTGTGGACTGAAGGAAGGGTTGCCAGGTATGGCTATTGGAATCATGGAACCTGTCCTCTTTCCATTTGTTCTGCCACTTTCGTCTAAGCCCCTTATCTTACAGCCAGGTTACTACAGTGGACTCGGAAGTAATTCATTTCCATTTCCCCCCGACAAAGCTGTTGTTTCAGTGTGGCCAAAGGGATATTTGTTAGACCATAAATTAAACGTCACACTGCTGCTTAAAGCCTGTCATCATCTCAGTGCTCTTGGCCTAATATCTAAATTTCTTACCATAGTCTACAAGGAACTGTCATCTTCCTGCTTCTCACTTATATTCAGGTTGATTTACTTTGTTGCCCTCTGGAACACTCCGTGTATTTTCCAAATCAGTTGCTTCACTCAACCACTCCAGTGAGCTGTTTTTATCCTTTTGCTCTTGGCTTAGATGCCACATCCTCAAAGAGCCCTCTTGACCACCTATTCTAGTATCATACTGACTTGTGTTTACTTAATGACACTTACCATCTGTGGTTATTTTATGTGTCTTGCCTGACCTGCACCATAGGGTCACAAGCTCTGTGAGGGCAGAACCATGTCTGCTGTGTTTACTGCTATGTTCAGGTTTCCTGGCATGTGCAGAAAACTACCTAATGAATGAATAAGGAGCACAGGCAACCCCCTAGCAATAGAAATATGTGGTGATTGTGCCAGTACACACGAGGTTAGTCCAGGCGGCATTTGAGAATGGGGAGTGAAACTCGAAAGAAGAGGCTAGGACAGTAATGGTGAACCTTTTGAGCTCGGCGTGTCAGCATTTTGAAAAACTCTAACTTAACTCTGGTGCCGTGTCACATATAGAAATTTTTTTATATTTGCAACCATAGTAAAACAAAGATTTATATTTTTGATACTTATTTTATATATTTAAATGCCATTTAACAAAGAAAAATCAAGCAACAAAATGAGTTCGTGTGTCACCTCTGACATGCGTGACATAGGTTCGCCATCACTGGGCTAGGACTAGAAGTACAGATTTGGAATTTATCTAGTTTGAGCTAATGATTGAAGAGGTGGGAGTGGAAGTAGACAGTTTGTCTGAGGGAAGGTCCAAGGGTGGGAAAATGAATATTGGGGGTAGAAGATTAAGAGGCAACCAAAAGCCATGAGAAACCATCAGACCTGGAGAAATAGTCGAGACATTTTTTAAAAAATATATTTTACTGTTTTTTTACAGAGAGGAAGGGAGAGGGATAGAGAGTCAGAAACATTGACGAGAGAGAAACATCGATCAGCCGCCTCCTGCACACCCCCACCGGGGATATGCCCGCAACCAAGGCACATGCCCCCGACCGGAATCGAACCCGGGACCCCTGAGTCCGCAGGCCGACGCTCTATCCACTGAGCCAAACCGGCCAGGGCAAGAGACATATGTTTGAGGATGACGAGGGGGTGGTGAAAGGCATGCAAGAAGCAGCAGTGAGTGTCAGAGGTTGCTGATGACTTTGAGAGATTTGTTTCGGTTCTGGTTATGGGAACCAGGTTATAGGAGGATGAGGTGTGATTGGAGGATGAAGAAGTGGAGGAAGTAAGCGTGAGTTACTCCTCTCAGAAATTCTGTGGGCAGTGGGGCAGTTATCTTACTCCATAGGGTGGGATGTTAGAGGATTAAGAAAAAGAGCCAGTGCAGGGTACTTAACTGTAGATAATGTAGGCATAGAAGCCTGCAGGTAGTTATCACTATGTAGATGCTTAAGCATTCGAAAGATTGAAAAGCCCAGTGTTCGCATGCTTGTGTCCTCTTCTGACTGGCGAGTGAGGATGGCGTTTTGCAGTCCTTCCCGGACTGTCTGCGGCAAAGGGCCAGTTTTTTAAATTTTTCATTTTTACTCCTGTGGACATACGTTTGCTAAATGTAATAAAAATGAATTACTATAAAAACAATCATCTCTTGGAAATCGTGCAATGTCAAATTGTTATAAAATGTTCTAAGTGCTTGCTTCCAATTTCTGCATCTAATAGGATGGTAATGAATAGCTGAGGGCGTCCTCAGGCTGCAGATCTTGCTATGAGCAGCACTAATGTGGTAAGGGTGCTGGAGAGTCGGGTGTTTTTCACAAGTGGCCCTCTGATTCCCAGACAGGCCAGTAAATTCCAGGTTAGGATCGTGCAGTGGGCGTTACATGCCAATACTAAAAAAAAAAAAATAAGAGACACTACTAATGTAATGGAGTCAGTAGTCTTGAATATGTTTGCACTTTTCCCCTTTGCTAATACTTAAAGCTATCTACATATAAATATAAAATCCTAATATGCAAATAGACCGAACAGCAGAACAACCGAACAACCGATCACTATGACATGTGCTGACCACCAGGGGGCGCGCGTGGAACATGGTGGGCATCGGCAGCAGGCAGCAGAGCGTGGAACATGGTGGGCATCAGCCATGGTGGGATGGTGGAGCAGATGAGTGCCGGGGTCCAACCCCAGCGGGTCCAGGGGTCCCCAAAGGTGAGGACGGAGTCAGCGAAGAAGGAATGACACGGAGACAGCGTTCAGTTGATCAGCAGCCTAGCCAGGATCTCCAGCCAGGATCTCCAGTGAAGTTCTGGTTAGGATCTCCAGCCAGGTTCTGTACAGGTTCTCCAGCCAGGTTCAGTCACCAGGTTCTAGTCAGGTTCTCTTGCCCATTTCTGTAGTCAGGTTCAGTCCAGGATCTTTTGCCATGTTCTCTCCAGCGAAGTTCTTCTGTCTCTAGAGAACGTTCTGTGTGGGTTCTGTGCCTAGGCTCTGTCTCTCTTGGTCCTGTCTTCCAAGCCCTGTGTTCTGAGTTCTGTCTTCTGAATTCTGTCTCCTGAGTTCTGTGTTCTAAGTTCTGTGTTCTGAGTTCTGTCTCATGAGTTCTGTGTTCTGAGTTCTGAGTGTTTCTGTCTTGTTACAACTGTATTTATACCAGTTGATTCAATCCTATCAATCTCTATTACAAAGGTTAGGGCGTTTCTTATCTCCATTCCAGGGAGAAAAGATTATGTAGTTTAAGCATGATTGTTCGTAGTTAAAGGGATTAATTACCTGCCTGGCACTTGGTTGAGGGGTTTTATTCCCTCCCTAACTTCAGGGGAAAATCCCTACCTGGGGATTCAACCTTTCTCGGAGAGGTGACCTTGGTTAAAACACATAGTGCCAAGAAGGTGAGCAAACATATTAAGAAAAGTATGCCATATATGCCAGGTCTCTTGAAACAGCAAGCATGGACCGGCTCCCGGCAGATGAGCAAGGGTGCCATACCAAGGTGGGGCGCTGTTTGCTGTCATCAGGGCAAGCCTCTGGTTGTTACTGAAAATTCTTTGCTCGGCACTGTCAGAGGGTGCGAGAGGGACTGGCTCTGGCAGCAGGTGTGAGCAGGACCATCGCTAGCAGCAGGTATGAGAGGCAGCTGCCAGCCCCAATCGCCCCTGAGGGCTTCTCCACCTCCCCCTGCTCCTGAGGACCAATCGGGGCAGCAGCTGCTACTCGTACCCCCTGACAGCGCCAGCCCCAATTGCTCCACACCATCAATGGGTGCTAGTGGGGCCAGCGCCGTCAGCATGTGGGGGTGGTGGTGGGAGCGGAGCTGCCAGCAGAGGGGACCAGGGGCTGCGTGGGAGGGGCCGGTGAGGGGTGCAGAGGCTGAGCCGAGACCCGCCCCTGTGCCCACCGCAGCCTCAGCCCACAGTTCCTTTCAAGGTGCACGAATTCGTGCACTGGGCCCCAAGTTAGAAATAAAAGAGAAGTCTTTAAACATACAACTGCTTAAAATATGAAAACTCTTACCAATCAATTCTAAAGCCAGGAAGTAGTTAAGAACATAATCTGAGTATTTAGAGCACGCTGAGTAAATGTTAATGAATGCTAACTTACATTATGACATTATGAATGTTAAGTGGAAAGTCTGAAATTGCATTTCTCTCTGATGATAACCTGGGTCAAAGTATTGCATTTATAATTTATTTGTGAGGACATTTTCTGTTATAAGTGACAGGCATGGAACTCAAGCCAGCTTCAACACAAAATGGGCATTCACTGGTTTATAAAGAAGTGAGGACTGGTGGGTAAAACTGGCTTTCCATGGCTCCTATGTCAGGATACCATCAGGACTTGCTCTCAAGATGAGAATTGGCTACATCGTGGAGGTGGGATGGAATCCTTTAATGTAAAAAAGCTTGTAGGAAAGCCTGAGACCAGAAAAGCTCAAATAACTGCCCCCACTTCTCGCGGCTTCTCAGGGGCACAGGGGTGTTTGAACCCAGGTTTCTCTTGCTCAGCCATCAGGAGACATCTGCCTCTCTGCCCTGCGGAGTGTATAAAACCTGAACCGACAGGGTGTCTGAAGCAGGATGTCATTATTTAAATCTGACATTTTAGTACAGATCTTGCGCTCATAGATTTCAAAAGATCTAAAATGAAGAATTAGCTTCACGCTCATTTGCGTTCAGCTGCTATTTACAGTTTGTTAGAGCATCTCACTCATTTTCCAAAGGACTATTTTATTTTCATTCATTCTCGACTTTGGGCAATGTAAAGAACAAAACGAATCATTCTGTTATTAAGGTTAGTGGTACCAAATAACTAATAGTGGGATGTCTGTGTCTTCCTTGATTCTGTGTTGTAATTAGGGGTTAAATATGTATAGTTCGTCTTGTTTGGACAATGGTACCCATTCCTTTAAGATATAGCCGTTTAACTCTGTGTGGGACAAAAGGAACTGACTGTATGTCCTCGTACACTTTATATGGAACTCCGTTAAACTTGCCTGAGCAGTGTGGGCTGTGCGGTCACAGGAACACCTTGACATGGAGAATTTTTGTGTGTTGACATTTTGGCCACGGACTTGACCTCAACTAAGTTTCCCGTGAGAATGTGTAATGTGCCCTTCCTGGAAGAAGTACACAGACTTGAGTATGCCTGAAACATGTTTAATACACAAAGTTCACATTAAAAACAGCACAAAGTCTTTAATTTTTTTCAGTGTTGGGTCCGGAGAAGCTCAGGCTTTTTTCTCATTTGCTACAACAGTTTTCCTTCAAATAATGCATTGGCAAGGTGGTAGGTGGGTGACCCAGTGTCTGGCTAGGGACTCCCTCTCTGAATGTAATCCAATCTGAAAATGTGGATGTAAGTTCAATTACAGCTGGTCTGGCATTGATAAAACTATATATACAACAATTACAGCTTCTCTTTATATGGCAAGGTTTGTTGGGTGTCTTATGACCTGTTTACTATCTCAAGTGCAAGTTCAAACAAATTTCATTTTTGTAGTAAAAAGTCTTTATTTCCAAAATGACTGGTTAGTCAAAAACTATAAATCACCTAACACAAGACTTTGGTAAAAAAAAAAAAAAAAAAAAAAAAAAAAAAGAGGTTTGGCACTTCTTATAAATTTCCCCATGTAAGGAAAAGAAATAACACTTATCTAACAAGGAAGATGTTACCCATTCTCAGCCATTAACCAGTTACCTGGTTTTAATGCTCCAAAATTAGGATTAAAAGTGTACCCGCTAGGGACCAAATAACATGAGACACTGGAGTGGCCTGTCCTTTGAGTTACTTAGGAATCACCACCTTAAGGAACTTTGACTTTCTTTTTTTAAATTTTTTTTAATATATTTTATTGATTTTTTACAGAGAGGAAGGGAGAGAGATAGCTAGAAACATCGATGAGAGAGAAACATTGATCAGCTGCCTCCTGCACATCACCCACTGGGGATATGCCCGCAACCCAGGTACATGCCCTTGCCGGAATCGAACCTGGGACCTTTCAGTCCACAGGCCGACGCTCTATCCACTGAGCCAAACCGGTTTCGGCGGAACTTTGACTTTCATGGGTTGAGAGGAAGCATGCCTCTAGATAGCGAAGAGTAATAGTGCCAAAGAGAGCAGATGCTGTATCTACTTTTATTTTTGTCCAAATGAAAATTAAACCTCTTATTTCTTTCTTCTTTCTTTTTTTGTTTTGTTTGTTAATCCTGAGGGTATTTTTCCATTTTTAGAGAGAGTGGAAAGGAGGGGGTGAGACGAGAGAGAAACATCGATGTGAGAGAGACGCATCGATTGATTGCCTCCCGCATGTGCCCCGACCAGGGCCAGGGATCAAGCCTGCAACTGAGGTATATGTCCTTGGGCAGAATTAAACCCAGACCCTTCAGTCCGTGGGCTAATGCTCTCTATCTACTGAGCCAAACCAGCTAGGGCTAAGCCTCTTATTTATATTACCTTCCTTTGTAGGGGGAGAAAGCGGTTTACTAAAGGGCTACAACAGTGATGTTGGAAACAAAGCTCCAGGAACTCAAAGATGTGACAATAATGGCGCCTCCAGAATGAGGAAGCAAAATCCGACTCCTTAGCTGAATAGGATTGAGGTGGATAACAACCGTAAACAGACCCAACCTTCTGACACTTCATTCGTGTAAAAACACAAAAGACAGACCCAAATGAGTTTTTTATTGAACAGTCCCTCTTGGGTTAAAGAAAATAACACAGACTCGGGGCTATAGCATATACTACATGTTGTGTTTGAAAATATCCTGATGTGTTTAATGTAAATTCTTTCAGAGCATTGTATGCATCGCATCCATGATACATATTTGGATAAAGCATAATGAAAAAGACCTGCAACGGAAACAAAAGGAATTTTAATAAATGAGTAAGAACTGCCAATGGATTCAACAAAATGTCCTTTTACACTAATCCTTGGTAGTCAAGTCTCCCTGTTTGGTGTTGATGAGTGCTGGGGAGGGCATGGAGACCCACGGCCTTCCCTACAGGTGTGCCTAGGACCAGAACCCCAGGGTGGAGTGCTGACCTAGGCTTAACTTCTCAGCAGATTTTCTTGCCCAGCTTGATTCTGTCATATTCTCTTCTCCCTAGATTCCTATCTTCTAAATGTCTTAGCAACACCTTTTCTGTCTACAGAAGAAGGAAAAAACTTTACATATAAAATTTTATGATTAAAAAAAACTTTAAAATACAGAGATATATTTTTATTGAAGAATGGCATGGTGGGTTGTGGGGAGAGTCACATGTTTGTTTTGCATAAGTAAAATATGTTAGAATTGGTTTGAAAATGTAAAGGTCTAGATGCATGTTGGGAGATATTTAAAAACTCAGGTTTGGGTTTGCTAGTGAGGCCCCTTTTGCTGCCTGGGCCTTGGTTCTGGTGAGGACCTAGTACTGGAAACGTCATAAGACTGGCTTCCTAGGAGAATCATGGCAAAAAACAACTCAAAACAAGGCAAAAATCCTTTCTAGACTAGTGACCCTGTGCATCAGGTATAAGAACTGGCACCCTTATATTCAGATAAATCCGCCATCATTTCCTTTGGGCTATCAGGAACCAGTATCAGGAAAGAGAAAGGTATTCGGAATTTCTCAGTGAAAGAAGAAAGCCATCCAACTTCAATGCTCCTCTTCCTGTCTACCGTCTCTGTCTTCCCCAAGAACTATTGATGACCGAGGAGACTCAACAAAGGACCTCACACTCCACTAAGGGAAAAGAGATGAGCAAACCATAGCTTCTTGCAAGAGAGGGCGGGCCAGAGAGAATGAGGGGATCTGCTCTCTTTATCTGAGGGGTGTGTTTCCTGCTGCACCCCGGGACTGAGGCACAGAGTCATTTCCAGACACAGTTGCCTCTTCCTGGAGGCCAGGTCTCTGCCCTGCACCCAGGTGGATGCTCTCGGGGGGACACATTTCCGTGTGGTACAGGGTGGCTGACACGTTCGTGCTGGAGGAGGACCGGCTGAGGGTGAGGGAGCCCTGCTCAGCCTGTGCCCACCAACAAGTATACAGAAAGGCTGTCCCCGGCACCCACAAGACCACTGGGCAAATGACACGGCGGAAATGACAACTAGGGTACACGATTTAAATTGCCTTAAACAAACAAGCAAACAAACGATCCAGCCACCGGTGACTCTGCATCTCGAGCAGGGCCCTGGATACTTGGACCCCTGTTAACAAGGGTGAACGTTGCAGGCTCTGATCTCCTTCTTGTCTTTGCAGCTGGTAAACTGGGAGCTCTTGAACCTCTTCTTGACAGTCATGTAGCGTTCCTGGATCCCCCCTCCGCACAGTTTGGTGCATTCCGACCAGGCTGTCCAGGGGCGCATCCTACAGCCTGAAAGCACGAGAAGCCGGGTTAGGCCAGCAGACATTGGGGCAGCACAGGGGTGCTGAATTCTAGCAAACAGCTGTCACATCTGGTTGTCTGGGCTTCTCCTCTGCTCTTGTACGAAATGAGTTGTTGAATTAAATAATGGCTAGAGTCCCTATTAGGAACTGATAGCTCCTAGGTGATAGACTGCAAATACTTTGCAGCTCCTCCCATCACCGGGCTGTCTGCTTCTCCACTTCTTGAATCGGGGCTTGATTATATGACTTGCCAATGGCTGGAAAAATAGCTGCTGGGGACCTTCCACGCCACATAAGAAAGCCTGGTGAGACTGATGGAGCAAGTCTGTGGATGGGCCCCAGCCACCCTCTCTGAGGCCCCAGAAATGCAGGCGAGGCCTGTGTAGACCTTCCAGCCCTAGGTGAGCCAGCTGCTGATAGTAACCACACGAAGGACTGAAGCTGGACCACAGCTGAAGCTGAGCCAGCCCAAGTCACTGAGCACAGAATCATGTTAATACATGACTTCTAAGTAGCTACTGTTTGGGGTGGCTTCTGAAGGCAGCAACGATGCAAGTTGCAATTAATCACTTCTTTCTCTTATGCTTTGCTCCCCAGGTATTTAGCCTCCTTCCCAAATACTAAGTAAATGCAAGTGTAATTTATTATTCTTCCTACATAAATGTGCCCTTCCCAAAGAAAATTTCCCTGAACCCCGGATATAAGGTTAGATCTTTTTTTTAAAAAAAAAAATTTTCCTTGGCTTTCTCCATATGACTGCTTTGTAGAACCAGTCACATTTATGACCCTTCAATACTATGCTGAGTTTCATGGAGGAGAAGAACCTGGCATAGTGTCTGCCTGGCACCTGGTGGGGCTCAAATGAGTGTTGACTAGCCGACCAACTACCATGTGCAACAGACAGCATTTTGGTGTGCAAGCAGCTTGCTATCAGAAAGTTCATGAACTGTCAGATAGCTCCTTGTATGTGCATTTCTCATTGCCCTAGATGGAATGCCTTAAGGAAGAGAGAAGAAAAGGGTAATGTGAACTGTGCTTTTAAAAACAGTGTAACGACATACCCTTAACCTTCACGTTTATGCAGGCACCTTCCTCACCCACTCTAGGGAATCCAAAGACCATCCATTGGCCTGCACCCAAGACTGAACCATGGATCTTCCCATCTCATTGTTTCATGGGTTTACTGATGGTTTTGCAGTTTTGGCTGGGATCAGCTTATTCAGCAGTGTAGCCTCGGGTGGGGAGATTTAAGTCCTAACACCCCCTCAAGTTGTGCTGGAGGAGGGGGCACATAATCTCTCTCCCAGGCTACAGACAAAACTTAGTAAGTGGCTTTGTGCCTCCTCCAAACCACTCAACATGTCTGTGAAAGTCTCTCTGGCTTAAACCTACAGAACCAAGTCTCCAATCCTCAGAGGGCCACTAGACCTTTCCTGGCCTGGTCCCCACCGCTCCAGCGGGGTTTCCTGCCGCTCTCCTTATACTCTGCTCCATCTGCATCCCATTTTTTGCTTGGTATCTCTGTGCCTTTGCAATTACTATTCCTGCTCTAACTGGCAAACTCTTACAGGCTCTTCAAGACCCCCTTGCTTTTCCCCTCCGCTTCATCTCCCTGCACTCCAGCCTCACACATGGGAGCAGTACCTGGGAACTGCTCCCCATCTGACTCTTCCCTCATCTGCTCACTCCTCCGGCTCTCTCGGGCCTCTCTCCAGCGCAGCTTCTGGATGGATGGATTTCGGCATTTCCGGAGGCGGCACTTTTTTCGCTGCACAGTCTCTGGGCAGGGTGCACCTCCAAACTGAGGCTCCATTTGGATCATCCGGGTTCGAATCATGTGGCCTTTCCCGCATGACTTGTTACATTCCGACCACTGGGACCACTCGGTGAGCTCACAATCAGTGGCTGGCAAGACACAGAAGGGCATGAGAGCATCTCATGTCTGAAACAAGATATGGCCACTTACACTCTCCTTTGAACATCTCAAATCAAGCCTGTGAGACATGCAGAGCAGGTGCTGTTATCCCATTTCACAGAAGAAGAAACTGAGGCTCCAAGAGGCAGACTAACTTCATCCAGCCCACACGGTTGGTAAGCAGGAGGGGCAGGATTGGTGCCCAGGTCATAACCTACATTTTATGGCCTCTCTGTGACTCAAGAAGGCTTGAGGGGGCGAGGGGGAGGGGGAAGGGGTGGGGAGAGGACTTTGTGGATGTGTACAGAGCCTCTTGCCTTGCTCTGTGAGCTGCTGGCATAGATCTGAATCTGGGCAAGCAGCCTGAGTCATAAGGGAGAGGGAGCATGAAAGACGACTGCAAGTGCATTTCAGAGGAAGCCAAAAAGCAGATCACAGCCAAGTGTGTCTGACTTTCCAACACCTAAAAGAGAAGCTCTCCTGGAAAAGTAGCCAGAAAAGCAGGCTCTCTCCCCTCAGGATTAGTCCCCGTGTAATGCACACAGCTGATCGCAGATTTGGGAGGAGATGGGTGGGCACTGAGCTTTTGAGAGCTTGGCTTGTTTTTCTTATCAAGGCTGCAAGGGTACAGGAGTCACTGACTCAGTGTCCACCCTTAGGTCATGGACAGATAAAATGGTCAGAGGGAAGAGGAATAAAGTAAAAAAGCTTGGACTATCCATTGGTTAGACAGCTGCTAATTGGGGATGAAGGTGAGGAGGGAAAGAACTAAGAAGTAAGGCTTACCGAGCCTTGTGCAAAGCGTTTTTCATCTAAGTCTCCTGTTTAACTGCACAACAACTTGCAGTTTGTGTGCTTTGTAGATGGATGTGGGATCCTCATTACTAATGAGGAGACTGACAGAGAGTTTCACCAGTTAACTGCCACGTGTCCAAAACGGAAACCATCCTTGCGTCTATAGACGCTTATTTAAATTACTTTGCTAACACAGAGCCCTGTCCGGTTCGGCTGAATGGATAGAATGTCGGCCCGCGAACTGAAGGGCCCAGGGTTCAAGTCTGGTCAAGGGCACATACTTGGGTTGCAGGCTTGATTCCCAGCCTAGTTGGGGCACATGCAGGAGGCAACTAATCGATGTGTTTCTCTCACATCAATGTTTCTCTCTTTCTCCCTCTCCTGTCCACTCTTTAAAAATCAATGGAAAAATATACTCAGGTTTAGGATTAACAACAAAAACCACTTTGCTAACACAGAGATGGAAATCCAAGCTCTTTCTCCCTCCCCAGCAAACAGTTGGACATTTCGACCTAGCAGTGTGATCCGGCACAGGGCTGGTTGGACATTTCGACCTAGCAGTGTGATCCGGCACAGGGCTGGTTAACGGCGGGCGTGTGGGAGCGCCAGGACTTACGGCATTCGGGCAGCATGCACTTCTCCACCTGCTCCAGCTCCTCATTACAGTCCCCGAGCTCGGCCAGAGACTTGAGCATCCGCTGGCGGGTCCGCATGCCCTTCCCACAGGTCACGCTGCAGTCGCTCCACTCGGACCATGGGGACAGCAAGCATGGGATGGTGTCTAGGTGGAGAGCCAGGTTTGCCACTGAGAATAAGCCCCCTCTGCTTTCTTTGATCCCTGTGCCCCCCACTCCCTGTCCCCACTCTTGTTCATCGAATAAGGTGAAACTGACTGATAGATTCAGACACTCAAGTGAACCCCAGGGGCAAGAAGTGGCTCAGCAGATTCCTGCTGCTCTTGTCACTCTCCTGCAACTCCTCTGGCCTTGCTGGAGGCTGACGTGACATCACATGATACTGAACACACAAGTAATATGAATATACAAGTCCCCACTTGAAACACCACTGAGGGTCTGAGTAGGGTCTTATTAGAAACATCCCACACACCCCAGGAACCCTACACTAAAAGTTAGGCTCAATGTGGCATCTTGGGACATGTGCTGAACCCCCTAGCATGTGTATGTATTCTGTGCATGTGTACATATGTGTGAGCCTATGTGCATCTGTGCACAGAGCAGGGGTGTAGTGTTTTATGGGGCCAGGCAAAGCCAATGTACAGGAGTGGGGAGGCCTCGGATGACCTGGGGAATGTATCGTTACCCTCACAAGGTTACTCCGGGCCCCTATAAACATGCTGCAGGTGAATTCTATCCAAAAGTCACCAATTTGCCACCCAGCATTGCTCAGAGTGCCCCTCAAAGAAGGCTACGCTCTCTGGGTCTGGTTGATGTCCACACAGCTATGGCCTTCATCTTGATCCTAGCAGTGCCCTGTGAGGAAGGTGGAACGGAACCTACCCCACCTCCGACCTTGATGGAGGTGGTAGTAGGGGGTGCTGTGGTCCCCCATCCTGTCCCTGTCTCCCTCCCCTGCCCCACCTCCCACGCCCACTCACGGCACTCGGGCATCATGCACTTCTCTGTCTGAGAGGTCTCGGCCTTGCACATGGAGCCGTCCGCTGGGCTCATCTTGACCATGCGGTGCCGCTTCTTCATGCCCATCCCGCAGGTGGCGCTGCACTCGTCCCACTCGCCCCACTCGGTCATCAGGCAGCTGCTGGAAGCTGGGGAGTCCAGTGGCCTCGGAGTCATTGGTTGCCTCAGGGCCGGGCCCCCGCCCCACCCCGCCCACCCAGCGTCCCCGCACTCACAGCACTCCTCGTTGACCATGCACTTCTCGGTCTCCTCTGTGGGCAGCGTGCACACAGAACCATCCTCCGGGAACTGCTTCACGTACCTCTCCCGGGACCGCATGCCCATGCCGCAGGAGATGCTGCAGGGCGACCAGGTGATCCACTCGGACATGGTGCAGGTGGACCCATCTGCAACACATGGAGCGGACGCTGCAGTCCCAGCGCCGTGTGCCAGGGGGCGTGCCAGACACGACTCGCGGGACCCAACTCCATAAGGGCAGGAATCAAAAGGAACCAGCTGGCTTTCAAAGGGGAGTCAGCCAGTTGAGGATGTAAGGGAACATAAAAGGTCTACATTTTAAAACCAGAAATGTCTCTAAGAGTAAATGAAATACTCTTTTCCAGGTACATGGGGCACTCAGTGAGGATTACTCCTTACTCCACGATAATGCATATGAAAGACACTTGGACGATAGAAGGATGACTATCTATATTAATAAAGGGTAATATGCTAATTAGACCAGACATCTTCCGGATGTCCTTCGGGACAAAAGCCATGGTGGCAGGGACGAGGCAGAGGTGGTTAGGGGTGATCAGGCTGGCAGGGGAGGGCAGTTAGGGGGATCAGGATGGCAGGCAGAGGCGGTTAGGAGCCAGCGGTCCCAGATTGTGAGAGGGTTGTCTGACTGCTGATTTAGGCCTGATCCCGCATTAGGCCTAAACTGGCAGTCGGACATCCCCCAAGGGGTCCCAGATTGGAGAGGGTGCAGGCCGGGCTGAGGGACAACCCCTCCCCCCCTTGTGCACAAATTTCATGCACTGGGCCTCTAGAATATACATATTCTGAGGTACTGTGTAAACTCTCAGTTCCCAGTCTAGAAATACAGATGAGAGAATTTTGTTCCCGAAGGAGAGAACATGACTGACCTTGAGACATAGGACCTGAGGGCTGATTTGTACCCAAAGAGCAGATTATATTAAGTGGCCGCAGGCACCTCAATGCCTCAGTTGAGGTTGGTGACAAAGAAGAGAAAACCTCAGCTACTAATGGGGAGCAAATGGTTGGGTGGGGAATTGAGAGAGAATGTCTGTGTGTCAGGAGAGGGGGGCATAGAGGAAGAATGAGGAAGGCAATGTTGATATACTGGACTACCTACAGTTTTGCTCCCAAGAGTGCGTGTTAGCAAAGACCATGATACCGTAGGAAACACTCAGGATGTTGGTGAAGAAGATAGCCAACCTCCTAGCTTGGCTTGTGGTCCTGTTTCCAAGGTGGTGCTGGTGGTGTGCTGCTCCAGTTGGAAATACAGGTGTGTGCGTGTGCGCGCACGCTTGTTTAAAAAAGAGGAAAATGAAGTCATCCCTTTACCATCTATCTGTTTATTCATGTCACTGAAGACACTGAATGCTTACCAGGGGTCCACAAACTACGGCCCGCGGGCCACATACAAATACAAATGTTGTATTTGTTCCCGTTTTGTTTTTTTACTTCAAAATAAGATATGTGCAGTGTGCATAGGAATTTGTTCATAGTTTTCTTTTTAAACTATAGTCCGGCCCTCCAACGGTCTGAGGGACAGTGAACTGGCCCCCTGTTTAAAAAGTTTGAGGACCCCTGGCTTAGGCAAACACTCCTAGGTTAAAAAGAGGTGTAAGATATGGATCTTGTTCTACTCCAGAGAAAGAAAGGGGCGGGGGGCGGGGGGGAAGGGAATGACAATAATTCCAGGCATTGAAAATATGACGACAGAGGTAAGCCCAGGGAATTGGGGAGCATAGGAGAGGGGGGAAAGTCACCCCTCTGGGAGTTCTGGGGAAGATTTCACACAAGAGGCACATCTGAGTGAACCTGGGTGGGAAATGGATATTTGCATTTCAGGTACAGGAAACAGCTTATGCAAACACCCTGCAGAGAGTGTGTATGTGTGTGGTATTGGGAGATGAAGCTGGAAAGGAAGACTGAAGTCAGAGCGTGAGGCCAGCCTGCACATGGCCACAGGCTGCCAACTGCACACGTGTGGTGCCCACACATTGTCATTTAACCTTCGGAGAGTGTAGCTACACGATACTGGTGGCACAGCAAGAAATCATAGCTGGAACCCACGTTAGACCCAGGGACAAAGCTAACTAAAGGTGCACGTACATCCAAATAAGATAACAATGTTCCGGTGTGATATGGGTGGAGGTTCAGGGTTTGGCAAGCCCCAATTCAGGCTGCCCATAACCTGGCAAGATGTTACCCTGAGCAGGAAGAAGACCCTCACCACCAACCCCAGTGTCTTGTGAGAGGAAGAGGTTGGAGTCGAGAGGCGTCCCCCAGACATCCTCAGGCGCCTTAACTAACAACGTGTTTTCAGTACAATGTTCACTGCGTGGGGTGAGTGTCCGAGTGCTCGTTTTCACCAGGCCTCCACCTTGGTTCTCCGCAGAACTATTTTGCCAGTAAATTAAGCAGAGGAGTTTGCACACTGGGCAGTGAGGAGCCACAGAGTTTTCAGCTAAGGAGTGACACGACCAGATCTTCGATTGCAAAGGACCCTTCTAGGGGTGCCTGGAAGTGGGCAAAATCGATAAGGCCTGGGATAAAGGGCTGGCTCAGATAATCAGGAAGAAACCCTAATGACGGCTATTTTGTTGTGGTTGCACAATACAACGTACACTCATGAGGTCATATAATGAGTTCCAAATGTCCAAAGGGGTCCTTGCTTCTTTCCTATTCTAAATGCTCCCCAAATAACCAGTGCAGAAGGGAGCCTGCTGTGGGCACAGAGAACCTTATTTGACTTTGGGTCGAGTAGCCTCTGGGGAACATGGACCCCAGGTACAAAGTGCAGGCTGACTTGCAGAAATAGAAAAGCATATCGTAAAATTCACTCCCCTCTGCAGAGTCTTATCACAGGCACCGTTAACAAGAAACCACCGTGGAAGTGCAGCCAGGAGAGGTGCTTAGACTGCCCCCCAGGAAGAGCCAGCTAGTGGCTGACGTGCAGTGGGGGAAGCTCTCTTCAACCATCCTCAGCTTGGAAGCAGTTTTCTTCCGGCCATAAACCAGCTCAGTCTTATCCCTTCCCATTGCCTCACTGCCTCTCTGAGATGGTTAAGATCACAGAGCACCGAGTAGAGATCTGCCCAGACAGAGAGAGGAATCGTATTCTGGAAAAGAGGCAGCTGACCTTTGCACAGCAATCGGCTTAGTGCCATCTGGAAGCCTGAGCCATCCTGACATAGGGGTGCAAGCTCGTAGTTCTAGCCTGACCTTTGAGCAGTTGCAGACACACACACACACACACACACACACACACACACAGAGAGAGAGAGAGAGAGAGAGAGAGAGAGAGAGAGAGAGAGAGAGAGACTGAGGATTCCTGCAATCATCCCCCAGGCCCTGACACAAGGAAGCCAGTGCTCTGCCTCAGGCTCAGGCAGGACAGAGAGCCAGAGGGTCCTGACCCAGAATCAGGGCCAGGGATCTAGATGCAATCTTGCCCAACCTGTTCATCTGCTTCTTTAAAATAGGCTGGAGTTAAGGCCCAGAGCAGGCTGCTTGTTATCTGTAATTTGTCATGAGATGTTTGCTAGCTCTTCAGTAACTTGTGTATATTTTCTTCTGGTGGCTGGGGAAGGAGGCAGGTGGTCAGTCAATCTCAATAATTCATTTGATGTCATAAAATGGGTTCTGTGTTCAGAGGTCTGGAGACACTGTTAGAGATGGGGGACTGACCTAGGTGGACCCCATTGACAACTGCAGTCAGGGTCCTGGTGCCCCACTATGGACCCGGCCTGAGTAGGTATGAGCGGCCGGCATCACCAGGCAGAGCCCTTCCCTCCTGAGCTTCTGCCTGCCACCCGCTGGCCTGGGTTGCCTCCTCACCTTCGTCGCTGCAGCCCGGGCCCATGCAGGGCTGGAAGTCCTGGGTGTCGGGGCAGGGGACACTGAGGTCCAGCTGTGCCTTCAGCATGCGCTGCCGCATCCTCTTGCCTTTGTCGCAGGTGGAGGAGCTGCAGGCGGACCATGGGGACCAGTTGGAGTAGATGCAGGTTTCTGGGGTGTCATCTGGGAAGAGCAGGTGACAGGTTTTCCCTGGGAGCCTGTGGCTGCTGAGACTGGCCCTCTCCCCAGACAAGCTCATTGGGAGACAAGAAAATCCCTGCTGCCTGGCCGGCCTCCGTGAGCCTGGTACTCCTGGGATGGGAGCAAGCCGGTCCCTTCCCTCTAAAACCTTTATTTCAGCGTTCCGCGGGCAGCTACATAACCTAATAACAAGTAAAGATGCTCCTGCTATCCCTTCCCCTCAACAAATGAACGTCTTTTCATTTCCCTCACCGTGGCAGACATTGTGGACACATCACAGGCAATGTGGGCAAGCACAGATTTTTGTGTTGCTGCTTCATCTTCCCATGATCATGATACACACATGGGTGTCATGATAAGAATAAGAGCAGCCGATGTTCACTGAGCACTTCTTATGAGCCAACGTCATTCTAAGAACCAAATATGTTTTATCCCATTGGAGACATAACAGCTCTCTCTGAGGCAGGTTCTGTTATGATCCCCATTTTCCAGGTGAGGAAACCGTGGCAGAAAGGTGAGGGGGATCCCATGAGAAAACCTGAGCCGCGGCCACTCCTTGCCACTCCCTCCTGACTGTGGGATCTGGGCCTCACTCTTCTTGCTGGGGGAGTGCACTCACCCACGTCTGCCTCACAGGCCAGTATGAGAACCAAAGCAGGGAGCGACCTGAGTACTGTGCAGCCTGTGCAAATGCCATTTACAGGGTCATTTTAAAGGCCCAATGCTGCTGAGCGCATACTCCAGTATCACACCTTCACCAGTTCCCTGAATCTTTGTGCCTCGTCTTGGCCTTGCTTTGGATCATAGCTCTCAAGCAGAAATTCTCAAAGATGAGATGACCAAGTCAAAGGACACAAGTATTTGCGGCTTTTAAAACATGTTAGCAAATTGCTTTCCCAAAAGATGGGGCCAATTCAGGTTGCCCCGGGCAACGAAGGGAAACAACGCACCTTCATCTTTCTCTTCCGGAGCCAGGTCTGCTACTATATCATCCACGTTGTCCGGTACGATGTTGCATTGTTCCCCCTGCAAGAGAGCTTTACTCAGAGGGCTCCCATTGAAGAATGGAACGGGTCGGGGGAAGATGAGGGAGGATGTAAAATATAATGCCCACCCTGTGTATACAAGGCGGAGTTCTGGGTCGACATTTACAGTCTGACTGAAAAAAAAAAAATGGCAATAAAGTCACAGCTTCCGATTCCTGACCCGGGGCAGATATTAGTAATTGATTGTGGGACTCATCATGAAACCTGAATAATTTTCATACTAGATACTTTGGGAGGCCCAGCAATCCTACATCCTGGAATATGCCAGGGACCCCATGATCCTAAAGCAGAAAGGGGGACTGTCTCCTCGAACCCTTGGTGGGAAAGGTCTATGCCAGGGTAAGCTCTAACCCAGTACCTTCCGGGCGATTCTCTCGATGACAACTCTGGCTACTTGAGTGATGGACCCGCCCTCTGGATCGTAAAAAGGACTCTGAGGATGGTCCAGACTGGTCAGGGGCCGGATTTTCTCCTGGGGAATTGTGGGCCTGTTGGGTGACTGCAATGGGGAAAACAACAATAACAAAAAAAACCAGAAACAGAGAGAGGGAAATAGAATTGGTTAAGAACCACAAAAGCAATTTTTTGTGTGTATTTGCTCGCAAAGCAATTGGATTGTAATATGATCAGAACAAAAACCTTGATAGGAATTTAACAAGTTTAACTACTATTTATGTTATGGAATTCTATTCATGCCATGTGTCGTGCAAGGAAATTTGTAGGTCTGTACTTTCAGAGTCTCCCATGTACACGGTGGGATTATGCACAGATGAAGACGCCAAATTTCAGAGAGGTCCCCACAGCTTGGAAATGGCTGAGCCGGGCTGGCCTGAATCCAGAGCTCTTCCTACCAGCCCAGGCGTTGGCAAACCTTTGTCTGCAGAGGGTCAGATGGTAGATATTTTAGGCTTTGTGGGCCAAACCGTGTCTGTCGCAAGGACTGACCTCAGCTGTTATAGTGAGAAAACAGCCCCAGACAACATGTAACCGAATATGTGAGGCCGGGTTCAAAAATTTTATTTCCAAATGAGGTGGTAGGCCGGATTTATCCTGTAAACCATAGTCACCATCACCTGTTCTCGATTGTTCTACCACTGGTTTTCTGATGGCTCCATTTTGATGTTGGTGTATTGACCATATCTGAGAAATATTGGCATTCAGGAGAGAGTCCAAACTCCTTAGCCTGGCTGTCCAGAAACCTTCGGCATATGGTCCAGTCCCCCCTTTCTTCCCTCTCTCCCCGCTCTATGCAGGGCCCCTTCCTCCATGCAGTGCCCTTCGCCTGCTGTTCCCTTGCTCACCCATGAGCGGCTCTTTAGCAGATCCCCTCTCTGTGCCCTCCTGACCGGCCGCGCGGACACTGTCCAGAGCCCAAATCAGACTGTGTGAGGATGTGGTAATGAGACCACGCTGGCCTCCCCTGCCACACTGTGAGTTCGTCTAGGACACCGCCCGGGCCAGATTCACGTCTGGGTCCAGGGCGCCGGGACGGAGGCGGGCAAGGTTTGTCACTCACCACCCCAGGCACACGCCTACCTCGTAGGTCACCCCGCTGTCAGTGCCCGCGTCCCAAGGAATCAGGTCCTGCACCAGCTTCTGCACCCAGCCGCACTCCTTGGTGCACAGGTCCTCCGCAGACAGGCCCACGTTCCAGTCGGGGCTGGGGCCCATCATGGTCAGGAAGGACATTAAGTGGCGCGTCCTGTCCACGGAAAACTCAGCCGAGGGTGCCGCTCTCCTGGAAGCCAAACACAGAGGCCATCACACGAGGGGGCCAGGGGTGCACACTCGGAGGGACATCTGGCCAGGCCATGTAAAGCAAGCATGCAAACTCGCGGCCCGCATCGAGTAATTTTGCGGCCCAGCCAGTATAACGGTCTGTAAGAAACGTTTTAATAATAATTTCGTAACTTAATTTTTACAATATCCTGTTATGCATAATTATTAATAATGAACCTCAACGTTCGCTAATGACTGATTCCTAGAATCGTGTCGCATTCATTTCCCTTACGCGCATTAGGCGCGGGTGCACCATTTCTCTCCACTGATACTAGCAGGGAATATTTAGCAGCCGATTGCCACGTCGTTAGTCTTGGACTGACTTGTTTGGTGTGCGCAACAGGAAATTTTCGCTTTCGGAGAACAAGAAAAATAGGTTTATTTGTGTTACGCTTATCAATTTGTGCAGTTATTCAGTGTCTGGTAAGTTAATGTTCAAGAGAAAATATTAATTTTTATTAAAATGTTTTATTATTTTATGTTAATGGTGACTCATTTATTTTAGCCCTTTGTATTCAGCATGTCTCCATCGAAATAAAACTACATTTGTTTCTATGAAAATGGAAGCTTTTGCTTTTTTGCGGCCCACATGCACTTAAACCTTGTTTATTTGGCCCGTGTTAGCCTTTGAGTTTGACATGCCTGGTGTAAAGGATGAAGGCACAGGAAGGCAGATTCTCAGTCTCCCCGTGCCTTTGGCCATGAGTGGTTTACACCATTCTCTCTCCCGAGTTTATCCTTTGGCCACACGTAGAGAGAACCATATGCTGCCATCTTACCTACTATTTTTTTTAATCCTCATTCAAGGATATTTTCCCATTGATTTTTAGAGAGAGGGAAAGACAGAGAGAAATATCAATGTGAGAGAAACACATCGATTGGTTGCTTCCTGCATGAGCCCCGGCCAGGGCCCGTGCCCTTGACCAGAATCGACCCTGGGACCCTTCAGTCCGCAGGCCGATGCTCTATCCACTGAGCCAAACTGGCTAAGTCCCATCCACTTTTAATGTGTACACAGCACTTACTATTCCTTTATTTATTTGTTTAGCTATTTATTGACTAGGAAAGAGGGCTTTTGTCTGCCTTCTTCACGGCTTTAATTCCAGTTCCCGTAACAGTGCCTGGCACGGAGTAGATGCTCTGTAAATGTTTCTGAATAAATGAATGAATAAATACTTTGTGCTACATGTGAGCCCAGCTGTGTTGGATGTGAGATGAACTTTACAAATAAAAACTGGCTAACAATGCCCTCAGCCCTTTCTTATACATTCTCATCGAATCCTCAGAACGGGATACCCAACTCCAATTTATGGATGTGGAAACCTAGGCTCAGATGGGTTATGAAATTTGTCCAAAGTCACCAAGTGAAGTGGTAGAATGGAGACCGCAACCCACGTCCATACAAGGTCGGTATCCTGTTCATCATCCAGCTCTGAATCCTCCACCCTGCCCCTTCCTCACTGTGCGGAGATCTACACCAGATCCTGCTGCCTCCATGGCCCCGCCCCGGCCCCGACTCACAGCCCTGCGCTCCAGTCGGCCAGCCGGGACCGGCTGCAGAGCCAGGGGCCTCTGGCTGACAACCCCCGACTACAAGAGGCAGCTCTTCAACCTGTCCCTGTGCTGCTAAGGAGGCTTAGGAGTGGCCAGGTGTGGGGCACGGTTACGGGGTTTTGGCCAGGTTCAAGCCTCGGACTACTGAAAGGACAGGGTCCTCTCACTGCCACGTGCAAGTCCCAGCTGGAGGGCAGGGCCCTTCCAGTACAGTTATAACCAACGGCTGTGGTTGTGAGCTTGAGCCTATGGTCCGAACACGTAGCCCCACGTGCCTTGTGATAGAGTTTGGGTGCATGTAGTTGAGTGAGGTTGAAACTCACGAGAATGCTGTAAACAACGTGATCACGCCCCTACTTTGCCTCGTGGCATCTGCTATAAAATAAAGACACGGCTTGTGGGCGCTGTTGTCTCCTCATCAGGGAGGCAGCGTCCCACCGAGACCCAGCTATTATCCTCTTGTCTGTCTTTCCTTAATCCTTTCACCCCCCCCCCCCCCCCCCACTCGGGATCACCCTTGGTCGTGCTGGCGTGGCACAGCCAGGGCTGTAGAGATCAGGCAGGCGCCCAGCGAGGGGCCTGGCGAGGATTAGAGTCAGTCGGCACACCCTGCGTGGCAGACCTGCGGTATTTTCTTTCCCTACCCCCAGGACAATCCTGCGGGGTTAGAGTGATTATATCGCATTGTAGAGAAGAAAGCAAAGCGTCTACAGAGGTTCATGAACTTAGCGACAACAGCGGGCCGAGGTTGGAAGGCAGCTCTGCCTGCCGCCACCCCCCCAGGCTGCTAACCGCGGGGAATCCTCGGCTGGGGACCAGCTCGTCTGCTCAGTCCAGCTGGCAGCTGGGCCACCTCAGCTGTTGGGAGTCCCTGTGTCCCTCTGTTGGGACCAGCTGCTTCTGGCTGCCCTCACCTGTCCCCGGAAAGCATGGACTCCAGCCTGGTTAGGAGCCATGGAACTGGACCCCTTGGGCCCTGGCAGGCCAGATGGGATCAAACAATGGGCATCGCAGAGCGGGAAGCCCGGGTGCATCCTGGCACTGCCTCTCATAGCTGCGCAGCCTTGGACAAATTTCCAAACCTCTCTGTGCCTCAGTGTCCAAACCTACAACATGGGGATCCCCACGTGGGTCACTGTGTTCAGGGAGATCATGTGCTCACAGCACTCAGCCTGGGTCCTGGCACCAGAGCTGTTAGCACTATGCCCGTTTTCTTCCCCATGCCCGTGTGTCCTGGCAGGCAGGTCAGTGGTTTTAGCAGCTTCCTTAAAGACCTGGTTCCTGGAAGACCTGTGTCCGGGGAGCTGCAGCCTTGCTCACCTAGGGACTAAGAGGACACAGTCGGGGGCCTGCCTTCCATGAGTGCCCGACAGAGAACACTGGCATCTGGGCAGGGCTGCTGGACGCCCCAGCCCTCCTTGGCCCTTGGCCCCTGGAGCCCAGCAGTGCCTCGGAGAGCAACCTTCCTCTTTCATTGCCATAGAGACCATCCTCTCCACCTATTACCTTTCCAGCTCCCTGAGCATGTGGCTTTGGGTCAGGTTAGTAGTTCATGTCCCGTACCCCACTGGTCACACTATTCGCCATAACCCAAGGGGACAAAAACAGCTCTACTGAGGAATCCAGAGCTGGAGAAACCAAACCAACCCCCATCCATCTACACTGCCCAGTGATGGATGCTACCAGCTGAGAACGTTGGGTTTTATAAGGACTTATGCAAACTGTTCTCTGCAAATGCATTTTGGCCAAATCTGTAATCTGAGTGAGGGATCCTATAATCTTTGGTACATATTTCAGGAGGCAGAAACGGGCAGCAACCAATCCCTGCACACACACCTGACCTAAGGCTGGGTAATATGGTACATGTGAATCTATAAGGGCCTAGGAGCGGTTTTCTAATCTTCGGCTACGCCCTGCTCTTTTCTTGCCCCCTTGACTGGAAAATTCACCCCGACCGACCGCTAGCTTACATAACGTGTCCTGCGGGAAGTGTTTCCTGACTTCACCGCAATTGCTGAAGGCCCCGGTGCACCTTCTCAGAGCATGTTGAACTCAGTGTTTCCATGGAGTGTCATGTTTGATTTCCACCTTCCCGATTGGGCTCCTAGAGTGTGGGGGCCATTTCTGTCTTGGGCACAGCTAACTCCCAGTGCCTGGCTTAGGACTCAGTGCGGTGGATTCTCCTCAAAGAGTTGTTGAAATAAATGAATTAATCTAAGAAATGAATGTGAAACTCTTGTACTTCCTTTGACCTTCAAATTTAATTTAAAAATCACCTCAACGTATTTATTACTTCGATAATAAAAATGCTATTTAAAATAATGAAATGGATAAGAATATACATAAACTTTCCTTAGGAAATGCTAGATGTGATCGGAGTTCTTTAATTTGTCCAAACCATAATTAAAATTCTTACTCATGTTTTCTTATATGCCACATTTCCCCATATTGGTTTCAGTTTTCTATGTGGGATTTAAATTTTAATCAGCTTTCTAGCAAAGATGTGGTCATATCATATACTGAATATGTTCTAAAGCATGAAAATTAAAATGATGCAATATTCAGGATAAGAAATAAATATAAATTAGTGGCACAGACTGGAGTTCCCACGAACTTTAGAGAAGATTTATTCCAAATTAGGGGGAAAGAAAAGATTGTGCAACAAGTGGGGTTCGGCTAACTTAATTGCAATTTAAAAATATCGTATTCACATTTAATATCACACACACACACACACACACACACACACATCCAGTGTTAAATAGAAAACAATCAGAAAAAAGATAAAAATGTCAAGTTTTCTGATCTGTTAGAGAAAGTTAGTTTTTCAGCTTTGCAATAGTAAAAGCAACCACAGAGGTAACTAATTGAATTAGACACCAACTAAAAACATCTGTGTCATGAAAACAGCGGTATTGAGTTAGAGATAAATAATAACATGTTGGCCAAAAGGTCTCCCTCTAGTCACACTAAGTTAGTGTGACTGACAAATGTTAATATCTATTGCATCTCCAGAGCTAATCCAAATCCGTAAGAAAATAGCACCATCTCAAAAGATAAGAGGAAACATTTCTAAACAGAACTTCCAAAAACACCACAAAAGAGGCAATAAAGGCTTTTATGAGACTCAGGTCACTGATATGATGAGTTCTGTCTCCTCATCATGTATTTCAAATAATCCCCAATAAAGAGCTTTTGGTGTTGCAGAAACTCAGTCATACCACTAGAGGGCGCTCTATCCATGCACTAGGCTGAAATCCTGAGTGCGTGGAGGAAGGGTTCCTGGCTTGGAAAACTGAATATAACCTGGAGGCATCTAGGGCTCCGGGTCCATCTGGCTGATTAGATCCTCTGGTCCAGTCTTCCTTTACAATCCTGAGGACATCAGTGGGTCTGAGCAAGTGCTACAGGGAGCAGGGAGGGTGCTGTGCCTTCAGCCCTGGAGAGAGATGTCTCTGACCTTATGTCTTGGGTGATTCTGGGGTACAGTCCTCCAGAGGTGGGATTTCTGGTGAGGGTGACCGTGTCTCCAATACACTTGCCTCACCATCTGTCTCTAAAACAGGGACCGTTGTCTAACCAAATGCTAATTAAAACAGAGTGGCCGGAATAACTAAGGGAACTCATTATGTGAAAAGGAATGTAAATTCTTTAAAATACAATCTCTACTATTTTATTTTTTAAAGAGCTAGAATTTCTTTTTAAAAGTTTCAGTAATTCCTCGCATCCAGACTAGACCAGAGGAACCGCGTGGTGGACACTCTGAATTGATTTGCAGGAACCCTGGGCGTTTTCTATTCCGGTGCCAGAGGAACTAGTGACGGATGTGGGTTTCGTTGAGAATTTGTCTTTCCTGTCTCTACCTGCGCTCTGGGCTGTGGGAGCCACAGCTTGATTTATTGAGCTAAACAAGTCAGCAGCTAATTTGTTCATTGGTGGCTGTCCTTGGAGAAGTGGTCCTGTGGATAAAGATGAAGATCATTGAAAAACAAGTCAGCTTCCACGGGCAGGACCTGGCAAAGTAGGTCAGCCTGGCTTTCCGCTGGCCCCAGGGAGGCTGGAATCCCATTAACCTCAATCGAGAGCGGGCTCCGTGAGGGGGGGCAGGGCTGCGTCTGCAAAACAAAACTTGGCTGCGTGGACGCTTCTAATTTGACTTCCTAATGAGATTTGGAAGGGGGAAGGGGAACATGGGGTGGGTATATGCTGGGGAGTAGCAAAGGAAAATAGCTTTCCCTTCACCAGCTGATAGCCCTGAATGGAGAGGGTTTGGGTGTTTGGGAGGTCTGAGTGTTTGCCATCAATTAATTGTTTCACTGGGGGTCTTATCTTGGGACATCTGAGGGATGGGTGAAGGGTGCCCAAATACTTTTTTCCAATTTTTCAGAAAGTCTCTCCAATCTTAAAAAAAGAAAGAAAGGAAGAAAGAAAAGCAAAGGAGAAAAAAGGTCCATTGATTCTTTCAACTCTTTGGAGCTCCTGCCCAGTCTCTTCTTTCACAGCAAACGTCACTGACTGTCTGTACTCACTGACTCCATAACCTCGTTTCCTGTGCACATTTCACCCTGTTCCCGGCTGTTTACTTCCCCCCATTCACTCTACAGAAAGGAGTCCCAATGAGGTCACCATTGGATCTTCATGTTGATAAATCCAACAGGCATTTTGCAGCTCTAATCTCACTTGATTTCTCATCTACACTGGACACAGGCTGACCACTCTCCTCGGGTGCTTTCTTCACGTGGCTTCCCTGACACCAAGCCTCCTTCCCCAGTTTCTTGCCCATTCCTTTCCTGTTTCCTTTGTAGGCGAGTCCTCCTCAGCATTAAATGTTGGAGCTCCTTGGGTCTCGCTCTGAAGTCCTTGACTTAGTCTCAAGCTCTCTCTCATCCATCCATGTTGCTGTCTCCCATTCCTTGTTGACTCAGTGTATAATTCGGCCCCCTCCCCCCAGGACCTTCAGAGCTTCACAGTTAACCGTGTACGGATCACCTCTAACGGGATATCTTGAAGCCATTTCTGACACATCCCATCCAGAACCGAATTCATGATCTTCCCATTGAACGTCATCTGATGTTCCATATCTTATGAGAGGCCCCACCAACTCATTAATTATGCATCTTGCCCTGTCTGCCTCTCTAATCCTCCTTACCTAACTGATCACCACAGCCTGTCGATCTCTCAGGTCTCTGCGCCTCCCCATCTCCACCACCACCACCCTAGTCAAAGTCACTATTAATTCTCCCTGAACCTCTGCAACCGCCTCCTCACTGGGCTCACCTCATCTACTCTTATCCTTTTCATATTGGAGCCAGAGTGTTGTTATTTTCACCTAAATCTGATCATGTTGTCATTCCGCTCAAAACCCTTCAATGATTTCCCATTACTCATAATGTAAAAATCAAAATCCCTAATGTTGTATGAGTTGGCCCCACACCAAGCTCAGCTTTGATTTCTGGATATAGTTACACCATATACCCTGTTCGTACTTTATGCTCTGCTCCCTCCTCAGGGCTTTTGCACATAATGGTCTCTCAAGACTTTCTAGAATGTTCTCCCCTTGCTTTGCTTCTTTACCTAGTTAACTCCTATTGATTCCTTAACTCTTAGCTCAATTCTCATTTCCTCAAGGAAGATTCCTCTGATCGCTTCCCCCGCCCCAAGCTGGGTTGAGGTTCCAATCACACACTCTGATGGCAGCTTATGTCTTTATTCACAGACACGTCACATCTGTCATCATCGGTGAATATCTCTCCCCCATTAAACTGTAAACTCCATGAGAAGCTCTGCTTTGCTCACTACTGGATCCCTAAGAACCTTTCACAGTACGTTCCTTTGGAGACCCCCAATAAAATGTTTGTTGAAGCAACTAAATGTTTCAGTCATCCTTTTCTTTTTAAGTTTAAAAAAATTGATTTCAGATGGAGGTAGAGAGAGAGAAAGAGAGGGAGGGAGAGAGAGAAAGAGAGAGAGAGAGAGAGAGAGAGAGAGAGAGAGAGAGAGAGACATTGATGAGAGAGAAACATGGATAGGCTGCCTCCTACATGCTTCCTGCTGGGGATGGAGCCTGCAACCCAGCATGTGCCCTGACCGGGAATTGAACTGAGACCTCCTGGCGCATGGCATGATGCTCAACTAACTGAGCTACACCTGCCAGGCTCAGTCATCCTTGATAGGACACACGGTAAGTGAAAGTTAAGACTTTGTTTTTTGTTTGTTTGTATGTTTTTGGTGGGAGTAAGACAATTTGGTGGTCACACTGCTATTTCACGCTGCTCAGAAGTCCAATTGACCTATATGTTTTGGTTGATTAAGAAATGGATAATGAGCCAAAACTGGTTTGGCTCAGTGGATAGAGCGTCGGCCTGCGGACTGAAGGGTCCCAGGTTTGATTCCTGTCAAGGGCATGTACCTGGGTTGCGGGCACATCCCCAGTGGGAGATGTGCAGGAGGCAGCTGATCGATGTTTCTCTCTCATCGATGTTTCTAGCTCTCTATCTCTCTCCCTTCCTCTCTGTAAAAAATCAATAAAATATATTTAAAAAAAAAAAGAAATGGATAATGAATGGTTACTTAATTGTAGTGAGAGCGTAGGCACTGGAGCCAGCTGGATACTGTTTGAATTCCAGCTCCTCCACTGATGGAGCTGGATGCTGAGGATGGACCTGTCATACCACCTCTGAGCCTCAGTCCCATCATCTGTAAAGTGAGGGTCATAATCCTTTCGGGGTTTATTATGGGGTTAGTGCAAGGATTATGTGGGATAAGGAAAGTAAGTGCCCCGTAGGGTATCTGGCAAATAGTAGGTGCTCAGGGTGAAAGGATTTCTCTCCGCTTCCTTTCTTCTCTCCCTTCTTCCTTCTTTCCTCTTTCCCTCCTGAACCATCTTGCTTTACAGTTTACATCTTTCTAAACCCAGGCTCCTTAAGGGAAAATGATGTAAGGTTTCCTAACTGGGGTAATTTGTCATCCACAAACTCTGTGGCCCAGATGTCCCCAGCCCCTTCCTGGCTTTGAGCCCCTGCCTGTTCAGAGAACCAGAGGTGAGGAACTCTTTGCATCTAGGTTCTGGGAGCCTGGGAGCTGGGGGGAGCTGAGGAGAGAGCCTGAGCAAACAGGATTCAGAGTGGCCATGTTTTCTGATTGATGTGAATTATGCAAAGAGGGCTGAGGGCTTTTGTGAATTCACATCAGTGTTGTTTGGTGGGATAGCATGAGACAGGCAAATGCCCGCCAACTAGTCGAGAGCACAGGGCAGCAGGCACTGCTGCTATTGCTTCTTCTTCTTCTTCTTTTTTTTAATATAGTTCTTTATTGATTTCAGAGAGGAAGGGAGAAAGAGAGAGAGATAGAAACATCAATGATGAGAGAGAATCATTGATCGGCTGCCTCCTGCACACCCCCTGCTGGGGATCGAGCCCACAACCCAGGCATGTGCCCTAGGCTGGAATCGAACCTGGGACCCTTCAGTCCGCAGGCAGATGCTCTATCCACTGAGCCAAGCCGGCTAGGGCTTGCTATTGCTTCTTGACGGAAAGGCACTTCCAAGCCTGGGCAGGTTTTCAACTACAGGTGACCCTTGAATAACAAGTGCCCGGGTCCACTTAACAGGGTGGGGCAAAGTAGGTTTACCGTTGTTCCTATGGAAAATAACACAATAGTCAATAATAATACAGGAATAAGCTTAGTTTTTCATGTACTCACAACCATAAGCCTACTTTTACCCTATATATGGGGAATTTTTTTCAATAAATACATACAGTCCTATATGACATATATTTTCTCTTCTTGATGATTTTCTTAATAACATTTTTCCTTTTTCTAACTGACTTTATTGTAAGAATATGGTGTACAATAAATAAAGCATGTAACTATGTGGCAATTGACTGTTATGTTAACGGTAAGGCTTCTGGTCAACAGAAGGCTATTAGTAGGTAAGTTTTGGGGGAGTCAAAAGTTATATGTGGACTCTCAGCTGTGTGAGGGTTGGCACTCCTAACCCCTGTTGTTTAAGGGCTAGCTTACTCTGGTCTCAGCTTCCTCAGAGGCGATCCAGAGCAAGGCTTGGAGGTCACAGCAAGCTAGAAGAAGCCTCCATGCATCCAGCTGGGCTGCCCTTGGTCAGCTGTCTTCAGGCCTCCACTCAGGGCCTCAGTCCCACCAACTGGGGCCACTCCAGGGCTAGGAGCAGCCTTCCAGACTCAGCCCCTTGGCGCCTCCAGCACAAAGACTTCATGACCTCTCTCTGACCTGGGCTGGTGTGGGCTCCTTCTCTGGGTTCCCAGAGCCACTCGTATTCTCACCATGACACTTATCCTCTGGAATGCACAAGGCTACCACAGTGCCATAGTATTCATATTCTGTGCATATGAGGCTACTTGGACTTGCGCAGAGCAGACTTGGAGTGGTAGAACTCTGTGTATTGTCTGTCTCCCTCTTGGCTGGCCATTCCAAAGGGTGGGGACTGTGTATAGGGCTGGCGCATAGTAGGGGATGAGCCATTAGTTTCCTGAATGGTTAAACAGGTGGGCACCAGGCGCCTGGCAACAGTTTCCCTGCCACCAGCTGGTCATGTGTGAGTGCTCCTCCTCCCTCCGCTCCTGCTGGAGTCTTTCTTGTACTTCCTTTCCTACCATTTTGTGTTTGCCTTTTCTCCCACTGAGTATCTCACACATCCCCCATGTTGTTGCCATCTTCATCAATGTCATCGTTAGTGGAAGCAGACTGCTCCACAGAGGGGCTAGCCAAGCCATTCTCATAAACCATTTTCTGGTGCTTGACTGGGAACTTTGTCTGCTCCAGACTTTGTATCCATAAAGGATAAGTGATATCAAGCCTTGTTCAAAGAATTTCATGGGATTCAGGGTGGCCGCAGTGAGGTGCAGAGTAGGGAGCAGTAAGACATGAGCCCCCCCAAAAAGGAGGCAGGGGCTGAAGCGTGTGATGCTCTCTGTGTCCTCTCAGGTGAACTGAGGAGCGCAGACTTGATCCTGGAGGTCACGGAGGGATTCTGAGTCAGGGAATCAGACTTGAATTCTTAAAGATCACTCTGGTAACAGTGTGGATGAGGGATCTGATGGGGGAGCCGTAGAAGAGGGGAGAATTGGAGTAGACCAAGTGAGAAACCAATGGTGGGAGAATGGCCAGGTGAGGACTGATTTGTGAGATACTCAGAAGGAAGCACCAATAGGAATCACTGATGGGTTCTATTTTGTTTTTTGTAAAAAATATTTTTTATTGATTTCAGAGAGGAAGGGAGAGGGAGAGAGAGATAGAAACATCACTGATGAGAGAGAATCCTTGATCAGCTGCCTCCTGCACGCCCCCAACTAGGGATTGAGCCCGCAATGCAGGCATGTGCCCTGACCAGGAATCAAACCATGACCTCTTGATTCATAGGTCGATGCTGGACCACTGAGCCACACCAACCAGGCTCAATTTTGGATATGATGAATTCAAGGTCCATGTGGGCCATCCACTGAGAGGTGTCCAAGAAATTGATGGATGGATTTAGCTTCCTACCTACATACCTGCCTGGGGGAGTGGTAGTTTTGGGAGCCATCAGCATACCGAATGCATGGGAGAGTGAAATCTCCAAGAGATAGAATAGACAGAAAAGATGGAGACTGAGAGTGGAACCTAGGGTAAACCTGGCTTCCTATGAGGCAGATTTGCTTAGAGTGAGCACACGTATTTGTGGCTGAGAACATAAGTGAATACCTACTGGTTAACCCTTATTCTGAGTTGATTCCTCTGCAGTATTTGAGCCATTGGAGGAAACAGAGGCCAAGCCTGCACCCCTGAGAAGATAGGGGCACCTGTGATACTGCACCTCACCTGTCTGTCCATCTAAGAGGTGTTGCTGACTTTAATGACCCAATTGGCATGGGGTGGCCGTTAGGTGGGTGGCTCTGAGGACAAGGCCAGGACAGGGGCAGGGCAGAGCCAGGGTCTGTCTGTTACTTACACGTTGAGAGGCTGCCAGGCTGGCCACTGAGCTTTGGCTTTGATGACGGTGAGGACCTCATCGCTCTGCAAAAAACAAACCACAGACACCTAGTGAGGAGAGCTGGGCTCATGGGAACAAAAGGGCTTTGACATGGTCATACTGTCTACCGCCCCTCACTTACCTGCTATTGAGGCTCTACCTGCCCAGGTGTGGGAGCCATCCAGCCCCAGGGTGGGCAAGCCCTGGAACCCTGGTAATCCCAGGAGGTGGGGCTGCATGTCCAGTGTGCCTGGTGCATCGTGGGCACCAATGGGTCCACTGAGCCACACCTTTGGTTTGCAGCTCAGCCCATTTCTTCCCCCCTGGAGCCAGGCTCTGACCTGGACTCCTCCTTGGATGGCCAGACTTCCATATTGTGTCTAGCCTGGAGGGAAGACTGTGTGCTCTGCCCAGATACTGACTGGGGCCTGGACTGTAGCAGGAGCTGCAATGCAGCCAACAACTGGCCCCAACAATTGCCACACCCAAGGCCTTTCCTGCTGTTGAGACTCAGGCACCAGATTAAACTCCTTGGGTTGAGGAAGCCAGAATAAAGCTGGGGGCCCACACCCCTGTGCCACTCATGATATTATGCTCCATTTTGCTTTGGACAGTGTGTAGAGCACCTTTAACATCTAAGGACCTAAAATATTTTTTGAGGAAGAACTTAACGGTTAGCATTTTGAAGGCAAGCATTAAGTCATCATGGGGGGTGGGGGGACCAGGGGAAGGATCAGAACTTTGCTGATCTTGCTAAACTCTGA
The DNA here is from genome assembly GCF_963259705.1 of Myotis daubentonii. NCBI lineage: Eukaryota > Metazoa > Chordata > Mammalia > Chiroptera > Vespertilionidae > Myotis > Myotis daubentonii. The sequence goes on along the minus strand of NC_081848.1, from coordinate 52,589,462 downwards.
GATTTGTTTGTGTTTGTATTTTCAATTATACACTGGGAGTGAGGGGGTATCACACTCTTTTCAAGGCTTAATACTGCTATAGTCCAAATTTGGCTTTGGCTGGGGATGTTCCCCAGAGTGGATTCAGCTGGTTCTGGATCTACCGCCCCTTCCTCTGGCCTGGGCTCAGCAGTGTTCAGACACCACTGCCCATTGCACACCGAAAAGCCCAGGATGTCACCAGCTGGGGAAGCAAGAGTTTTGTTGTTGACTGAACAGGTCCCTGAGCTCCAGGAGGGCAGAGACTTGCTTGGTTGGCTCACAGCTCTGCCCCAGTTGTTTTTTTAAAAAATATTTTTTTATTGATTTCAGAGAGGAAAGAAGAGGGAGAGAGATAGAAACAGCAATGATGAGAGGGAATCATTGATTGGCTGCCTCCTGCACACCCCCTACTGGGGATTGAGCCCACAACCTGGGCATGTGCCCTGACTGGGAGTCGAACCATGATCTCCTGGTTCATAGGTTGGCACTCAACTGCTGAGCCACACCAGCTGGGCTGCCCCAGTTCTTTTTTTTTTTTTTTTTTTAATTTTTTCACTTTATTAAATTTATTGGGGTGATATTGGTTAATAAAATTATATAGGTTTCGCTGCCCCAGTTCTTAGAGCCATGCCTGGCTGTGGGTGCCTAGAACATATTTGGAATGAGTTGGTGGATTTCTTCTTAGTTCGGTACCTTGCCCAGAAAATCCCACTGCCCTGAGGAAACTGGGAGGAGGTCAGAGGTGTCTCCAGGATCAGGCCCAAAGATTAGAAAAAGCCTTTGATCTGGACACCTTGCCTGCAGCCCAGGAAGGAGTGGGTGGGTGGTGGGCCCATGAGAAAAAGGAGATCAGCCAGATCCAGGTTGGCCCGGGCACTACAGGGACAAGCCACAGAGGCACCCCATCCACTGCCACCCCAGGGAACCTTGCAGCCTCTTCCTGAGCTCAGGCCTCCCTGGGGTTCCCTCTTTTAATCAGAGGAAAGATTCACTGGGTGCATAAACACCCCACATTCACACATCTTCAGGGAGAGTATGTCTAAGTCATGGGAGGTTTACACTTCTCATGAGAGATTCTTATTTGTTGAGAATGTCTCCCTGATTCATTCCTAATAAATATCTGTTGAATAACTGAGAGAAGCTGCTTATCATGAAGTCACTTGTGAGACCTAACCTATCTTCCGAATGCCAGCGCTGGGTCTCCCATGACCTGGTTTTCCTATGGTCATCTCATAGATTCCACGTCCCACACTGAACTCTTCATCTGACCCCGGAGTCCTGCTCCTCCTCCAGCCGGCGCCATCTGGGCTAAAGGCACATCCACCCGCTGCCTGAACCAGACACCAGGCGTCGCCAGCATTCCTCCGTCTCCCACCCCTTCACAGCGGTCAGACCCCAAGACCCACTGTGTTCACCGACTGTGAACCCCTCCACAGTCTCCTCACTGGTCTCTTAGTCTCCTGTATCTTCTTGCTTTCCCTCAACCCACCCTCCCCCAACCTATCCATTCCTTGCCTAAACCCTTCAGCAGCTCCCCACAACGTCCATGATAATTTTTAAATTCCTGGTATACTTTTTTTGATTTTCTTTCAAATATATTTTTATTGATTTCAGAGAGGAAGGGAGAGGGAGAGAGAGATAGAAACATCAATGATGAGAGAGAATCATTGATCGGCTGCCTCCTGCATGTCTCCTACTGGGGATCGAGCCTGCAACCCAAGCAAGTGCCCGGAATCAAACCCGGGACCTTTCAGTCTGCAGGCCGATGCTCTATCCACTGAGCCAAACTGGCTAGGGCATTTTTAGATTTTTAATTCCAGAGTAATCCATGCTTATTGTAGACAAAATTAGCACCACAGAAGCACACAATGTAAATGTTGAGCTCTTTCCACTTTAGCATTACCCTGCCTTCTGCCTCCTTCTCCAGAATGTTACAGTTTGGGGTATCATTCCAGGCCTTCTACTACGCATATGCAACTGTGTGTGTGTGTGTGTGCATATATTAGATACAGCTTTCATACTGAATATTTTATTCTGCACCATGATTTTTATATTTTCCCTTAATATTACATCATGGGAATCTTTCATTGTCAGTAACTACAGCATCGTAGCTCTCCTTTTGTTGATTTTTAAGACATTGAAGATCTTCAAATTATGGTAAGCTTGGTCAAGACTAATGAAAAAGAAATCCAGGAGATGAGATACTGTCTGATGATGATCATTTTGCCCTCGAAAAAATGCTTTACTAAAAAGAAAAAAATAAATCAGTGTGCGTGAAGTTCTGATGGCTTTGCATTGCAATTCAATCTTGGTTTTCAAGTCCGAACTAATGACATATTGATTTTGTTTTTTGCAGAATAACTCAACAAAAATTGTTTGGACCCATCATTAGTGTTTATTTATGGTGATGAAATTCTGTCTAGTTTTCAGAGCTATGGAGGCCCGGAGGATGGTGGGTCCGCGCGTGTGGGCATTAGAACAGCTTGCTGCTGGAATTTGTTTCATCTGGTGGTTCCACACCATCTGCAGGATCAACTGCTTATTGTTCCTTGTTTGCGATCATTCGTGTCATCCAATGAACCAGGAACGCACGAGCCTTCTGCAACATTCATTTTAAAAGCGAAATATTTTTGTTGCTGCATCAAAATTCTCCAGCAGAACCGAAGTCCTACGGGATTGGAGAGTGCCTGGCGTGCTCATGGCCACATCTAAATGCGATGGACGGGTGATGAGTAAATTTCTGAAGAAGCAAAGCCATATCATTTACTCTGTAGACGTGTAGAATTCCATAGCATGGATGTTCTTGCATGTTTTTTAACCAACATGGCAGATATTTAATTGTTGCCATAAATGATACTATGATGAACATTTGGGCATGTATTTCTGTCTTTGCAAACCCAAGGGTTCCTGTGTCATAGATTCCCAGGAATGATTAAAAGATGAAGCACATTGAAAATTTTGGCAGAGTCTACCAATTTGTCCTTAAATGCCTGTACTATTTTATACTCTAGCAAGAATGTGTATGTGCCCATGTCGTCACACCCTTGGACACACCGGATACTATCATTCTCATTAGTATTGACTCATCCAGAAGGCAGGCATGTAGTATGGCTGGGAGCCCAAGCTCAGGAGTCGTACCTGAGTTCAAATCCTGATTTCACCATTTACTAGTTCCATGTCCTTTGGCAAGTCTCTTGACCTCTCAGTTTTCTCACCTGTGAAATGGGGTTAACAAGAGTATCTACGGCATTGGATTGTTAGGGGGATTAAATAACAGAAAGTGTGCTAATACAGTGCCTCTATCAGCACAAGTATTAGCTGCTGTTCTCATTCTTATTTACATTCTGGCCAAGCTGGTATTAGAATCGATTTGCACTGCCTGAGTACAGAAAGTGGGGTGCACAGTTGCATCTACAAACCGACAGAGCCCCAGGAGAACGCAGAAACTCAGGGAGCAAATGACTGGACGTTTCCATGACTCGGTGAGCCCTGGATGGGGCCACTTGGGCACTAGGCGTTTTACATTTTAAAGAATGGAGGATTTAACATTCAGAGCAAGCCATCCAAACTTCAGATGTAAATGAAAAGCCATTTTCACAAGTCTCTAAGGCACAGAAAGGATCTTTCAACGATCCTTAGAGCCCTCACACATGTCTCCTAGGACCCCTTTCAAACAAAGTGTTTCAAGGCATTCACAGTTCATGCCTCATTTGCATGACGTTAGCAGTTTTCCAGAGATATGCCCATTAAAATTAAAACCCCCCCAAAAAACTACAGGTCACTCGTGTCCATCTTCACAGGGACAAGTGCTTTCATTTTGCTTTTGATAAACATATTGGGAAGATGTGACAGCCATACTCGGACTTCTTAGTTACTGGGACCAAGTGGGAATCGCACGGCCCCCACAAAGGCCAGGGGCTGAGGTCAGATCCAGAGGAGGGAGGGTTCATGTGGAGCGAAGACAGGCTTGGGCCTGGTTGGAGGCAGAAATCACATTGGTATCAGGAGATGCCAAAACTGAGCAGAGCAGACAGCAAGAATGTGAATTAGAGGGGGTCAGGGCTGGGGCTGGCGTTTGAACCAACCTTACCCCACACGGACCCTCCCATGCCCTCACTGCCTTGCTCCTCACCGTCTCTTCTGCAGGCATTTTCCTGGGTCCTGCCCTTCTGCCTTCATCTTCTAGTCCTGAACCACACCTGTTCCTCATCCTAAGGCCCCTTGGCTCCGGGAGGCCCTGAGGGCTCTCCCACCATCGCAGGTCCTGCCCCACACCTGCAGTCTGAGCCACCCACCCACGCTGCCTCCTCCCCTCCAGGAAGAGAAATGGACGCTATCCATAATGAGACAGGGAAAGCAACTGAAACAGGGAGAAACAACAATAACAGTGATCTATTGTTTTTCTGTGCTAGGCCCCTTGCTAATTACCTTCACATAGTATCTTATTTAATCTTTACTACACATTTCAAGGTAGGCATAGACTTTTTAATGTTCAGAAAAGCATTTATTTGGCCAAATTAGTTACACAGTCAATGGCAGAGTTTAAACCTCAGCCTGGGTTCCCAGGGAGACCACACCCATGGCCCTGGGAACCCCAGCAGAGGGCAGCTAGGAGTGGGGAAGCTGCGGTGCAGGGGTCCGGGTGAAAGGTCAGGCCCAGCGCTGGCCCATGCCTCTGTGCCTGTGGGAGCATATCTGAGAGCTGAACATTGCAGCCACACTCGGAGGATTGTCAGTGTTCACAAGACCGTCAACGTTAGTGCTGCCCAGGTTTTGAAGAAGTTGGGGGGTAGCACAGCGGCCTTGAGTTGGGGAGAAACTGTTGGCTACCAAATACCAAAGACGGGGAAATCCAATGACACAAAATGCAGTGATACCCGTGCATGCGCACAGACAGCCCTGCCCCATCGTGCATCTTTGTGCAGTCATCAGCTTGTTTCGTATGAAAACCTTTGGGGAATAGCTATGATCCCATTTTGCAGATGAGGAAACTGAGGTTCAGAGAAGTCACATGACTTGTTGAAAATCACCAGGAATCATGATTCCAATACAGAAGTGTCTGACTCCAAAACTCATGCTCTTCCCGCCTCCCCTGACTATTCTTCCTCTCTATCTCCCTCTCATTCCTCCCCCATTTTGCTTGTTTTGTGTGTGTGTGTGTGTGTGTGTGTGTGTGTGTGTGTGTGTGTTTTTCCCCCAGCAAGAGTGTGGCTGCCCCTGGCTGACAGTTTTTCTCCCAGGGTCACCAGGTTTCCTCTGGGAGGGCAGCGTTCATCATTCTGTGTTAAGACCCGAATGAGCAGTTTTTGGCCTCATTTTTTTTTTCTTTTGCTTCTACTCTTTCCCAGAATCCCCACTTACCACCCATAACATTTATTCTGATGGCTTCCACCTCTGAAGGAAAGTGGAAAGTCATCCCTCTGTGAGTGTCCTGGGGATGAGCAGCAGGAAATGAGCCATTTCATGAGGTGATAATGGAGCTATAAGCATCTTTAAAGTCAATTGTGCCCAACGGTCCCTCCCATCATTTCAACAGCCTCTGGGTTTATGGGGTCATAAATAAAAACAGACACCTCATATTTCTTGGTGCTTTATAGTTTGCCCCTGGTCTCATTGGTTTCCACTGTCATCCTCTGAGGTAAGCAGGCAAATGGTCCCATTTCTCAGATGAAGTAACTGAGACTCACCTCTCTCCTCTGAAACTGCTCTGGTCATGGGCACCCATGAGCTTTCCACGGCCAATGGGCAACGCCCAGCTCTTAGCTTCTATGACGCCTCCATAGCTCTTGACACAGCTGGCCACTCCCTCTGCCTGAAGCTTGGTCTGCCTGGCTCTGGCACTTGCTGCCTCCTCATTTGCCTCACCGGCCTCCCCTTCCCAGTCTCCTTTGCTGGCCCTTCTTCGCCTTCCTCCAAACACTGAAGCGCCCCGGGTTCAAGCCTTTGGTCCTCTTCTCTTTTCTGTCCACACGGCCTTGGTGATGTCATCTTGTCCCACGCTCTGAAATACTAGCTAAATGTACACTGCTGCCCACTGAAGTAAATCTTCTACCTCAGCCTGGCTCTGAGCTCCGGGCTTGCTATCAACGGTCAAACGTCTTCATCTGATGTCCAATTGGCATCTCAAGCTCAACGTGTCTGAAATCCTACTCCTGATCGTCCCCTCCCCAAACCTGGCCTCCCCGCTTCTCCTCCATGAAATGGCAAAGCCATCCTTCCAGTTTCTCATCCTGGATGCTTCTTTCTCTCCTAGTATACATCTGATCCGTCAGCACATCCTGTCATCTCCACTTCTAAATCGTCTTTATGAGCCAATGACTTTTCGTCACCTGCTCGGCCACCATCCTGGTCCAACCCACCATCATCACTCATTGCAGTTGTTGCCTGGCTGATCTCTCTGCCTCTTTCCTCACCTTCCTCCGAGCTCCAGGAATGGAACTGTGACCTCCTGGTTTGTAGGTTGACGCTCAACCGCTGAGCCATGCTGGCCGGGCCACTTACTAGAATTTACTTTTTGTCATCTGTCTCTCCATGAAGATAGGGTCTGTTTTGCTCACTGCTGTACTATCAGCGTTCAGAACCATGCTCTGAGCATGCTCAGTGAATGCGTGCTGAATGGACGAGAGGCTGTGATGAGGAAGGGGCCAGTGTCCTCTGAGTCCCAATCCACCAGCACCCCCTCAGCCTAGGGTGGAGCCGGAGCTGTGCGAGGTGACACAGGAAACCTGGCTGTGGAGGTGGTGGGCACTGGACCAGCAGGAGGAGAGCGCCAGCCAGAACACTCTGCTGGGACTGCAGGTGGGAGAGGGACGGGGGAGGGGCAGGACACAGAGGTCACTTTAGGAACCGTGGTCGGAGCTCCCAGGTTCTGAGTCGGCCCCCAGAAACGCCCGGAAACCGGGGTTGGCTGTTTGGAAGTGCCCATAGCTTGCCTGGTCCCCTGGGAAGCGGCTGTCTCATCAGCTATTTGGAAGCCAGAGAAGGTATCTGAAGCCCATTCACAGATCCACAAGAAGGTGATGTGGTTGCACAGAAGCATTTCAAATCCAATTTCTTTCCAAACACAGCCTGTAATTCCGATGGGAAATTGCATAATGCTTGTAGATAACAATCTTCCTGAGAGGCAGTTTTGTGAAAGCAGCTTGGCATTTCCTAAGCGCGAGGGACAGGGCCCATCAGAGCGCCCACTGCCCTCCACCCGGCTGTCGGTCTGTGGCAGGCGGAGAGCTCTGAGCGCGCCATCACTCCCTGACCTGAGCGAGAGGCCGTCCTTCCATACCCCTCTATTAGCCACAGGCATCGATTTAGCTCAGCCTTCGGTGACCAAACTGCCAATCCCGGGCTTAACCTCATTTTCTGGATTTTCAATGTGTCCTTCCTAATGCTCATGAAAGCCCACATCTCCTCTGAGTTATGCAGGGAGCTGAACAGGTCAGTGGGGCATGTCCATCTCTCCTGTCCCGCCAGCTCTCATGACTGACTTCCCAGGCCCTTCTCCCCTCCTCCTTCTCTGTGTCCAGCAATTAGGAAAACATTAGTGCCAGGGCCAGGCAGGGAAGTAGGAAAGGGGCCAGAACAGGTGAGACTCTGCCATCACCCAGGAGAGAGGGGGCGAAGCAGGGGCTGCTTTCAAACAGGCCTGGCTGCTAGGAGCCCCGGGGGCCTGGAAAGGCTCTGGCTGAAGGTGCCTGAGGCAACCTGTAAGGGCAGTGCCCCAATCCTGCCCAGTCTCCGGTGGTCTTAAAGGCACAACCTTCCACACCCCTCGCTCCTCTTCCCTGTCTCCCTTCCCCACCTTCCTCTGAGGACACCTCCTGTCCAGTCTGGAAGCGTGTGTTAGAGCAGGGCTTGGGCTGTGTCCTCCCTGTGTCCCCAGCGCCGGCCTGGCTTGGGGAGGTATGCAGGGAATGATTAAGGGATGAATAATGGATTAGTTAATTAAACAATTAATTAATGACAAGCTAGAGGAAGCCTCCGGCCTTGGCTGCCCTCCCAGGGGGCCTTAGGGGCACTTTTTGCAAGTTCTCTGGGATGGGGATGCTGCTGAAAGGTTGGTGAGCAGCAGTGCTGTGGCCTGACTCACGTGTTGAGTGATTCTGCTAACTGTGGGGGAGGGGAGGAGGACACCGTCACAGGGCCAGCGGGAGGAGGGAGGGACTGGACCTGGAGAGAGCAATAGGGAGGGTGAGGTGATGTTGGATACAAGACATTATTATTATTTGTTATCCTCACCTGAAGACATGTTTATTGATTTCAGAGACAGGGAGGGAGGGGAGGAGGAGGGAGGGAGAGAGGAAGAGAGAGAGAAAGAAAGAGAGAGAGAGAGATCAGCTGGCTGCCTCCTTCATGCGTCCCAACTGGGGTTTGAACCCACAACCTGGGCATGTGCCCTGACTGGGAATGGAACCTGAGATCTTTCAATATATTACCGGATGCCACTCTGACCAACTGAGCCACACAGGTCAGGGTCAAGACATTATTTTAAAGGGAGAAGCAACAAGATCTGTTGATGGATTGGATGTGGGGTGTCAAACAAAAAAGGGTTCAGGCTGACTCCAAGGGGAGGTATCACGTAGGCAGTTGGAGATCTGAGGCTGGAGTTCGAGAGCAAGATCAGGCTAGGCAGCCGTGGGCAAACTACGGCCCAGGAGACCGGATCCGGCCCATTTGAAATGAATAAAACTAAAAAAAAAAAAAAAAAAGACTGTACCCTTTTATGTAATGATGTTTACTTTGAATTTATATTAGTTCACACAAACACTCCATCCATGCTTTTGTTCCGGCCCTGGCCCTCCGGTCCAGTTTAAGAACCCATTGTGGCCCTCAAGTCAAAAAGTTTGCCTACCCCTGGGCTAGAGGCATGCATTTGAAAGTCATCAGCATATACAGTAGGTGGTAGTTAAAGTCACAGGACATAGTACCTGGGAGTGAGAGGAGACAGAGAAGAGAGTAGGGAAGGCTTCATTATCTTTAAAATAAAAGCAATTTCAAAAGGAAATGAGAACTCATTTGTACACTAAGATCTCCCTCTCCTCTCTTAAGAAGCTTCTGGCCCAGGTATCATACTGTCAGCCTGTTTTGCTGGGTCCTTAAATATAATATTTCACTTCATCATCTCCCTTCATCCACTGATTTTCAGAAAAAGCTTACAAATTATTAAGTAATGAAGCTCTAAATGACCTGGATGGGGGAGAAATAAGCAGACCCTACGGTGTGCTGCACAGCAGCTTCAAATAAGGTTCCAGAAAGGCTGCTTTCTTAAATGGAGCTATTTAAATGCAAAGGAACAACTTGATAAGCTTTAAAAGCTTAACCCTTCTCATTCCTGAGACCCCATATACTCAGATTATCATCGAGGTAATGGGAGAAACTGTGTTGCTGGCTGTCACTAAAGGGATGTCCCTACCAGGGATTTAAGATCGCACATACACGGCCAGCCTCTGCTGGGCTTCCCCTGGTAACAGCAGGTTCCCCGACGTGAAAACCCCCTTCTAGTCACTATTGTGGCACCACGGAGCAGGAGTTAAAGAGCAGTGTGGTGGAGTAAGGCAGGCTGAAGTTCAAATCTCTGCTCAGCCACTGATGTGCTATGTAAATTTGGGGAAGTCACTCATCCTCGCTGAAAGGATTCCTCATGTGTAAAACATACTTATTGAGCTCCTTTTTTGGAGGGGTGCAGTCAGCGGCTGTACTGGGCACGGGGCATAGGGCAGTGGACAAGGTGACAGTCCCTGCTCTTGCGGGATATGTCCTCTAGTGCAGTGGTTCTCAACCTTCCTAATGCCGCGACCCTTCAATACAGTTCCTCATGTTGTGGTGACCCCCAACCATAAAATTACTTTCGTTGCTACTTCATACCTGTAATTTTGCTACTGTTATGAATCATAACATAAATATCTGATATGCAGGATGTATTTTCATTGTTACAAATCGAACATAATTACAGCATAGTGATTAATCACAAAAACAATATGTAATTATGTATGTGCTTTCCGATGGTCTTAGGCGACCCCTGTGAAAGGGTTGTTCGACCCCCCAAAGGGGTCGTGACCCACAGGTTGAGAACCGCTGCTCTAGTGGGTTAATAATAACACGTGAAGATTGAAGGAGATACTGTAATGTAAGGTGAATGGTAATGGAAAGGTAACTATGATCACTTAGATGTATTTATATCACTCCACACTGCCTTCTCTCACTGTGATCTCCCACTTCTGCCAACCTACCTTTCAGCGTAAATCTCCTACATTACCTGTCATGTCCAGGTTGGCTCAAGGCTGTGAGTTCCTTTGCCTGGAATGTCCTTATCTCTTTCTTCTTAAGCAATTCCTCCTCTAAATGCTGGCTTCTTCTTCTTTTTAAATAAAAATTTATATACATTTGTCCATTAATCTCTGGGGATATGTTCTAAGACCCCCAGTGGATGCCTGAAACCATGGATACTTTTGAACCTTATGTACACTATGTTTTTTCCTATACATATATACCTATGATAATGCTTAATTTATAAACGAGGCACAGTAAGAGGTTAGCCAATAACTAATAGTAAAAAGAACAATTATAATAATATACTATAGTAAAAGTTATGTGAATGTGCTCTGTCTCAAAATATCTTATTGTATATACTCAACTTTTCACTTAAAGGAAGCACTTTACAGCTTCTCTTTGGCATATCAGAACTGTCAGCATCACTACTCTAGTAGTTTGGGGGCCATTATTAGGTAAAATAAGGGTTATTTGAACACAGTACTGAGATACCATGACAGTAGATCTGATAACCTATATGATTACTAAGCGACTGGCTGGTGGGGAGTGTATAGAGTGGATATACTTGGCAAAGGGACAATTTACGTCTCAGGTGGGATGGAGTGGATGGCACTAGATTTCATCACACTACTCAGAACTGCATGCAATAGAAAACATGAATTACTTATTTCTGGAATTTTCTATTTAACATTTTTGGACCATGGTTGACGATGGGTAATTGAAACTGTGGAAAGTGAAACAAAGATAAGGGGGGGGGACTACTATATTTAAGATGTACAACATGGTTTTTTAAATATATATATTTCTTTATTGATTTCGGAGAGGAAGGGAGGAGAGAGAGATAAAAACATCAATGATGAGAGAGAATCATTGATCGGCTGCCTCCTACACGCCCCCTACTGGGGATCTAGCCTGCAACCCAGGCATGTGCCCTTGGCCAGAATCAAACCTGGGACCCTTCAGTCCACAGGCTGAAGCTCTATCCACTGAGCCAAGCCGGCTAGGGAACAACATGGTTTTTTGATATACATATACATATACATAGTAAAATGATATCATAGCCAAGCTAATTAACATATTGAGATCCCCACATAGTTGACTTTTTTTATGTGTGTGGTGAAATCTACTCTCTTAGCAAATTTCCCATATACAATCAGTATTATTAACTATACTCACCATGCTGTACATCAGATCTCCAGACTTACTCATCCTGCATAACTGAAACTTTGTACCCTCTGTCCAATATCTTCCCATTTCCCTCACCTCCTGCATCTGGTAACACCTTCTTGATGCCCCCCTATTCTCAAACCATCCTTTCCTATGGCCTCAATCATTTTGCATTATTATTTGTTCACTTAACATTTCTTTCCTACCAGACCATTTCATAGTAGGTGCTTGACCGAATATATGGAATGAATCTTCAATAAATGGAAGTTCCTATTCCCAAATGTTACATGTGAATTAAGAGAGGATTTGGAAATTATTATTACTGTCACCCAAAAAAGCATTTGTAAAACTTTGTGATTTTCACACCAGGGAGACATCACAGGGTTTTATAGTAATCCACAGCAGAGCTCACCAGATGCCTCCTAATGTTCTTCTTGCTCAGAGTAAGGTCTGAGGAACTCTGGGGGTCTGTGAATTCATGGTTAAGTCTCTTAGTTCTTTATGGAATTTAAACATTTTATACTTTACTGGTGTCCTGGTGCATGGATTCGTGCACATTGAAAGGCAATTACTAGTAATTAGAAGGTGGTGGGTATGGCAGGATTGGGTGAGATGGGCTGGACACGTCCTGGAGCCAACCTCCCACGGTCCCTCCCCATCTGGCTGCACCTGGGGCAGTGCCGTGGCTTGAAGGGCCTCTGTGGAGTTAGCAGGGTCCCCTTGGCAGGTGGGGTCCCTCGGCCTGGCCTACAGGGATCAGGCTGAAACTGGTTTTCCGACATCCCCCAAGGGGTCCTGGATTGTGAGAGGGCAGTTCTCGGGTGATGCACCCTAGAATCAGGCTCCCTCCTCTCTGGTTCCAGGGTGCGTAACCCAAGAACCACCGCTGCCAAATCATCGCAGCTCGGCAGCTCCTGCATTGAGCATTTGCCCCCTGGTGGTCAGTGTGTGTCATACCTACCGGCCGGTTGGACAGTTGCTTAGCCTTTTATATATAAACTAGAGGCCTGGTGCACAAACATTCGTGCAAGAGTAGGCCTTCCTTCCCCCCAGCTGCCCACACCGGCTTCCTTCCGGCACCCAGGACCCAGGCTGCTTCCCTCCTCTGGCCGCCTGCAAGCACCCAGGACCTGGGCTGGCTTTCTTCTGCCCTGGCTTCGTCAGGAAGGACATCCGGAATGACGTCTGGAAGATGTCCAGTCTAATTAGCATATTACCCTTCTGTTACTATAGATGATAATTTAAAAAATCAATTAAAAGTATAATATGGATGATCTCAAAGAGCATATAAGCAAGCACGCCAGGCAGTCTCAGCAGCCAGGATACATTTGTGTTTACATCCCATTGCTGCTCTGCACAACTTTATTATGGGCGAGTGGGGTGGGCCCATTGGATAGGCAGAGACTTTCTTTGGGCCTGCAACCCAGCTCAACTTCTCCCCCTGTCTGTTTCTGCTTCCACCCCTGTCTTTTCACAGGTGTGGTTCCCAAGAGCATTCACTCCCTGATAGCTTCCTGCAGTTAATGTTGACTCAATCTGCTGCCCAGAGAACCCAGCTGCTATAGTGAGTGGAAAAAAAGAGAGGCAGCATTAACAAATCAATGGCATTCTTACCGGGTAAAGCCTGAATGACATGTGTGGTGTCCACGGCAGGGAGAGGAGTGGGAGAAGTGACCCGGGGACCCTGGCATACAGGTTTGCCAAAGTCCGAAGGATCTGGGTCCGGGCAGTCAGTGTTGCATGTAGGTTGTGAGTAGTCACTTATTTCAGCGACCTGGCATCACCCACCACATTAAAACAATGCTACTAATGAGCATTTTAAAGGCTTTTAGTTTTGTTTGTGTTATTGTTGCTATTTTGCTTTTATAGTCATACTAGAGGCCCAGTGCACAAAATTTGCGCACTTGCAGGGCGGGGGGAGGGGGGCGGAGAGGTCCCTCTGCCCGGCCTGTGCCCTCTCACAGTCTGGGAGCCCTCAGGGGATGGCCGACTGCCAGCTTAGATCTGCTCCCCGCATTAGTGCTGCTGTGGAGGCAGGAGAGGCTCCCACCACCGCCACTGCACTTGCCAGCCATGAGCCTGGATTCTGGCTGAGCAGTGCTCCCCCTGTGGGAACGCACAGACCACCAGGGGGTGGCTCCTGTGTTGAGCGTCTGACCCCTGATGGTCAGTGCGGGTCATAGTGACCTGTCGTTCTGCTGTTTGGTTGATTTGCGTATTAGCCTTTTATTAGATAGGATGAGAGCTATAAGCATAAAGAGTTAACATCTAGTTATCTTTGCACATATTTAAACAATAATATGGTAAAAATACAACCCAAACCTGGGGGTTTGTGAGCTTGTACATGCCCTTGAAAAGAAGTCCATACCTTACTCAGGTTGGGGAATTATCCAGTTCAATGGCATAGTATTAAGAGCTTGGGTTTGAGAGGCTCTGTGGCTTAATTGTGTAACCTTAGACATGTTACTTAACTCTGAGCCTTGATGTTCTCATCAGTGAAATGGGGATAATGATATCTACAGTACAGGCTTATGGCAAAATGTAAACGAGCTATGAATGAATGTAGAATGCTTGAACAGCTACTGACACTTAGTAAGTGATCAATAAATCGCCACAGGCAGGAGAGGCATAACAGTAAAACATGCACTTCTCTGCATGCTCTTTCCCAGCCTGGAAAAACTCTGTGGTCTGCCTCCATCTCTGAAATAGTAGAAGGATCAAGTTTTAGGCAAGTTACTCCCAAGAGGAGTTGAGAGTCAAATTTGCTTAAAAGCTAGCAGCAAGCGAGCACTAAAGCCTCAAGGCCCTCAAAAGTGAAAGGTTAAAAATAGAAAACTAAGAAGATCTGTGGCCTAAATTTAAATTCAGAGAATTTTACATTTAAGGACTACTCAATACATGAAATAAATATTCCTGTGGCAGGCTGAATAATAGCCCGCAGGCTATCCACATTCTAATTCCTGGAACCTGTGAATGGAACCTTTTAGGTCCAAAAGGACTTTGCAGATGTGATAAGTTAAGGATCTTGAGATGGGAGATTATCCCGGATTATCTGGGTGGGCCTTAAATGTAGGTGTCTTTATTATAGGGACGCACAGGGAGATTTGACTACAGAAGATGAGAAGGCAACTGAGGACGGAAGCAGAGGTTGGAGTGGTGTGGGCACAAGCCAAAGAATGCCAGCAGCCACATTCCGGAAGAGGCAGAAAGCATCCTGGAATTTTCTGAGGGAATCAGCCTGGCCAACATCTTGATTTTACCCTGCAAAACTCATTTGTGACCTCCAGAACTGTAAGAAAATTAATTTGTGTTTCCTTAAGCCACTCACTTTGTGATAACAGTAACAGGAATTAATACAACTCCTATGGGCCCTATTCGCCCTTTCAATTAGTGTGTTTAATGAACAAACGGAGTGGGGCAAAGTAGGGTTTCAGTTGTGAGTACGCAAAATGCAGTTTGTTCTTGTATTATAATCTACTAATTATGGTATTATTTTCAATACGAACAACTGTAAACCTACTTTCGCCCCATCCTGTAAAATAACAAAGAAAAATTGTGAGAAGAGAGAGTGAAAGACCGTGGTTGTTAGAGTCTGAAGAGCTGGTCTGAATCCTGGTCTCTCCACTCTCTAGCTGTGTGACCTCAGGCCTGTCAGTCAGCCTTTCTGAGCCTCACTTTCTTCCTCTCTAAAAGGGAACCCTGTGATCCCACTCCTAGGACTATATCCCAAGAAACCAGAAACACCAACCAGAAAGGATATATGCACCCCCATGTTCATAGAGGCACAATTCACCATAGCTAAGATTTGGAAACAGCCTAAGTGCCCATCAGCAGATGAGTGGATTAAAAACTGGTGGTACATCTACACAATGGAATACTACGCTGTGGTAAAAAAGAAGGAATTCTTACCATTTGCAATAGCATGGATGGAACTGGAGAGCATTATACTAAGCGAAACAAGCCAGTCTGAGAAAGATAAATATCACATGATCTCACTCACTTATGGAATATAATGAACGACATAAACTGATGAAAAAAACAGAGGCAGAGACAGAGAAGCATCGATCAGACTGTCAAATCTCAGAGGGAAGGTAGGGGAGGGTGGGGGTAAGGGGAGAGATCAATCAAAGGACTTGTATGCATGCACATAAGCCTAACCAATGGACACAGACAATAGGGGGGTGAGGGCATGAGTGTGGGTTGGGGGGGCCAATGGGGGGATAAGGACACATATGTAATACCTTAATAAAATAAAAATAAAATGGGACTAAACTTAACTCATCGGGTTGTTGTGAAGATTAAATGTTGGAACATCTTAAGAACCATAAAATTATACGAACTATTCTCATTATTATTATTATTACTGTTTTTTTAAAAAATCAAAAATTTTAATCAAGATCCCACCTCATAGGAAGATGGCCTAATGAAGTATAAATGTGTATGTAATGAGAATTCAGAACGCTGGATTTGGGCATGCTGACTCAATGTTTTGGGGCATGGTGCCGAAAAATCTCAGTTCTTAGACTCCTCTCTAGTTCTTGTTGAACTTCACTAAACTGACCCCAGGGCTCGCCTGCAATTTCTTACTTTTACAACCCAGGCCGAGTGTGAAGATGTTGTTGTCACTTGGGCTTCTCTCTGATGAGATATTTTATTTTCCTTATGAAGAGAATATCAGCAATCCAATCATCTCTAACTATTGGGCAATTTTCCTGCACTTGAAGATTCCTGAAGTATAAATCATGGAAACAATCCATGCTTGAAGCTATAACAATAAAGACGACTATGATTTTTCAAACGCAAGGCTGTTCACATGTCTCCAGTCTGTCTTCGTTGGCACAGCACCATCTCCCAAAGCAAAAGGGAGAAATAAATAGCTTAGAAATTTGAAGCTGGGGCCTATCAACAATTTTTTTTTCCAATTTTGTAATTCAATTGAGCATTTCCTTACTCTGGTAGTAAGAAAAGAATTGCTGTTTTGATTCAAACTATGTGTAGTTTTGGTTTTTTTTTACCAAACTTTTTTTGCAGTAGATTTTTCCTTATTACAAAAATGTGTGCACTGTAGAGCATTCAGATAATAGAGATAGGCCAAAAAGAATAATATATTGATAACTGTATACCACCTTCAGAAAATCACTGTAACTTTTTATATTTTAAGCTGAAAAGCAGACACTTCAGTGTGCCTGAGTGTGACATTTATGGAGTCACCAATGCAGCTTAATTCCAATGTTACAAGAGCCAGGATTCTCTCCATTCCTTTGTGTAGTTGGGCTCGGCTGTGAGTGAGTGGCCTGGCCTAGGGAAAGTCATGACTGAAGTTGGAGAAATCATAGGAACGGCTTCTGGCTTCCGACTTCCATCAGCTACACTCTGGACAGGCCGCCCCACCTTGCCTTATATTAGTACAAGAACCCGCCTAACTCCGTTTCTGCCTCCAACATTACCCTCCCACTCCCCAATCCAACCCTTCACGGGGATCTTTCTACAGTATACATTTGTCAAGGTCACTCCACTTCTTAAAATTCTTCCTTTGGCTTTAGGGATAAACTCCAAAGTTTTTAGCATGGAACATGAAGGATTCACCCTTTGGCCTCCATATCTGCCTCCACATAGATGTACTCTTTATCCTAGTCACCACCATCTTGAACTTCCGCCTCTTCACCAAACCAGCTACCAAGTGCCTGGTATGGTCTATGTGCCAGGTACCTACAGTCCTATAAGGAGGAATTTGTAGATGAGGAAACTGAGGCTCAGAGAAACCCAACTGTCCATTCCCCTCACTCGGCTAAAAGCACAGGTGTGAGAATCTGAGCCCAGGGTCCTTGGTGTCCAAGCACAACCATTAGGGTACCTGCCTTCCTGCTGCACTGCTTGCAGCGCTTGAGCCAGATATGCTTTCTTTAAGCTTCTGTACCTTTGCATAAACCACCATCTCCCTGAGGTGCCTTTTAACAGCTTCTCACCCAGATAATGCCTCCTGGCCCTTCAGAATGCAGCTCGAGCCTTCAGTTTAGTGTATCCCCTCCCCTGGGCCTCCAAGCTACCCTGTGTTGACCTGAGTCATGAACAGCGGTTACCCTTTCACATATCACGTATTCCCTCCCTCCCCTTCCCCACTGTGCGTGCCTCAAGGTGGGCAACTATGTCATATTCATCTCTATATCCCTCCTCCCCACTGTTCAGCACAGGATTTGGCACAAGAAAGATAATGAATAAATGTTTGCTTAATAAATGAATGAATGAGCAGCATTTCCTAGAGCCCTCAAATAGGCTTCAACTAATCAAAACTTGATTTGCTTATAATGTTCTTGCCAGAAGTGGCTCAGAGAAATAAGGAAAATTAAACTCAGAATTCGTTTCCACCAGATTCCTTGCCAGGCTGGAGCCAGACGAAAGAGCCCATCATTTGTAACTAACTGTTGAGCCTCAGTGGTGGACACTCTGATTTTTTTTTTAACTCATCTGAGGATATGCTTTTATTGATTTCTAGAGAGAGGAAAGGAGAGAGAGAGAGAGAGAGAGAGAGAGAGAGAGAGAGAGAGAGAGAAACAATGATTGGTTACCCCCTGTATGTGTCCCGACTGGGGGTTGAACCCACAACCTAGGCATGTGCCCTAACTGGGAATCAAACCCAAAATCTTTTGGTGGATGGATGATGCTCCAACCAACTGAGCCACCCAGCCAAGGACCTGATCTTTTTTTTTAACTTTAATTCTTGTTATTGGCTATTTTGTGATTCATAAAAGGTCCAGTGCAGGTGAAGGGTAACAGAAATGCCACCCCAAAATATGCAAGAGAAGATTGGGAGTAACCAGAAGGTTGGTAGGTGGCAGAGACCAGGCAGAGACTGGTTTGGCTGGTGTGAGGAATCACAAAGGAGCATGGTTCTCTCCATAAGAAGACGTGTGAGGATGTAATGGAAATAAAGGGGAGCCTCATCCCATCTCTTGCCTTGACTTATGTGGAATGTGGGGGGAAATGCCCTTCACTTGAGAGATTGGGGGCATACAGACCAGGTTTTTGATAAGGAGGAGATGAAGACAACTGTGTGATGGGGTTAGGTGTGTAGTGAAGATTTGGAGGATAGTTGACCACCCAAACATTTCCAAATGCCCCAAAATGCCAATGAGTCCACCCAGAGTGGGGATATAGCTTCCCTAGTGTGGTTGTCCTGCTCCATATTACTGTATATCCTTTATCACACTGTATTATACTTTTAAAAATGTGTTTATGTCCTTAGTCCGAATTCTAGATGTAGTGCAAAAGCTTAGACCTTGAAATGACCTAAATTTGAATTCTTATTCTTATTTTTTTAAACTAGCTAAGAGGCTGGAGGCAAGTCATTTTACCTGTCTGACCTTTAGCTTCTTCATGTTTCAAATGGGTATAGTAACTCTACCTACCATATGGGTTGCAGTGAAGAATAAACCAGATATTGACTGGAAGCTCCCACAATATTGTCTCAGATATAGTAGGTTCTCAATAAGCCTTGCCTTTCCCTCCTTGACTAAATTACCTCTGCTTCTCCATGGTCTGACACCGTTTATGGTTTCACGAGGCGTACAAAATATGTTGGTTGAATGAATGAATGAGTTAATGAAGGAATGAATGGGTAAGTGAATGAATGAATGAATGAATGAATGCTAATTTTCAGAAGGATATATTGTTGGGAAACCCAAGGCACTCTGCCATGACTGAAAGCACTTTCTTTGAGATTCTTATAAGCATTTAGCCCAGGCCAGATCCTCTGTCCTATTCAAGGTCGGGGCCATTCTTCTGTCCTGACCTTGGCATAATGAGCCATGAAAACCTTCCATCTTTTTTATGTTTTAATCCTACCATCCATTTAATGGGCTATATTTTCTCTGGAAACAGGGGGTGAAATCACCAAGATAATAGGTAATAACATTAACTACTGGCATTATCCAGATATTATTCAATTAAGATAATAACTCCTAATGCAGGATGAATTGCTTTTATCTTAGAACCCAATTCAGCCATCAGCTCACCATCGTATTCAAATGACAGAAATTACCTTTAAGTCATAGATCTTTAATGTGATGTTGGAATGGATTTCTAATTATATTTTATGATGCTATGTTATAGACATTTTTAAGGTTGGCGTGTATAGCTTGTATGTTTTCATTTTCTATCACTAGGCAATTTGAAATCCCTTTCAAATATATAATGAACAAAAATTAGAAAAATTTAGAATAAAATCACTTCAAAGGAGTGCTTCAAAAACCCTAACAATTTACCTTCGGTAAGAATTAAAAAGAAAAAGACACTAAGAGTGTAATGTAACACTGGCCCTCTGAAGAGGGAGATAGGGAAGATAAATCATCCTCCTGAAGTTGAATTCAAAAGCTTTGTCATCTAGGATGTTGGCTGGACCAGTACAGTCCTCTCCTTTCCTGACCCAGCACCAGAGGAACTGAGATGTGCTCACCAGTGAGAAATAGGAAAGTCAAGTGGATTTTACATAAACCCAGGAGTGCTGGGCAGCATAGCTTACACGTGTAGGAATGTCTTTTTTATTTTTATTTATTTTATTATCATTTTTAATTTTATATATTTTATGGAATGTCTTTTAAAAAAAAATATTTTTATTTATTTCAGAGAGGAAGGGAAAGAGAGAGAGAGATAGAACCATCAATGATGAGAGAATCATTGATCAGCTGCCTCCTGCACACCCCACACTGGGGACTGAGTCCACAACCTGGGCATGTGCCCTGACTGGGAATTGAACCGTGACCTCCTGGTTCATAGGTCGATGCTCAACCACTGAGCCATGATGGCCGGGCAAGAAAATCTTTTTGAGAAGTCATAATATTGCATGGGAAGCACAGAGTTGAAGCAAAGGGGTATAGCTGAATAGTTTAAATGGACATATTCTTGGCGCTATCTTAGTCAAATGAATTTACCTCTATTATGGGGTAAATTAAAACATCATGTCTGCTGGCCACGGTATCCTCTCTCTTGGACTGCACAGAAAACCTTCACAAACTCTTTCTCCCTGACCAGCCTCCCTCTTTCTAGAGGCCATGCTGACCACTCCATTCCATCTGCATTTCCTTCCTTCCTCTGAAACAAATAGGTGGCAGTTTTACAACAAATAGACTTCAGAGGGGACACCCTAGTTGGGCGATTGGAACTTAGCTATCATCACTTGTAACTAGAACTTGGGGTCACTTCTGTGCACAGTTTAACTCAGACCTGCACTGATTCTCCCTCCTTCGCCGTCTAGAGGGTGCCAGCTCTCCTCACTATGGGGGCCCCTCACCATCTCCCACTACATACTGACGACATTTGCATTTAGAGAGAGAGGCTAGTAGAACTAGAATAGATGTTCCCTCATAGTCTAAATTTAACTGACAAAGTTTTCTATCGAAGGATGATTTCCCAACTGCTTTTCAATGAAGTTGAATGTGACCGCAGCAGGTAGGAGCATTGCAATGAGAAAGGAATAGGAAGGTTCCATAAACTAATGTGTGGAAGAAGAAATCTGTATTTATTCTGGTTCTTTTAAGTGAGCTAGATGAATGGCTTCCAGCATTGGTGGCAGTGGGTGGGGGCCAGGTTGGGGAGCAGGATGGCCTTCAGCTCCCATCCAGCATGAAAAGAGCGGACAGGCAGAAACCATTCAGGGGAAGCCCAAAGTAGGGCCAAATTCTTCCTCCGCTAAGACAGCGCCCAGTTCCCACCTGTCCCACCGAGCGCTTTGCTCATTATCCATGGCCCAGAGCAAAATTCACTCCTCCACTGCTCAGAATTCATGAAACAGAAAAGTTATTCTACCCAAATTGTCAACAGACAAAGCTCATTTCAACTTCACCTGTGACTGGGAAAACAATTTATGACAGAGAGAAGAAATGGATATTTTCAGTTTGCTTTTCTAGGCTGTTCCTAATGTGGTTCTGATCTGCCCTGAGACCCTCATAGAGCTTTGCTTGTGGTACCGAACCCATGGAAGGATGGAGGAGGTGTGGCTCAGGTAACATTTCACAGGTCCCTAGGCAATCCTGTTGCCTGCTTGTCACCAGGGCCAGATATATTGGCTGTGAGGGCACGCCTACCACCTGAATATTCCTGGAACAAATGCTCCTCTGATTTGGGGTTGACACTTCATTCATTCACCACCCATTTATTAGGTGTCTACTACGGGTACCAGGCGCTGGGAACACAGAGATGATTAAGACATGGTTCCTGCCCTGGAGGAGCTCGTATTTTATCTGGGGGGACAGATGGAACACGTAATGACAAGTTGGGGAGATAGTGGCGCCAGGTGCTGAGGCTGCACTAAGGAGGAACTATTCTCACTTTTTGGCTGAGTTCTCAGCAGGCATTTCACAAAGTGTTTGACATAGACAGAGTGCAGACCCTGTGCAGGGGGGAGGAGAGGACCTGGGAGGGCGGAGGAGGTGAGATATTTGGTTTTCCCAGGTCTCCTACCTTCCATCTGCTTGTAAGAAATGGTTCTGGGAACCACAAATATCACAGGTGTGACTAAGTCAGTAAGACTCTGTGGTTATCATCAAAGAAAACAGAATAGGGCCTGTCTGCATTTTTTTTCCAGCACAGATAATTAGCTGTAGTGTAATGTGCATGTGAAAATCATATTTTCTATTTCTTAAACACCTAGGCTGATGGGTTTGCAAACTTTAGTGTGTATCGGAGTCACCAGGAGGGCTTGTTAAAACAGATTGCTTCACCCCCACCCCCAGAGTTTCTGATTCAGTGAGTCTGGGATGGGGCCTGAGGAGATTTTTTATTTTTAATAAGTTCCCAAGGGACAACCACTGGCCTAGACCGAATCTGTCACATAGTAAGGGATCAATAAATGATAGTTATTAATAGTATTGGGCACTAAGCTTAGTGCTTTACATAAACTAGCTAACTTAACCCTCACCATAGCACTATATTGTAGGAATTATCACTGTCATCCTTATTTTATACACGAGAAAGTGGAGACTCGGTGATCTCAATATTTTCCCCAGGGTTGCAGAGCTAATAAGTAGCAGAGATAGGATATTGAAACCTAAGTCTTTTGAGTAGAAAAATCCATGTGTTTTTTTTCTGTCATCCTTTTCAGTAAAAAAGTGTATTTTCTTTCCTCTTCTTCTTTTTAAACACAGAAGCTAAAGAGATTTAACTATAAATAAGTGAAGTCTAGAGTCACAATACCCTTATTCCATTTCAAATATGTCCCCGAATATATTACTAAATGCCGGGAGCCGGTCCATCCTTGCTGTTTCAAGGGACCTGGCATATATGGCATACGGTTCTTAATATGTTTGCTCACCTTCTTGGCGCTGTGTTTTAACCAAGGTCACCTCTCCGAGAAAGGTTGTTTCCCCAGGTAGGAATTTTTCCCTGAAGTCAGGGAGGGGATGCCTCTCCTAGAAAGGTTGTTTCCCCAGGTAGGAATTTTTCCCTGAAGTCAGGGAGGGGATGAAACTCCTTAACTAAGTGCCAGGCGGGTAGTTAATCACTACAAACAATCATGCTTAAGCTACATAATCTTTACTCCCTGGAATGGAGATAAGAAACGCCCTAACCTTTGTAATAGAGATTGATAGGATTGAATCAACTGGTATAAATACAGATGGAACCAGACAGAGAGACAGAACTCAGAACACAGAACTAAGGAGACAGGGCTTGGAAGACAGGACCAAGAGAGACAGAGCCTAGGCACAGAACCTACACAGAACGTTCTCTAGGGACAGAAGAACTTCGCTGGCGAGAGCATGCCGGAGGATCCTGGACAGGGACTGGCCTCGGAGCCTGGAGGCGGAGCCTGGCGAGAGAGCATGGCAGGGGATCCTGGACTGAACCTGACTGCGGAGATTGGCAGGAGAGCCTGACTAGAACCTGGTGACTGGACCTGCCTGGAGAACCTGGACAGAACCTGGCTGTAGAACCTAGCAAGAGAGCATGGACACAGAACCTGACTGGAGAACCTGCAGAACTTGGCTGGAGATCCAGACCAGAACTTGGCTGGAGATCCTGGCTAGGCTGCTGATCAACTGAACGCTGTCTCCCTGTCATTCCTTCTTCGCCGACTCCGTCCACGCCTTTGGGGACCCCTGGACCTGCTGGGGTTGGACCCCGGCAACTAAAGTTATCCCCCAAGAGCCAGTGAAAGACCATTTACTTCTTGAAAATAGTTGTGAAAATATATGAGAGCAAGAGTTGGCTGTGCCCTGAGCCCAAGGAGCCTCCTAAGCCAATAGACATCAATCCTTTTTTGTTTTTGTTAGTAATGAAGCACATTTTGTTAAGCAAAAGTATAGCCAGACCCCGATATATAAAGCAGACATGATTAGGGTGACTTCTAGAGGTGAGAAACAAGTGTTGGTGCTTTTAACGGACTGAACTGGGAGGGCTCGTGGGCAGAAACTGGGAGCTCTCCCCATGGGAACATTAGCTCTGCTACAAGCAAGAGAGCCTTCTGCTCTGCTTTGGAGACGGATGCAAAAGTGGAGCAGTGAGTTCCTCAGAACTAGGAAGAAGGCAGAAGAAATCCCAGCGAACACCCATGACACATGCTACCTTCTCCCAGGAAGGGCTTCACCAACACCCTCGTGAAGTGGGATTGGTTGGTTAGCTCAGGCTAATGCTGTTGTTAGGCCTTCCTCATATGAGTGCTTTTAACACAAATTAGATCTGCGTTACATTTACAGTTGATAAACCATTTAGTAAACTGTTTAGCTTATTTATTTATTTTTTATCAGCTAATTCACAGTGGTCTTTGTGAAGGTCAGAGTAAGGTACCACATCAGATGCTTTTAAGGAGAAGGACTGCCCCCAAGTGAACCCAACTGCTAATTATCATTCCTATTGAATGAGAGATTCAAGAATGCAACCACTCCTAATAAGGGGTAACCGCACATTATTTGCTTCTGTTTGGGTGAGTAGATCAATACTTACAAGTGTGTTCAGAATGCCAGTGACTCACTACCCAGCCCTCGGTGTGAAGACCCTATCTCTGTACTTACAGGCTGATTCAGTTGAAGCTCATCCACCACCACCTATTTCTTTCTGGGCTGTCGAGACAGACCAAGAAGTGGTTATCTCCCAATACCCATTCTCCCTGTCTTCCACTGGCAATAGCCTGCAGATGGGTGATCAATATTTAGCCAATGTGATGCCAACAGAAAGGATGTGTACAACTTTTTGATCACTTTGTATAAGGAAGCTATTTGCCCTACATTTCCAATTCCCCCTCCTCACTGTTTGGGAAGGAGTAACAGCTAGAACACCTGTCTTGGATGCAAATATGGAAGCCATGTGCAGAGTCTGGCAGAAACAGGCCACCAGCGTTTTGATGCTCCCCTTTGCAGTGTTATACACAAGGGAAATAAATTCTGTCTGATTTAAATCACCATATTTTTGGTTTCTTGATTGCATCACCTTTGTTAATAACTTATGTGCAGGCCAAAGATGACCATACATTCTGATATTCCTCCCATTAAGAGGTGGGGGTCTACGGCCCTTTCTCTTGAATGTGAGAAGGTTTGTGACTGCTCTGGCCAATTTATGAGCCCAGGCCTTAGGAAACTGGCAGCTTATACTCTCTGTCTTTGGGAATACTGTATTTGAGAGCTCAGCTATCATGGAAGAAGTCTGACTCCCTGAGACCGCCATGCTGAGAGGCTGTGTGTGGACACTCTAGTTGATAGTCCGAGCCTTCCAGATACCCCTTCAAGGTCCCAGATGTATGAATGATGCCATCTCAGACCCATTAGACCATCCCATTTGTCAGCTGGATATCACGAGTAACCTGGTCAACAGTACTCTGAGAAGATAAAAATTAACCAGGTTGTTATATGGGGAGGCAAAGTATGGAATTGCTGTACTGATCTTGTGGCTGTAAAGGGAGCCATTGATGACACATTGAAAATAGCGCAGTGGGAATGCAGACTGGTGTAGTCATTGTGGAAAACAGTATAGAGTTTCCTAAAAAAAAAATTAAAAATGGAACTTCCTTTTGACCCAGCAGAACCACTTCTGGGAATATATCCTAAGAATCCTGAAACACCAAACAGAAAGACTATATGCACCCTTATGTTCATAGCAGCATTATTTTCAATAGCCAACATCTGAAAACAGCCCAAGTGCCCGTTAGAGGATGAATGTATAAAAAATCTGTGGTACATTTATACAATGTAATACTATGGGGCTTCAAAAAAGAAGGGCCTCTTACCCTTTGCAATAGCATGGATAGGCCTGGAGATTATTATGCTAAGCAAAATAAGCCAGTCAGAGAAAGACAAATACCATATGATCTCACTCATATGTGGAATCTAATGAACAAAATAAACTGATGAACAAAACAGAACCAAAGGCATGGGTTCATGGAACAAATGTCAGAGGCATGGGAAACTGGATAAAAGGAGGTGAAGAGATTAGCCAACTAACATATACTAGTATACACAGCCCATGGACACAGACAACAGTGTGGTGAGGGCCGGAGGAGGTGGGGGTGAGGGCTGGGTAGAGTTGGGCAAAGGAGGGGAAATGGAGGCCAACTGTAATAGTGTCAACAATAAAAATAATAAATAAATAACAAACAAAAAAATATGGCAGAGTGGAAAGATGGAAGTGTCTTAGTCCCTGATTGCATCAATGAGCCACAGTCCTAACCTTGGAATCAGCTGTCTCCAGATTTCTCATTTAGTGAGATAGAAAAGTCCATATTACTAGTATTTAAGCCACTCTTTTTTTTTTCTTCATTGACTAAAGTATTACATATGTGTCCTTATCCCCCCATGGCCACCTCCCCACCCCCCACCTTAAGCCACTCTTGATTAACTTTTCTGTTACTTGTGGCCGACTGTTATGGGGACCAGAGGATTTGGCTGGGCTTGAAATCAGACTCTGACTTCTTTAATAAGTTCACCAGTTGGAAAAGGCTGATTTATCCTGAGGCAGGCCTCTGAGGTTCTCCTGGAAGTTGATGCATAACCTCCAGTTATTCTGCCTGGTGGTGGACAACACAGGTGGAATTCCATTGCACATCTTCGCATCTGCCTTCCCTTCACCTTACCTAGGGCCAGGGGCTAGAGGAGAGAGAACCTGATTACCTCCATGTCTCCTGGGTGGATAACGAAGGGAACTCTTCCAGCAGCTTCCTCAATACAGCCTTTCTGGCTGGGGATCAGGGCTCTATGGGCAGAGGAATGGATCTGAGAGTTTCTTCCCCAAGACAACATGGGGAAAGGCTTATAGTTAAGGAAGGTAGAAGAACCAAAAACCATGCAGAAAAGACTAGATCTAAGAAGCCAAACTTTGGAGGTCACCAAACTGAGGAGGGCCAAGGATCTGGGAGTGAGGATTTGGGGCTGGACAAGTGTGGTGAGGGACAGGACAACAAACACATGCGATTTGGGAATGTCTTTGCGTGCTCGTGTGCACACATGGGGCTGGTGGAACAGCTCAAAATAGCTGCTGGTGTTTGTGGACATCGGGGGCACAGTGCACAGATGCTTTGGCTGGCTTGCCTGAAAGAATCTGAGAGAACACACACTCAGGAGGCCTATTTATGTTCCAAGATGCAACCTAAGTGCAAGTTGCTCATGAAGTCCTTACTGATCTATTCAATTGATCTGTGGATCAATCAATTGACTTGTAGATCCAATTGGTCTTATAGGGTGTGGCCTATGACCTAATTGTAGCATTTATTTCAATTTCTCCTGTGTTACAGCCAGCAATTATTTAGCCATTTTTCCCAACTGGATTAACTGACTTTTGAGGGTAGGAACTATTTAACTCTTCCCTTATAGCATATACCACAGAGTTTTGTAGATAGAAAGTGCTCAATAAATATCTTTTGATTAATACTATTGTTAACCTTTTGGCTTATTTTTCTGTTGACATTTAGAAACAGATTAGGAATGTTTTGAATAGTGCATTTTTTCCTTAAATGACAGAATAAACACAGAAATCCATCATCAAGTAGGCAAAATAAATCTTACGCAGAATAGTTAAACATATTTAAGAAAAAAAAGTGGAATAGGGACACAAGAGAAGGATTTGAAGGCTGAAAATTTCTCTGTCTTAGGTCCGCCCCAGGCAAATGAATGCTCTCTGAAAACTTCATCAGCTCTTTTCTACACAAAGTGCTTTCTGACCATTGCTCTACAGTGTCTCCCCTATTTGGACACAGAGTTTCATTTATTAATCAAACATAATTGGGCCCCATTTTAAAAGGATGAACAAAGCCCATTTTGTTGTCCCATTCAAAAGCTGGGCTTAGTCTGGGTCATGCTGTTTGTCAGCATCTGTTTCCAGGCTCTGAGGGTTGGATATTAGAAAAGGACAATTGGGGGCCAGTTGGGCAATTTCCCACTCCTGGGGTCCTTGAAAGGGCCTCTCCCAAGGCCATGAGGCTGTGTTCTCTGACTATGAATGTGGAGCCTACTCCTCCACATCTTACTCAGCAAGAACAGTCTAGCTGGCCCCTTGTCAACTGGGTCATTTCTCACAGCATAAGCCCATCTTCTGATGATCTGTCCACAAAGCCAGCTCACACTTGATTCCCAGAGCTGCTGTTCTTTCTTCAAAAAACTTTCAGTGGCTCCTCATTCTTATAGGTTGCTTCTGAAAAGACTGAAAAGACTATGAAATATCTACAGCCCACACAAATACTGTACAATTAAGAACCAAAGAGGAGACAAACAGTATTAGAAAAAGGGAATGCTGTAGTATCTTCTATTTATTGAGGATAGGCACGTGCTAAGAACTTCACATACATTCTCTGTGATCCTCACAGTAACCCTGGGATGTAAGTAAAATGACCTCTATTTACAGAGAAAGTAGTGTCACAAGTCAAGTTACTTGGTCCATGTCACACAAATAATTAGTGGTGGAAGCTGGATGAGAATTCAGGACTAATTCCTTATGTTGTATATATAAAGGGAACCAACTACTTACGTAGGAAAACTATACCTAATTACATGCTACTTGACTAACAGCCTCAATGAATATTTTTAAATAAAAATATAAAACACCCCAAAATGAAACAATGAAACCCTATTAAACCAGTAATGGAGAAAGATTTAACAATTTTTTCAGAATACACCAAAAGCCAAGGCTCACAGACTTAATGAATTCCTCCAGACGCCCAAGCAATAGCTAATTTCCAAGCTGTGCTAACTGTATCAACACACAGACACGGCAGGACTTCATCTAATTTATTCTATGTGACAAATTTGATCTTAATGAAGGCTACTCCAGGAATGCAGAAAAGAAATCAATACAGGAAAATATGTGAGCCTTGAATGATGCAATGCATTTCAAAAGAGGAGCTTTTTTGAGCAAAAGTATTACCTTAACTTGATAAACATACCTATTTTAAATCATAAACCAATAATGGAACAACGCTAAAAGCTTTTCTTTAAAAAATTAGGCCCAAAACAAGAATGTCACTACTATTATAACTTAATATTGCTTTAGGCAAATCACAAAAGGTATAAAGAACAATAACTGTTGGAGAGAGGAAAATATTTACAAAGACTTTACACTTGAAACTAAATCAACAAGTTTAGAAAGAGAGCAAATTTGCTATTCAAATTCAAAGATCTATAGCATGCCTGTACACAACATATTGCTATGTATTATATACACCATATTATAAGCAGTAAACAGCTAGAACTCATATATGTACAATAATATAAAAACATGAGATGTATGCAATGAGTTGAGAAATTCAGTATAAAGACTTGATTAATTTTAAATAAAAAAATATAGTACTGGGTGCAAAACCAGACATATTGAACAGTAGAGGAGAATTAGAAGCACTGAGACAAACTTATTTATATATGATAATCTGATATATGATGAAGTGTGATAAATAATGGGCAAAGGAGAAGTTATTAAACAAGCAATGTTATCAATTTAAATATCATTTATATCTAAACATGTGCCAAATATATTCAAATGAATTAAACAGTTAAATATAGTTTTATAAATCATAGAATAACCAAAAGAATAGAGAACCCAGATTGCATCAGATCTTGGGACCTAGAAACAATGAATTTGAAGAACTGGTAAAGGCTTGGAGTAATAGAAAAATAATAATCGCAGACATAAAATGATTCAACTAGTTAATACTTAACATAGTTTAATCATCTATATATATATATAAAAGCCTAAGCAACTGTTAGACTGTTTGACCGGTAGCTATGATGTGCACTGACCACCAGGGGGCAGACGCTCAACGCACAGGCATGGAAACATGGAACAGACTGACAAATCTCAGAGGGAAGGGGGAGGTGGGAGAGTAGGAAGAGATTAACCAAAGATCTTATATGCCTCCTAGAGGCCCAGTGCGCAGATTTGTGCACCAAGGGGTCCCTCGGCTTGGCCTGCAGGGATTGGGCTGAAATGGGGTCTCTGACATCCCCAGAGGGGGTCTCAAATTGCGAGAGGGTGCAGGCCAGGCTGAGGGACCCCATTGGTGCACGAATCCGTAGTAAAAATATAAAAATGAAAAAAGAAAGTACTGAGAAATATTTGCTTCAAAATAGTACAATCCATAACATCTACAGAACTTGTTTTTTTATCCTCACCAAAAGATATGTTTCTTGATTTTTTTAGAGAAGAAAGGGTGGAGGGGAGACAGAGAGAGAGAGAGAGAGAGAGAGAGAGAGAGAGAGAGAGAGAGAGAGAGAGAAAGAGAGAGAGAGAAACATTGATGTGAGAAACATCTATCAGTTGCCTCCTGTATACACTCCGCCAGGGATTGAGCCACAACTTAGATATGTGCCATGACTGGGAATCAAACCCACAACCTTTTGATGTTCAGGAAAACACTCTAACCAATTGAGCCACCTGGCCAGGGCTATAGAAAGTGTTAAAAGAACATGTTTAGTTCTAGAAATTCACATGTATGAGGACATTCACCATAGCATTATTTCTAAGAGCATAGAATAAAAATATTCTTCCTCTCTTTAGTTGAGTTTATTGGGGTGACATTGGTTAATAAAATTATATAGGTTTCAGGTGTACAATTTTATAGACCTGGATAAGGGGGCATAAATGGTGACGGAAGGAGACTTGACTTGGGGTGGTGAACACACAATACAATATACAGATGACTCATTAGATTCATTAGATTCCACATATAAGTGAAATTACATGATACTTGTCTTTCTCTGACTGGCTTATTTTACTAAGCATAAAGAGGAACAAAGTTGGAGGAATCATGCTACCTGTTATGAAACTGTATCACAAAGGTACAGTAATCAAAGCAGCACCATCCTGGCATAAAAACAGACACATAGATCAGTGGAACAGAATAGAAAGCCCAGAAATAAACCCATGCATTTATGGTCAATTAATATTTGACAAGGAGGCACGAACATACAATGGGGTAAAGATAGTCTATCCAATAAATGGTGCTGGGAAAAGTGGATAGATACGTGCAAAAAACCAAAACTATACCACCTTCTTACACCATAAGAACAAACTAAAAATGGATTAAAGACTTAAATGTTAGACTCAAAACCATAAAGATCCTAGAAGAAAATATAGGTCATAAAATCTCGGACATTTCTCCTAACAATATTTTTTCTGATATATCGCCTTGGGCAAGGGAAACAAAAGAAAAAATAAACAAATGGGACTACATCAAACTAAAAAGTTTTTGCACAGCAAAGAAAACCATCAACAAAATGAGAAGACAACTCACTGAGTGGGAGAACATATTCATCAATGATATATCTGATAAGGTATTAATACTCAAAATTTATAAAGAACTTATAAAACTGAACACCAAAATAACAAACAATTCAATTAAAAAATGGGCAAAGTGTTCTGGCTGGGTAGCTCAGTTGGTTAGAGCGTCATCCCGATATGCCAAGATTGAGGTTCGATCTCTGGTCAGGGCACATATAAGAATCAACTAATGAATGCATAAATCTCTCTCTCTCTCTCTCTCTCTCTCTCTCTCTCTCTCTCTCTTCCTCATCAATTTTTTTAAAAAGGGCAAAGGATCTGAATAAACACTTCTCCAAAGAACATACAGATGGTAAATAGACAAATGAAAAGATGCTCAATGCCACTATTCATCAGAGAAATGCAGATTAAAACCACAACAAGATATCACCTCACATCTGTCAGAATAGCTATCATCAATAAATCAACAAACAACAAGTGTTGGTAAGAATGTGGAGAAAAGGGAACCCTTGTGCATTGTTGGTGGAAATACAGACTGGTGCAGCCATGTGGAATGCAGTATGGAGTTACCTCAAATAATTTAAAATGAAACTGCCTTATGACCCAACGATTCCACTGCTGGGAATATATCTGAAGAAACTCAAAACACTAATCCAAAAGAATATATGCACCCTATGTTCACTGCAGCATTATTTACAATAGCCAAGATTTGGAAACAGCCCAAGTGACCTGGAAAGTAAAAAGCTGTTTTAACGGTAATGGAAGACCTAATAAATTAGAGCCAACCAACGTAAAAATTCATCATTTAAAAAGTAACCATGAAAGATGTGTCTCACGTAATGGAAAGATGTTTATGATACAGTGTTAAGTGAAGAAAGAAAACATAAAATGGTACGTGCAACATGACTACAACTTTATAAAAACCAGAATGTGTGTGCTCTGGACCTGGATGGCAGTTCATAAAAATGAAAACAGCTGTTAGAGAGCTGGGTTTGGAGTGAGTTTTGAGCTGTAAACTCATATGATATCAGGGATCAGGCAGGTGAGGATGGATAGAAAAAGAAGTGGTGAGGCCTAAGGTGAACTGGAGAGTCAGGCTCAGACAAAGTCATTCAAGTAAAAAGTAATATTAAAATTAAATGCAAAACACTTAGATTTTGTGGAACCCTCTTTGATTGGAGCAAAGGGCATGAGGCCAGAGCCATGTCCCTCCCAGTCAGATTTCCATGGAGACCTGACTCTGAGGGGTGTCCGTGGAGCACCTGAAGTTCCTAGAAGAGTTAGAAAGCCATGGGCCACAGGGAGCTGCCCATGGATTCTCAGTGGAGAAGCGATTCAATGAGATCAGCAGGACCAAACTATGCCAGTTTAAGAGATTATTATTGTTCATGGCTTTCAGAGTGTGACCTCTGTACAATATTTCTTTTACTGCTGTTGTAATCATTATTTTTATAAAAATAAAATTCAGATCCAAACAGAACTAGTTAAAAGAATTTATGCTCTTTGCTAACCCAGAACTGCTTGAGTTGATTATGGGACTGTGGCCCTGTGTCTTTGAATCCCTTCTAAATCAGGCTGTTGGGAAAATGCCAACTTGCTATCTGATGGTAAGTTAAATAGCCAAACACATCCATCCATCAAATATTTATTGAGTGCCCACTGCATGCCAGGCCTGGAGGACGATGGCAGAGAAAAGAAAAAAGACAGGGACTCTGTCTTCTATGTGTGTGCAGACTGGTCCAAGATTCAGACACATCTAACAATTCCACGTGTGTGAACACAGGCACAGATGCCATGGGAATATGGCTAATCGCTGCTAGGGCAGGGACAGTAGCCCTCAAAAGGTAAACTTTGAACCACATCTCAAAAAAAGGGTACAGATCTACCTGATCGAGAAGAAGGGAGAACATTCCAGGCAAAGGAAACAGAAGGAAGATTGGACCCATAAGAGAAACGAAAGCCACTATGCGGTGTGCTGGGGGCTGCCTGAGAAGCAGAGAGGATAAGGAACAGGCAGGACTTGTCTAGATTTCATCCTTGTAAGCAGGTCGTTTTCAAACTTTGTTTCTAAGTCACAGAACTCTTTGTTGGTAATTCCACGTGGAAGCCCAACTTTAGAATAGACGAAAGGAGACCGTCTCTGAATGGAGCAGGGGTTTTGGGCTGAGAGCCACACCCCTTCCCTTCAGATCCCACAGAAGTCTTACCCTGAGGCCCCACAGAACAAAATTTTTTTTGGTATTTGTTGTTATTATAGACTTTATTCAAACCAAAATATGGCAATACAAAGCAAAGATCAGAGGTGGCAGCTGCCCAGAGTCTTAGTGGGTTATAGATGCAAACTGGCTGGAGACTAGTCCTTGGACCCACACTTCAGTAAAAGACAAGTCCATTACATAAATACAGAGGACATCAGACACAAGACATTTCACATCTTTTGCACTGCATTTCCATTTTAATTTTTTTTTATTGGTTTCAGAGAGGAAGGGAGAGGGAGAGAGAGAGATAGAAGTATCAATGATGAGAGAAAATCATTGATCAGCTGCCTCCTGCATGCCCCATGCTGGCAACCCGGGCATGTGCTCTGACTGGGAATTGAACCCTGACCTCTAGGTTCATAGGTCGATGCTCAATCACTGAGCCACACTGGCTGGGCTGCATTTCCTATTTTAAACATACATATGCTACAACTTTACATTTTAAATTACTACTCCACCTATTTTGTGAGACCTCAAGATACTATACATTTAAAGCATCCTCAATGTCTCATTTTTCTACTTCCCCTTTCTTCTTGCTCATATCACATAAAGAGCTTTGTATTAATCTGATTTTTTAAGGATCTTTTGGATGTTATGTGTTAAGGGTTTGTTTGGTATCTCACTGAAATGTTCCATGTTGCAGACCAAAGTCTGCTTATGTCAGGGGGATGGGATCATTGCATCCTTAGCCCTTGTCACAAAATATGTGGGGTAATAATTTAAAGTGTAAAGTTGTAACTACCCCCAGAACAATTTGAAAGCTACAGTTGTGGGCAGTGGGAGACTCACAAGGATTTTCGACAGGGAATGACTCAATCAGATTTGCAGGAGTCAAACCATGCGAAATATAAAAGATTGCTGTTACACGGAAGATAGGCCCTTGGCAGTAATAGCAAAACACCCTGGATTTCTGATTTTATTTTCTTTGTACCTGAGCTGCTAAGCATTATGGATTTACTCCCTGCTCCCACTGCTGGAATGATTGTTTCAATTTTTGAAACATGGAGAGGAAAAGTTTTCCACATTAATGTCTCCCCAGTGCCAGGGAACCAACACTAACGTGTCGATCGACAGTGCTCACTCAATCCTTTATTTTAACTCAGTGCAGAAAACTCACTGGACCGAGGTCGTGTGCTCTGTGAGTATCTATTCATCACCCTCCGGCCAAGAAGGGACCTGAACGTTATCTTCTTCCCCAGCCGTCTCTGAGGTGTGAAACTCTTCCTCGGGCCAGTGGGCGCTACTCAAAGTACCTGGGTATGTGTTGGCCAGAAGCATGCAGGCACTTTAAAGCTTACAAATTTGTTTTCTCTAAAAGCTCCAATTCTCCATCTGCCACCTCCATTCTGGTGACTCCGAGATTGGGCATCTGGTACAATGCTTGTTGGAAGGGACATCTTGATGTATGATTATCATCTCTTAAGGACATTTACATGGCACATTTCTCTTTCAGAGGATAAAGTGGGAAGCTGTCTTTCAATAAAGCAGGTGCTGCTTCCTCTTGCCAAATCCTGCCTTGGGTATTGAAGGCAGCCCACCTAATGACGAGACCCAGTCAGTGGCAGCCGCAAGGTCTGCATGTGGGGCTGATGGAGCCAAAGCAAATATCTTGTTGGGGAGGTGATTAGGTGATATTAAATGTCAAGATCTCAATGAATTACTCTCAGAGGTTTCATAAAAGAGAAACATGGTCTTGTTTCTGTTGCTGCTGTGTCAAACAAAAACATTTTTTGTCTGCTCCTTTGCCCAGAAGTGTAACTATTGGCTTTTGAATTTGCAGTACATTCTAAGGATGAATTAGTGAAGAGACCAACCTCCTAAATCAGGAGTTCTTGGGCCCTGGCAGGGTGGATGAGATTTTCTGGGCCTCGAGGGCGGCCTGTAGTTTGCTTCTTGTCGTCTGGCATTTATCATTTTGGCGCGGTGAAGGGTAGATGGAGGCTGCTTATAGACAGGCACTATTAGCACAGACAGCGTGGAGATGGACAGCACCAGCGCTTCCAGAGGAATCTGTAAAGAGCAGTGCCAACACCTCGGTTGGACTCTGCCCTGTATAATCAGCGCTATACAGCCCACGGTGAGATGGCCTTAAAACTTGGATTAAAGAAAAGATTACTCTCTGAGAGTTGAATGAGCCAAATAATCGATGACATTAACCACCTGCAGAAATCGTGGGGAGGGATAGGATGTTTCCCTAAGTGTTGAGCAGGAAGAACGGGATCTGGCATGATTGAAAGTGAAAGAAACAGAAAGATAATCTGTGAGTTTGGCTCAAAGGAAGTGTAGGTTAACTGAGGGCAAGGGGCAGGGGGGCTGAGTACACTTGGAAAACAGAGTCTGGGAGAGAGACTTTGGTCCCGTGTGACCCGGTCTGGGCAAGCAAGCACAGGCCCTTGGGATGTGAGGATCCTTAGCATTGGAGGCTGTCCCCCTCCCCCTGCCCACCTTCCTTTCTTATGTGCATTCAACACATATTCATTGAGCATCAGTCTAGGCCAGTGGTCGGCAAACTCATTAGTCAACAGAGCCAAATATCAACAGTACAACGACTGAAATTTCTTTTGAGAGCCACATTTTTTAGACTTAAACTATATAGGTAGGTACATTGTTATTAACTTAATTAGGGTACTCCTAAGCCTTAGGAAGAGCCACACTCAAGGGGCCAGAGCCGCATGTGGCTCGCGAGCTGCAGTTTGTCTACCACAGGTAGGCCATATACTGTCCTAGGCATGGGCGTGGGATGCAGTGGATAAGACAGAAATGAAGGGTTCTTGTGTTCATGGAAGCTTCAGGATGCTAAAAAAAATAGAGGTCCAAGATCACTTCAGAAAGCAATAAGCACTGTGAAGAAAATATTAGAGCATGGCTGGGAAGGGAGGGAAGGGCTTTCTGCAAAAGGGATGTGAAGCACATACCTTTCCGAGTCTCACTGTAGTCTGGATGACAGAGCCTTGGGGAGTTCCTCCTTCCCTGTGCTGGGATCCATGCTGATCACAGAGGCCGCTGGGCAGGTCCCAAGAGAGAGCAGAGAAAAGTGCTCTGCTCACTAGCCAGAGGCTTCCCTCACTGTAAATGGATATTCAGCACCGGGTGTAGGCACCAGCCTTTGCTCAGGTTGGGTAGCCCGACTTGGGCTGCCTGATGCGCAGCCAGCATCCGTCAATATCACTTCTTGTTGTTGATGTGCGATCCCTCCAACACACGGATGAATGTTTCCTCAGTGACTGACATTTGTAAAAGGGATGATGTCTTGGCTACATGCTTGTTTCCTGCAGTGTTCATTTAGAACTTTCAATTTAGGATATTCATCCATATTGGAATCTAATCTTGCTAGAAAATCATATTAAAGGGAAATTCATTCCATTTAAACTAGAATATCTTTTCAAACAAGTCAATACAATGAGGAATTTATTTGTAGGTGAAGGAAGAATCTTGTAGCTTAATTATAAGAAAATGAGCTAGCCATATTAGAAAAAGATGGTTTCTCCATCATCTCATTATCTAAGTTCTAAGTGAATTTTTTGTTTCTCCTTTATTAGAATCCACTAGTTCATAGTTACCTGCTAATGAAGCCATGACTTAGGAGTGGATATATTAGATTTTATCCTTATAATAATAACTGTTTATTGGCAGATGTATATCTACTCAATTGTATGTATTTTCCTATTTAAATTTCAAATTAATGCTATAGAGTTGGTAGTCTTATTATCCCCATTCTATAGCTAAGGAAATTGAGGCTCAGAGACTGGAGGTAACTTGCCAAAGCCACACAGATGGTAAGTGGCCACGCTTACCATCTTCAAACACGGGTCTGTTTCACTTCAGAGCCTAAGGTCTCAGCCATCATCCTGTAGAGACCCTCTTGGAATCTGGGAGCATTGCAGGTTCCTATGAATCCTTCATATAACTTTGAAACAATCACCAAAAGTGGGAATAAAGAAATCATGGGGGGGGGCGTGGTAGGAGATCAACCGAAGGACTTGTATGCATGCATACGAGCATAACCAATGGACACAAGACACTGGGGGGCATGGGAGGTTAGGGGATGGTCAAGGGGAGAAAAAAAAGGAGACATATATAATACTCTTTGTAATACTTTAAGCAATAAAACAATTTAAAAAAGTATTCTTTTACAATGAAATAAATAGGATTGAATTAAAAAAAAGAAATCATAAAGATCTTTTACATAAAAACTGAAAATGCATGAAGTCAGCAATAAAGCTTTATAGAAGCTAATTAAATGGATGTTTAAAATGTTTTCTTTTCCATGGCTTTGATGGAAAAAGAATGATTATAGCTCCACTTTCCCACCTTTCCTTTCTTCTTCCCTTTCTTCCACAAATATCAAATATTCTCAGATTCCTAGGATGCGAAGCACTATGCAGGGCATTGAAGTCTCACAAATTAATAACTCAACGTCCCTGGTCTCAAGGAGCTTATACTCCAGTGCACAAGACAAGCCACAAACTTGCGTGCTCTCTTAATTAGAGATTCCCAAGGAGCTGTGCATGAGCTTGGGGGAGGAACATGTAATGAAGAAACGAGGGGTGTGGAAGGAACACGGAAGGCTTCCCCAGCCAGGGAAGAAGCAGAGGAGAAAGAAGAATTCATGGATTCAAGGAATATTTTATGATTTAGAGCTGCTGTCCCTTGGTGGTCAGCTGTTGTGGGGGTGAAGGACAGGAGTGATTTGGGGGACTACCTGGTGTCTGGATTGAACACCTGAGTGGAAGGATATTTCTGTTTAGAGCAGTGTAACTATGAAGACCCTGGAGGAATGGACTTATTCTTTGCTCCTGGAAGGTATATTGAAAGCTAGCACTTGTATATCTCCTTGAAGTATTTAGGGGACCAACTATTTCCAGACAATTGTGACCTTCAGGTCAAGGGTGTGCACTGTTCATTTCTGGACCACGCATGCCCAGAGCTGGACTGCTACTTAGGTTCTCAGTAAATTCGTACCAAAGGGATTCTCTGTTTTTCCCCCCAAAGTAGATAGTGCTATGAGACTGCATACTGGGCAAGTTATTACTGTTATCAATGAGATATTGCATTAAATATGAAGGCAGGAACAAGGTTCACTCAAGTCTTGAGACCAATTTTAGCTAGGTTCCTGGCTGCCTTTTGGGAACCTCTTCATTGCCTCACTTGAGTCAGTTTTAAAAATACAAACAAAACAGAAGCCCCTTTTCTCCTCTAAGTTCCAGCTTTTGAAAGAAATAAAAATGCAAATGTAGCAAAAAAATGACTAAATAAATAATTTCATTCCCAAACAGCTGTTGTATATACAAAGTTAGACAAAGCAGCTGTAATGAGGAAATGTTTTTAAATGGAGACGTGGGACCACTCCACTGGGTCCAAGGAATGCCACACCCAGCCTGAGATGCTGGGCCCGGGGCCCAGGGGCCTGAGAGTGATGTCTTAGAGTGGGAGCCACAGCAGAAACACCAGCTCAGAAGACACCGTCTTTATACACAGCAGTGTGCATGGGGACCTAATCAAATGAGAGTGAGATTTAAATCCAGCAGACATTTATGGAGCAGCGGTTATGCCAGGTCCTGGTTCATTAGCTTTCATATGTCTCACTTTTTAAAATTCCATAACAACAAACAAATCTGTAACATGTATTCAGCTTATAAAAGCTTGGCATTAAAACAGGGTGGAGTAAACACCCCAGGGGAGCACCCACCTCCTGTGCCAGCTAGAGAACAGGAAGTGGTTATAAGGAAAAGAGGTCTGTGAAGTCTTGCCACCGCCAGTTGCACTTCCCTACCTTCGACCTGGCTTAGTGGTTTTCAGACTTGAGTGCGCACAAGAACTCAAGGTTGTGCACATAAGAACCCTATGTTCTATTGAACAGGCAACTTCAGAGACTTTAAGGACAATGATACGTAATTTTCACATTATGGACGGATTTTAGAGACCCACCCTCACCCAAGATGGAAAGCTCCTGTCACCATTCTAGTTACCTGCACGTTGGTGCTGGGAGTTAATTCAATAATTGCTTGAACTCTATGCTTAAGGAGAATTAGAAGGCTAGGAGGCTCATAATGCTCAACTGCTTGTAACAATGGACATTTAAACACCAAAAGAAAAGAAAATGCCCCTTAGACCAGTGGTTCTCAACCTTCCTAATGCCGCAACCCTTTAATACAGTTCCTCATGTTGTGGTGACCCCCAACCATAACTGTAATTTTGCTACTGTTATGAATCATAATGTAAATATCTGATATGCAGGATGTATTTTCATTGTTACAAATTGAACATAATTAAAGCATAGTGATTAATCACAAAAACAATATGTAATTATATATGTGTTTTCCGATGGTCTTAGGCGACCCCTGTGAAAGGGTTGTTCGACCCCAAAGGGGTCACGACCCACAGGTTGAGAACCGCTGCCCTAGAAGAACCAGAAAAACAAACATGGCCAGAGGCTAAGGAAACTCTACCTTCAAAGCCCGCTGGGCACAAGCTTCTACGGTCCTATACCTAATTTGCATCCATAACTTTGTAGTCTTTTTTTTCTTAAAAAACAACCTCTCCCAAAGAGAGTAAGCTTTAAGCCCCATGGATTCTGGCTTCGTCCCTAAATGCAGCAGTCACTACTCTTGAGTCT
This sequence comes from Myotis daubentonii, assembly GCF_963259705.1. Taxonomy (NCBI): domain Eukaryota; kingdom Metazoa; phylum Chordata; class Mammalia; order Chiroptera; family Vespertilionidae; genus Myotis; species Myotis daubentonii. The sequence continues at coordinate 52,549,454 of NC_081848.1, read as the reverse complement.
AAACTGAGTCCTGTGCTGTCCAGCACTGAGGGCAAATGGGACCCATGGCTACTCAGTATGTGCAGCAAGGCATCAGGAGGGAAATCAGAATGTCCAAAATACCGAACCGAATAGCTGTCAACCCAATTTATAGAGCCTGAGCTGACAGCTGCAGAAAACGAGGCACCAATGTTAGAAAATAGTACTATGTCACTGCCGTGTTAGTTAATATTTAATTTACTCACAGTTCACTAGTAATTCAGTAAATAGACATTTATCAAGTTCCTATTTTGTAACCAGCCCTGAGCTAGAGTCTCAGGGGAATCTGAGAGGATGAAGATCGGGTTCTTTTTTATTTTTTACTCATACTTTCTGAGAAGAGGCAGATGGGTGTGTACTGAAGACAGGGAAACACCTACCCAGAGGAAACCCTGAACCCTGGGGTGAATTACAGACCAGCTCCACTTCTGTGAATGGAGAAAGGGGACCGACCACTGGTTGGAAATCAAGGAACAGGGATGTTTGATTTCCTTTCCTCCCTTTCTTCTTCTTTCCACAGATGTTTACTAAGCACCTGTTCTTATTTTATTTTTTTAAAAATATATTTTATTGATTTTTTTACAGAGCGGAAGGGAGAGAGATAGAGAGTTAGAAACATTGATGAGAGAGAGAGAGAGAGACATCAATCAGCTGCCTCCTGCACACTCCCTCCTGGGGATGTGCCCACAACCAAGGAACATGACTTTGACCAGAATCAAACCTGGGACCCTTTAGTCCGCAGGCTGAAGCTCTGTCCACAGAGCCAAGCCGGTTAGGGCACCTGTTCTTATTTTAAATAGCAGCTTTATGGAGATATATTTCATACACTACAGAACCCACCTACTCAAAGTACGCGATTCAATGGTTTTCAGGGTATTACAGTGTTGGGCAACCATGACTACGTCAATTTAGAATATTTTCATTGTCCCCTCATGCAACCCCCATACCCATGAGCAGTCACTCCCCCTAGGCAACCACTCATCTACTTTCTGTTCCTATAGATTTGTCTGTGTTGGACATTTTCAAGGACTTGTTATAGATCTGGTCTCAGGCTGGGAAGGGGGCCTATAGACACCAGTGTCTCCCCGATCCTACCAGCTCTGCTAATAGCTTGGAGGACCCTTCACCTAACCGCCCCCAGAGTTTAGTTTTTTTCCTCCTACAAGTGAAAAGGATGGATTTCAGGTTCCCTTCTACTTTAAAACGTGTTCCTGGTGAAAAGCATGGATCCAACGTGATTGGGTGGGAAATGGGAACTTTCAGGTGCTCATGTTAGGAGCAGAGACTGCACAACCTTCCTAGAGACCCATTTGATAAGGTGCATTAGGATGACTAGAAAGGTCTACACCCCTAAACCCAGAAATCCCACTCTTAGGATGCTCCTTAGGCATTCATTAGGACAGTTGCAAAGATATATGGTCAAAGGTGATCATGACAGCATTGGACTTTACTAGCCATGAAAACCTGCAAGACATATTTATGCCCAAGACAGTTCTCTGCTCTTGTAATTGTGCTGTTGTCCTGGGCCCACATGTGGGGCCTGACATTCACCCTCCCCCATAAAGCATTATGAGCATAGGCCCTGATTTGACCTGCACTATAAAGACATCCATGATATCACAAGGGTTTTGATTGTGGGATTTTGCTTTTTATTATCTTTAATGATTCCAGCTTTTGTCCTTTGACTCCATTCGTTTTTGTCTTCACCATTAATATCCCACACTCATTCAACTCATAAATAACTTTCATCTTGTTAGAGAGCTTGGAAGCCTGACACTTTTATCACATGGTATCTTCAGACTTATTTGTGATCAAATAGAAATGACTTCATGAAGGACTCCGCAAAATCAATTGATCAGAGACAGCCATATTTTTGAACTTTGGCATCTAGTAGAAGTATAATTTAGAACTTGAAAATAACTTTTGATATTTTCACAATTTTAAGAGGGCAGAGTACTCACTTTTGAAAACGGCATTATTTCTAGCTACTTAGTAATGACATGTGGTGAGGCAGCTACCAGGTAAATCAGGTGATAATACGTTCAGCAAGCACCATTAATTTCCACACCACTTACTCACCACTGAAGACATTTCAATATCGTCGCGACCTCGGCTGACAAGGACCATCGTGTAAATATTTCACCTAGGCTGTCCCCTGTCTTGTTTGCAAGAATTCAAACATGCTGTCTTGTATTTGTCATTCACTAAAGGTAGAATAAGTATTTAGGTGTGCCTTTAAATGTAGGAGTTCCTTTTAAAATAATAAATGCATTAGTAAAAGAAAGAAACTATTTCTCCATCTGGAATTATCATTCAAGCCAGCGTTTTACTCTAAAAATTTTTAGAAGAATGCTTTTGCTTTTAGTTTGATAACAACTAATTTATTCTTAGCTAATTTAATTACTTTGTAATTAGCTTACAAGAGCAGGAAAGAAGACAAATATCTTTGTGATTGGTGCTTTGTAATGAACTAGATGAGTGAGTAAACACACACATTTACTGTGTCAGCCAGGACAGACCCTATTTTTTTGCGGAGTGGGTCTGGATTCTCAATTCTTTCCCATTGCTCTCTAGCATTCTTTCACTTGAGGTTTTGCTGTAGGTATTTCACTGCTAAAATCTACCCTTAAGCATTAAACTGACCCAGTGGCTGACATCTGTCATTCTAGTCAGAGTCACTAATGAAGTTTCTTTTGCATTTATTGCTTAAGAAGCTGAAGGCTACTTTAGGACGGTCATTACTCAATTACATGCCCAGAGGCATATAAGTCACTAGAGCTTTTGCCAGATACCCTGGAGATTAAATCTCAGCCACCAATGGGAAGGTTTCATAGGAATATTCTGCCTCACCCGTGAGAAGTGGGTAAAATGGGAGGTGAAGTTCATCCTTAACCAAAAGGGCTGGAACCACTGAGCTATGCTGGGCACTTGAAGAAGGGCCTCTGGGGTAACTCCCAGTTCAAGTTCGTTTTCTAGAAGCAATCTCAACGGGCCTGAGGAAGTTTCTAAAGAAAGATGTTCCTTGGGCAAGCTGTGCAGCAACTCAGCTTCAATAAAGGCTCAACAGGGCCCTTTTCTAAACTGCTGCCTTTAGCAGCACTGCTGAGTCTTACAGCCACCGAAGAGCTACACTGGTGAGCAGGAAACCCTAAAAGCTGCTAATGGCCATTGCTGTCAAAAGACTTTGTGGCAATTCTCTTCAAGGGTCCCCCGTGGGCCTCCCTGGTTAGCAGAGGGGAGAGTGGCAACTGATGGTATATTTTAGTATCTCCTCACCAGGAAGAGAGAATAACAATTTTCCACCAGGACACGACCGTGGTTGGAAGCTCAGGTGGGGCTCAAGTTGAAGACAGAATTATCGATTATCAGCTTGTCGATTTCCACTTGAGGGCATTGCCTGAGAAGCAATGGTGAGATTCTGGACATGCGTTCCCTCCTATTTACCTCCATCCCATAGAGACACTGATGAATATTCTGCCTCTAGTACTTAACCTTTTCTAGGATTGGAAATAAAACATGACTTATTCTTAGGAAAAAAATTTGTACACTGTGACCTGATTAATGGTCTTAGCTGATCGGATCCCCTAGCCACCATTCTCTTGGGACTCCCAGGCAATACCTGTGCTGTGGGGACAGTATCCCGGCTTTGTTTGTCTGAGGAAGCCCAACTGGGGGAATGCAGAGCTAAGGCAGGCTTAGCAATGGAAAACCCTCCTCTCCGAGCATCACTATAGCAACTTTTTGAAGATAAGACACATTGAATGTGAATTCACTTAAAGTAAACCTTAAGGTCATATCAAGTGAAATGAATAACCACCCTGTTTATCTTTGGGATGAGCAGGGTTAGCATCCTCAAAAACCCTTCAACAGAATAGTAAATGTGTAGTATGTATATAAGTATGTCTGCATACATGTATGTATTTTTACCACAATGCCTCTTGGGCCTTCAACATGTTCACAAGCCATCACAGATGAAGTTCAGAGTGCGATGTCTTTAAGGTTGGGGTGGTGTGGCAATGGGGGTGAGGCTAGGGGCTAGGGCCTTCGAAGGAGGCTTCATCTTTGCAGAACCATCTGACCATCTCCTAGGTTTTCCTACCAAGCCTTCTGTTTCCCATCTTGGAATCTCAGGCTCACCCTGCTCTTACCTTGCTCTCGACCTTACCTATTGCTGATACTGTTTTTCTTCTATGCTTGAGGCATTGGCACTGCTGAAATACTTCTCCAGTGTCTGACCTCAACTGTGTCCAATTTTTGGCTTCACTATTTTATTCCTTGGTTTGGATTATTGGCTTTGATCTTGATTTTGGGTCTCCTTCTGGGCACAGGTTCCAGCCCTACATGCCCTTCAAACACTGCATCCTCTACTGAGAGACACCTCACTCCAAAGCTCTGTCTGTCCTTGAGACACATGAACTGGCAGGGTCTGTATTTTGCCTGCCTTCGGTCAGGTGTGTGTGTGTGTGAATTGGAAGAAGGGGTGCAGTGTTATAGAAGAGCATTTAGACAACAGTCTTACAAAAAGTCCTTCATTGTCACTCTTTCTACTCATATTTGCTCCCTGCCCCTGTGAGACACTGATCCACCGTAAGGCACAGTAACAGAGCAGCCTTAGGAATCCTTTCTTCCCTGCTTTTCCTATATTTAAGTGCAGGAAAACATACCTTAACTTTTGTGCACAATGAAGTCCTTAATAATGTCGCAACTGACCTATTTATGGACCTCTATTATGAGCCAGGAAGATACTGGGACATAATAGTGAATAAGAGAGACCCTCCCCTAGGGTAAGAGAAGGTTCTATTTTCAGTAAACTTAAAAAAAATTTTTTTTTAACTCCCTTATGACACTTTGTCTTTTATCCACAATTTGCTACCAACATTTTCAACACATGTTCTTTAATTTCGTTGTTTTCCTTCAGAACTGAACACATGGTTGACTGGCTTAAGTCCAATGACTCTCTGAGGCTAATGCTATCCTGTTTTCAGCACGCCTCACAATTTCTTCTATTTTCCTCAGATACATTGTGAGCTTGCTTACAAGACCTACGCTTCTTATCATTTTTATTCTTTTGGTTTACCACCCTTTTTACTAAGCCAATAAGGGCAAAACACAGTAAAATCCTCAAGCAGTTATACAAACACTGCTGCACAAGCTGTGCGGCTGGCTGGCATTTGGTGTTCACAGCAGCTGAGAGAGGTAGGTTCTTAATGTATGAAAGTGAAGGTTATTCAGAAGTTGAATATATGAAAAAAAATACAGGACTGCTTGGATCTTGAACGCCTCTTCTCTTACGGCTTTCGTAATCAGCACAATTTTGGCAAAAAGTAGATTTCCAGCTGTTTCAAGTCACAGATGTATTCTTTTCTGAGTTGTTCTAAAAATATGTACAGGCTGTTTTCTTAGGTTTTAAATCAGAATTCTCTTGATAGATTTTTGCTTTGATTTGGAATCTTTTGGCTCAGGACTGTTTGCTAGAGTGAACTGGATGCTAACTTGCCCTGGAAGAAAATTGCTGGAGCCAGAAAGTCACGCAGCCCTGGCTGTTTCTCCCCTTCCCTTTATTATTTCACAATGTGTGCCCAGTCCTGCAAGATCACGGAGAACAAAATGTGCCCTACTTGTTTTAAGTGTGTGGGGAGGGAAGAAAGAAGTGACTCAACATTAAAGGAGTTCTACATCAGGGGAGGTTGGAGTGGGAAAGTCTGTGGGAGAATCAGAAAGCTCAGGCACAAGGTTATAAATGAAGTAGGAAATTTAAATTGTCAATGCACAGTTTATAACCTTAATCTACGCGCTCTTCCCAGACCGAGACTGTCCTTAGTCGCATAAGTTCTGTTGATTCAGGGACCAGTTGGTGCAGGGTTTGGGTTCCCATCCCAAGGCTACTATGGGCCATCAAGGCAGATGAGAGATGAACAAAATAATCTATAGAAGAGAGCAAAGACTCAGAAGTCTGGGAGAGCGTGCAGGAGGACAGATTTGTAAGAGGTGGAACCAACAAAGCTTTGGAGCCAGCGGACCTGCGTTCAAATGCCAGCTATGCCTTTTGGACAAATAAGTTGCTAATCTGCCCTGAGCCTCAGGTGTCTCTCACTTGTGAAATGGAGATGATAATAGCATCTGTTTCATTCCGGGGTTATAGAGTTAAACACAACAATGCACATCAAGTGTCTAGTGAAGCTGGCTTCCTAGCTGGCTTTCAATACTTCAGAGTTAACAGTGACAACAGTATTAAAGCACATGAAGTTGTGATTAAAAATTAAGTGTTAATGGCCAATAAACATACAAAAGTGGGAGATATAGAACTTTTTGACCAGTGCATTTTGTAATTTGAATTAAAACAGTAATAGCTTTGCTACAAGATTTGCAAAAACTAGAATAGAGGCCTCTCCAGTGCTTGTGAGTGGCAGGAAGATGGGCACTGTCACATGTGGCTGGTTGGAGTGTGAATGGGTGGAAAGTATTTGGAAAGCAAATTGGTAATAACTATTTTAGTTGAAAAAGACAGTTATTTGAGTCCCTAATACCACTTCTGGGAATCTATTGTAAATAAATAACCCAAATTTGTATATATGATGTTCACTACACAATCCTATATAATAAAAGGGTAATATGCAAATTGACCCTAACAGCAGAACGACTGGGAATCACTGGTCACTATGACACACCCTGACCACCAGGGGACAGACACTCAATGCAGGAGCTGCCCCCTGGTGGTCAGTGTGCTCCCACAGGGGGAGCTCTGCTCAGCCACAAGCCAGGCTGACGGCTGCCAGTACAGTGGTGGTGGTGGGAGCCTTTCCCATTTCCTCAGCAGTGCTAAGGATATCCGACTGCAGCTTAGGCCTGCTCCCCACTGGCAAGTGGACATCCCCTGAGGGTCCCTGCGCTGCCAGTGGGATGGCTGACTGCCAGCTTAGGCCCAATCCCCCTGGGGAGTGGGCCTAAGCCAGCAGGTGGTCATACCCCGAGGGGTCCCAGACTGCAAGAGGGCACAGGCTGGGCTGAGGGACCCCCCGAGTGCACAAATTTTTGTGCACCGGGCCTCTAGTTGTTTATAATAGCAATAGCACAAAAATTAAAAACAACCTAAATATCCACCAATAAGGGAATGTTTAAATAAATTATAGACCTTCCATATAATGAGATACTAATTCACCATTAAAATAATTAGGTAAAATCCATACTATGTTGAGTACAGTGACCAAGTTGTGGGGACTACTAAGGATAATGTCATCCTGTTTCTCCAAGAATGTCTGGATAAGCAGATACATACATAGATAGAGCTTCATTTATATAAATTTAAGAAGTTGGGCCGAAACCGGTTTGGCTCAGTGGATAGAGCGTCGGCCTGCAAACTGAAGGGTCCCAGGTTCGATTCCTGTCAAGGGCACATACCTGGGTTGCGGGCACATCCCCAGTAGGAGATGTGCAGGAGGCAGCTGATCGATGTTTCTCTCTCATTGATGTTTCTGACTCTCTATCTCTCTCCCTTCCTCTCTGTAAAAAATCAATAAAATATATTTAAAAAAAAAAGAAGTTGGGAAGGACATACACCAATCTGTTTAGGATAGTTATCGCCTCTGGGTTTAGAAGGTGGAATTGGAAAGAAGAGACATTCTTTTTTCCCCCCACTTTATGTTCAAATAATGGGACTTGTAAGTAATTTTTTTCCTTTTTGTTTTTAAGTATTATTTAAACAACTAGGAGCCCAGTGCGCGATTTGAAATCGTGTGGCACTGCCCACCCTCGAGTCGCTGGTCTGGCCCTACCTCGCTCCCCAGACCCCGCAGCAGCTGCGGCCACTGCTGGTCTGGCCCTGCCTCCCTCTCCAGCCCTTGAAGCTGATCAGGCCCTCCCCTAGCGCAGGCGCGGAGGCCCCTGCCGCGCCGCCCCTGACGCGTGTGCGCAACCTCCTCCTGACTGGTCCACCTGTTATAGTGTCCTGGTTAATTAGCATATTTCTCTATTATATATATAGATACCTACAAAAAGAAAAAAGGAAGGAAAGAAGGAAGAAAGAAAGAAAGGAAGAAGGGAAGGAAGAAAGGAGAGGTAGAGGGAAGGAAGGGCCACAGTGGACCAACATGAGCTATCGTCACATCTCTATGCTCAGCACAGGACTCCTGAAATGCAGTAGGTGCTGAGTGAATATGCAATTGAAATACTGGCTATTGTTCAACCAGCAAGCAACATCAAAAAAGATTATTTACTTTTTAAAAATGCCCATAACTTACACAGCAATTGTGGGCAGCCTGCACTGAGGCTCCTGGGAGTGAGGGAAGGACAGGGCCCTGTACAGCTTGTTCTGCTGAGGAGGATCACAGAGGTTTCACCACAAGGTGAGCCTGGGCCACTCAGGGTCCAGATGTTCGAGTTCTCCAGAAAAGCCCAGTTGTGAAATTGTCCTTAAAGCTGAAAACACTGAGGCCAAATGCTACCCAGTGTCTGCCAAAGCTATGAAATTACGAAATGCACATAATTATACAAGCTCAAGAGGAAGCAAATGCTCTTCCTCTTAGGTGTTATCAATAGAAATTCCAATAGGTCCAAGCTGTGCGGCTTGGATTTTTTTTTTTAAGCCTAAATGTCTGTGGTTTTAAGTTCATGGATTCCAGCTTTGAAATGAGGTGGTTGAATAAGATTTCAGTCTTCTCCTGGAGGATTTTGCAAAGCATTCAAGGCTCCAAGACTCAGAGTCTAAGTCTAAGTGTAAAAGTGTAAATAACAACGCCCAAGTCAATCCTTTTTCTCCTTTACATTAAATTGGACGAACACATTTTGGGCACTTGAGAAAATACTTTCTATTGCTTAGAAGGACCCAACAAACAGTGTTGAAATCAATGGAAAAGAAGTTGGAAGTGGGAAGACTGCAGGGATGTGAGGTGGGGGCAGGCTGAGGAAGATGCACTGGCAAGGCAGCCTTGGAGACGTAAAGAGAGTTGAGCCAAAGGGCACCTGCCTTGGAGAGAATTTTTTTCTCAGTGTCTGCAGAGAGGGGGTGGGGTAAGGGAGAGATGATGTTTGCTGTGGAGGGTTGAGAAGCCTAAGGCTGTGCAGTGGGCTCTGCCATGAACCCAACATCTGTGCCCAGATGGCAGACAACGGGGAAAAGGGGACCGAATTGCTGGTCTGTGGGCCCTTCAGGGAATCCCTTCGGAGGACAGGGTTTGGTTAATGAATTAAAGAAAAGAATATACTTGATCCAGGATTGACTTTACCCATTTTAAAACATTGTTCTGAACTCTGTATATAACACTGACTTAAGGCACTTTTAGGGCACCAACAGACTACACAAGGACTCCTCAATCTTCTGCTCCTGCACGTTCAGTTTGCTTCTAATTTTTCACTCTTAGCCATCTGTGCGGTGAACCTCCTTGTACATTATGCTCTTCCTGTATCGAGGACAATTTCCTAAGAATAGATTCCGAGAAGTGGAACAACTGGGTCAAAGGATATGAAACGAACATTTTTATGTATCTTAATACACAGTGGAAAGCACTTTGAAAGCCAAATTGCTTCCCAAAGGGTTGGTTGAACCCAATCACTTTTATTTCAAACAAGATTTTATGGGTGATTATGCAGGGATTTTAATGAGATGTTTGGCTAAGAAATGATAGTACAAAATGTGACATTTATATTGTGCTAATCATAGCCTCTCCATCCACTGTCTTATTTCATCCTCACAACAACCATGTTAGACGGACATTTTATCCCCATTTGACAGATTAAATACTTTCCCATGGTCACATGGTTAGTTGAATGGCCAAACCACTGCTTGAACCACACCTGTCTGACTTCTGCGTATGAATTCCTTGTACAACCCTTCCCCCCCAAGTCATGTTGCCTCTAGCATTTTCAAGAACACAGTCCAAGGGACGATATACCTGAGATGTAGCTGAATCCTAGGAGCTATGAAGCTAGAAGCTGATTCTTTACAGATAACACTGTGATGTTGGTGAGAAAGTTGATTTCATAAAAAATACATTTTATTTCACAGTGAAATGAGTGATTCTTTATTAGCATATTCTGTCTATTTCCACCACCAGTACCTTAATTCAGATACTACTAACTTGCCTCGAACCACAAAATAGGCTAGACATTGTTGCCTCTTTCTGCAACCTCTCCACAATCCAGGGTGGAACAGTGCCAAATTGGGTCCCCTGGTTCATTTTCTGAAAACATGGGTTTTGAGAATATTATTCTTCATGATTGTAATCACCATAAAACCTTAATATAAATGTGGGTGTTGAAAGTTTCCTAAGACCCTAGATTAACTGCCCCACCAAAGATTCCTATCTGTATCATGTCCTTGGTACCTAGGAGTTTGCAATAGGATAGCAGCATGAGACAGTGTCTAAGTTTCCAAGGGTTGACTGAAGTAAGCCATCCTATCGAAGGGTGACCAGAGAGGAAAGGACCAATAGGGTGGGTTTAGGCAATTAGAGGCTGTATTGTCTGTCTAGTGGTTGGGAATCATTCCATGGGGTCAGACAGCTGCGGTTCAAATCCTGACTCTAAAATTTGTGGGTGATGTGACCTTGGTCCTTAACATCTCAAGCATCAGCAAAAGGGGGTGGGGGGTAAAAACAGTACCATCTCACAGGATTATTTTGAGAATTAAAGGAGAATTAAAGGAGCTAGGTAAGTGTTAGCTTCAATTCTATAGGATTGAGCCAGAATTGAGCAGTAAACTTCTGAGGTTAAACATTAAAATCAAATTCTCAGGGCCTGAGCAGGGGTATAAATAGAAATATAGGCAAGTTATGAGTTTAGCTGAGCTGGATTGGCTAAGGATGGGCAAGGAGCAAGAAGGAGGGTGTGCTCGGCAAAAGACGTGGCCAGGCTTGGAGCTTATTTTTTCATTTGGTTAGAGCATATGGCATAGGTGTGTTTAAGCTGTTGAAAGGTACAGAGTCAGAGCAAACATCATTCACAATTTATCACTACATCCATGCCCTACTCTGAACACTGTCCCCCATCCCCAACTTTCCCCTGCACACCACATTACCTATCTGTCCACCCATCTCTATGTAACTTACCTTCCTGGAATGCCTTCCCTTCACCAACCAAAATTCCCATCGGTTCTACAAGACCCAGAACAAATCTATTAGTAATCATCTATACAGCCTCTCCGGAGCCTCATTCTATCCCTCCCCCACCAGCTCCAGTGAGCCCTCCCTTGTTCATATTCCTCTGGCAATTATTCTTTTCACAATTCACTTGGCAATTAATCACATACTGTCTTATGATGCATTTACTGTTGTTGGCTTAAACAGATAAAAATATCTTCTATGCCTGTTTAACTTGTCACATGTGTCTGGCTTGCCTTTCTGAAGGCGAGTCCAACAGGGCAAGCCAGGAATCATTAATAGGGAATAGCTCCTTTCAAAAAGAGATAATAACAACCAGGTCTGTGTGCTCTTCAGACTCATTTTGCATGTCTTATTTCATTTGTTCCTCATACAACCCAGGGAGGTGCCTATTATTAGGATTTACTCCTTAGCTTAACACTCTTTATTGACTATAAGCACTAATGCAAAATCTGGCATTGAAAGGCCCCCTAGTCATATCAGATCAGTTGGACCGACATAAAAAAAAATAAGAACTCTTCGCAGTGAGTTCAGCTCTAATGCATGGACGTGGCCAGTTTGATGAGAAAGTGTGCAGATCAGCCTGAATAGAGATGCAGGTCAGCAGAACCACCACAAGACAGAGGTGGATTGGGGAGGTCCAGGGCAGATCTACTCAGCAGGCCCAATGTCATTTTGGAGAAACTGATATTTAATCCAACTTCGCTGTGTAATGATGTTTTATGCTACTTATGGTGGTTCTGTATATATTTTAATCTCTTTATTAAACTGTATAGAATTCATTCTGCCATGTAGGTTCAGGTTTCACTGACAGTCTTGCTGGTGTTACCTTCTCTATTGTGAAGAATCTCTCCAGTGGTTGATAAAGAGTGTCAACCCCCTCACTGATGTCTGCAATGCTCAGGTCACAAAATACATCTCCTAACAGATGCATCTGTGCAGAGCATGACTCCTGTTTATAGGGCCCACCAGTGAGCATACACAGACTTCACAGGCAGTGTCCTAGGAAGGCAGCTCCCACTAGCCTGACACAATCTCAGTGAGAATTCCATTCAAGGAAGACTGAATGGAATTCATGAAAACCAAAGTCTAAAGGCTATGGAGAGCTAAATTAAAAGCAGTGAAATGCTAGATTCAAACCCAGAGCTGAATTCGGGAACAAAGCCCCTGGTCTGTTCCCATCATTTTTTTTTAGGAAACATAAGATTCCATGGATGAGTTATGAGATCAACCAAGTCTGACTGAGAAAGGCTCTTCAGGAGAAAAGGGTTGGAGGCACAGGATTTGAACAACAGTCAGGGCTCATAGCAAAGGAAGAGAAAACAGTTCACATAGATCTTGGATGGTAAAGGGTGGGGTATATGCCATGGGCAAAGCTGCCAACTAAACTGCAGCCAAAAGCCAGGGCCAGTGACTATAATACTGAAGAGAAAATAATTGGCTTTGCAGATGGTAGACCCTGTGATAAGGAGAACGTGTGATACTATATTTGCTTGATCAGAATAACTCAGGAAAAGCCACCTGCTTTGCATTGGCGTTCCTCTGGTGTCTAAGCAGAAACGCCTCAGGGCTAAGAGAATTGCAGGAGAGATTTGTGTGACTCCAAGGATTACTTCCCCACATAGGAGAGCTGGGTGTGAATGGGGGTGGAGTGGAGTGGGCTCGCCCTGGTGTCCTGCTGACTTGAGTATCTGGAGTTTTTGTCTTACAGGGATTCTGGGTGCTGGAGGATGACTCTCTCTCAAAGATGGGGTAACAAGATTGCAGCAACATGCTGCATTAACCAGGGCTTGTAGGGACCCCGGAGGCTGGTAGGACCAACACTCCATTGTTATTTTATCTTGCCAGACTGACTCTCAAAAATTCCTGGGTGGGGAATGGTCTTGGGGTGAGGGACATACCAGCAGCCCAGGGCTGGGTGTGTAATGTTGAGAGAATCATGGTAGTTTTGGGGAAAGCCAGGGGACACATGACAGCCTTCACACGCTTGGACTCTCAAGGTGACGTTCACATTCTCTTCCTGGCTGGTGACATCTTTCATCTTTTCCGTGAGAGGAAGAAGCATTCTTTTAGCCCAGCTCTCAACCTCCTCAACCATTTGATGCTTCAAAGGTAACAACAATTAATGATGATTGTAACAGTTATGAGTCATTAATCCATCAATTAATAAATTAATCTCTTTCCTCATTCCACAAAGATTCTGAGGCGGGAGTTTATTAGTAACATTTATCATGAGAGAAAACGATGATGGCATTGCAAGAAGTCTGGACAAATGGTAATTGCGATCATGATTGTAATAGCTGTAAGTTAGTAGATCGATGCCAAGTACAATGACTCTTTGGAGAAAGAATTTATGTTAATTGATCAACGAGGAAAGAGCCAATCTGTAAGTGAGCAGGGATGACATAGGTGGAAGTTTGCCAGGGACAAAGACTGGCTGAAATGATTGTGAAATGAGATTATTATTTTGTTGAGTGCTTCAGTTCTGGGCAATGTGCTGTTTGCTGTATTTAACACCAGCTCATCTAATCCACAGATCAACCCCTGTTTTCAGGTGGGGAAACAGAGGCACCCTAAGAGTTGCAAATCCATCAAATCACCTTTGGGACTGTGAGCAAATCCTTCTCATGGTGCCATCTTCTTTATCCTTTGGATCGGATTTACCAAAGTCCCAAGTATGTGGTTGACTGGTTCTCTCTCCAGCTTTCTTGTGGCATTAAATGTGGGGTTTCAACCCCACAGAAAGAAGGCAGACTCCATCCAAGACCTCATGTGGCAACATCAAGGGATATACCTATCATATCTATATCCATATGACACTTCATCTTCTGCAAGAACCATTTACATTTATGACTGTATTTTATCCACACAATGAACTGTGAAGGGGTGAGTACTATTACCATCCCCATTTTATAAATCATAAATGGACATTTATTAGGCACCTACCACCTCCTAAGTCCTGGATAAGAGGCTTATTGTCTATGACAGCCCTGTGAACTATGGCTTATCTCCATTTACAGATGGAGAAACTTTGGCTCAGAGAGGGTAAGTAAAGTACCAAAGTCACCCCGTTGGCAAGTTGTGGTGTTGGGATTTAAACTGTTAGCCTTTCTTATCTAGAATTTAGGAGATGGTAAGTGCCCAATAAATGTTCATTCCTTTCTCCTGCTTTCTTTCCACTCTAATGCTAGAGGGCTGAGCCGGAACAAACACTAACTATGATACTAAGACTAACAGGAGAAAACTTACCGGTTCTAATTAGATCTTAAAAACATTTTAACAGTGGTGTCATATTAACCAGACGCTGTGTCTGCTAGCAATACTTACTGGGTTCAAGTGAGATTTTGTGTAGCAAAGGGTCTATACCTCTAATTGCTCAGAAAATTGTGTTCTATCAACATTACTAAGCAGAAGAGGGGGAAAAAGAGCCCTTCTTTGTCTTTTTCTTCAAGGAACACTGAGAGGGTCTAATTAGCATGCCTGGTGTCTCCGAAATTGAATTCAACCTAAGAGTATGCTATTAAAGGCTCCCACATTAGACAGGAAAGTAATTTGAAATGACTTAGCTATCTGCACAAACACCTTAATGTTACTCTAATGGGCTCAGAGAAAGGATGACATCAAATACAGTTAAAAGGAATTTAAGTTTAATTGCTGCCTAATAAAATTATTAGTACATTTTCCTAACCATAAAGACATTTCACAGTCACGGATAAGATTTGACAATTTTGATAAATGATCAAGCAGACCTCGCTGCCACAGGTCCTTGTTTATGTTGTTACAGTCTTTCCTTGAGAAAACGTTCACTGGGATGCCCACTAATTGCTGGTCTTTCCACATCTGGACTCATCTGGGGACTTGGTCTTTACCAAGAGAAGCCAAAGGATGCGAAGCTTTGCCGCTTACTTGGTAGGTGAGATGACGCCTTCGTGATGGAGATGGAAGTCGCTTCCACTTTTCGGGGAGCAGAATCTCCTAAGAGCCCTGGAGTGAGCTGACCTGATAAGGTCACTGCTAGTCCATATGATGTCTTTGGGAAAACTAGAAAAAGTAGCCCTTGTGGATGGTCAAATTAGAAAAAGGCATCGCTTTAGGGCAGCGGTTCTCAACCTGTGGGTCGCGACCCCTTTGGAGGTCAAATGACCCTTTCACAGGGGTCGCCTAAGACCATCGGAAAACACATATATAATTGCATATTGTTTTTGTGATTAATCACTATGATTTAATTATGTTCAATTTGTAACAATGAAATTGGGGGTCACCACAACATGAGGAACTGTATTAAAGGTTCACGGCATTAGGAAGGTTGAGAAGCACTGCTTTAGGGACATGCAGTTTGACAGTTGGAAAGGAAACTGGGTTTCAGCTCCCATTTGCCTCCTCAGCTGAGTGCTTTCGTGCACGACCGTGTATGGCCGTTGAGAGAAATGAGGACCCTGTCACTGAAGGCACTCAAGCAGAGGCAGGGTGACTGTCTGCTGGGAATGTGACGGAGTGGTTTCTAGCTCTGGGCGAGAACTTGGACTAAGTGACATGTGTTTGGAGATTTTACCTAATGGCTGATAGACAGAAGATTGGTCTTTCGCAAAGATGAAGTAGCCAGAAATAGAATTTAGTGTCAGACTCTGAAATCCTTGCTCATTGAGCCTTGGTGGGCTGTCTTCTACAGATCCCTATGAGATGATCTTAGCTTGAAAGTGAGTAAGTTCCCTTCATACACGCCTATTGAAATGTAATTAGAAAAGATTAGAGAACTTGGTAAGGTGAGTGAATAACTGTCAGAAACAATCTTGTATGAAAATAAGGACAGACACCAAGGGTATATAAGAGAGTTTAAGGCTGTTAGAGATGTAGGAGCAGAAGTATGAGAGTTAAAGAAGAGCATAGGTGTTTCTAGACCTTTCCAGAGACTCACAGTAACTTACAACCACCATTTTTTAGCTTTCCTGGTTGGCACATTATTGTGGAGCACACAAGACTTGGTTGGAAAGTTTATAAGGAGGACATTCTGAGAAAAGGGAAGTGTATGGAGGGCTACCTGCCCTGTTTATGGAATTCTGACTTAAGGGAGTGCCGAAGGCAGTGCCCCTAATTCTTCCTTGACCTTTCCAAACAAGTCTGTGCATGAGCAGACCCTTGGGTGTTTACTGGAATTCTTATGCTTAATCTTTTGGGTGTCCTTGCTTAAAAGACACTACAAACACATGTGTCCTCCCAATATTACTTACCTTGCTGATTGTATCTAAAAGATAAACTTTATCTCAAACAGCTGTTACAATAAAAGCCTAATGAGGCAGGCAACTGAGGCTGTCCAGTTCCTTTAGCCAGGCAGCCCCTTAGCCCTCTTTTTCTCAACAAACAGTTGAGTTGGAGTAATTCATTCATCCGTCACTCAGGGGCTGCTGGTCGGCGCCAATAGCACATGGCTAGAACTATTGCATTTCTAAGACCCCCCCTTGACTGTTCTAATTTTTTCCAGTTCAACATATTATTGTCCTTCTATTCAAAAGTAAGTGATTTAAAAAACAACCGATACATATAAATTTGATTTCATTGAAAACAGTCTCTATGAGAATTATCATTATAAAGAAACTTATAAATGAGGGGGAAAATATCCTTTGTCAGACCAAAAGTATAATTTTAGCAAATACAATAAGAGTCAAGAGTAGGGAGAGAGCTAACATGTACTGAACATGCCCTGTGCTGAGTGGGTTTTTGTTATTCTTCTCATTGTAGAAATTAGAAAACAGAGGTCACCCAGCATGTGCACAGAAGGGTGAGGTCTTGATCCCAGGTCCATGCGACCTCAAGGCCCTTGGTCCTCTCTGCTCTTTGCATTTACTTCCAGGAACAATCACTCATGTTCCAATCTGCTCTCATTTTCTTCATGCTGCCAAACCCCTTGAGGTCTTATTCTCTGCTAAGCTCTCTACTCAACTTGCCATTAAACTTTCAGAGGGGAAAACGTTATCACTTACTGTCTGGGAAGGTGGTTGGAGGAAATGGATGGGACCTGACTACTGCCTGATTCCTGCCATCAGCAGTGGAATCTGCATTGTCAAAAGAGGCTCCCAGCTGTTTAATGCTGAGCTCCAAAAAGACTAAACCACTACAGAGATGGAAATGACACATATTTCATCTCTTTGTAGTGGAAAATCCATCTGGTATAGCTTTCTTCCCCATGTGCTCGTGGCCTTTACACTCAATTGTGTAGGGAGTCTAGTTGAGAATTTTCTCAGATATGAAATCAGCCTTTGAACAGAAACCCCTTTTCTTCTGGAGTTTGTGTCTATAGAAGAGGTCATGACCCCAGTGATTTACTGCTGAGATCTACCGTGGGGCAAGCATGGGGCCAGCATGGGTACCATGTCTGACAACTGATACCTTGCCTAGAGCATATGGCTAGGGGGAGGGGACAGACTGAAGGGAAGTTTATTTCACTATGTAAGCTCATCATCTGGCTCATAACTAAAGAAATATTTTATTTATTTATTTATTCATAGATTGAGTCTACATATTATTTGAACCCTGTTGGGTACGAGGTGCTGGGGGAGACAAAAATTAATCAAATAATATCAAGACTTGTCCTTTCTGCCTTTGCAAAGTTCACACAGTCTGGGTGGGGAGGCAAATGTGAACAGCTCATTTGTTCCTTCAGCAGTGAGCACTTACAATGTGACAGTGCCTGGAGTTACAAAGAGAGGGCACCGTCCCTATGCTCAGGATCTCTCAGTCTGTTAGGGCATACAGACCATATATGTCAGGTCCAGGCAAAGCCAGGGCACTATGGGAACACAGTGGAGGGACATTTATATAAGGCAACTGCAATGGGGAGACCTCTTAGTCCAGATGCTGTGTTAGGATCTGAAGGAGTTACCAGATGAAATGAGTAGGGGAATGGACAGTACAAGGAAGAAGAACTGCTGGGGCAAAGACAGAAAAGGGTTGGGAAAGAGTGTGAAACATCTGTGGAAGATGTTTCAGTATTGCTGAAGCAAAGTGTGTGTGTGTGTTTGTGTGTTGAAGGACGGTGTGGTGAAGATGAAGGTAGAGGGGAAGGTGGGACTGAATTACACTGATTGTGATAAGTTATCTTGGAATCTTTGTGAAGCCACTGAAAGATTTTAAGCAGGAGATGTAGGGTAAACAACTCATCCTGGTTTGCCCAGGACAGTCCTTATTTTAAAACTCAAAGTCCCACATCCAGGGAACCTCTTCAGTCCTGGGCAAACTGGGATGGTTAATTACCTTACAGGGGAGAGACAGGAAAGCTCACTGTGGAAGCCTCATGGAGATGCAATGGAGGGGGTCAGATGGAAGACAGTCAGATCTGTAAAGAGACTATGGCATTAATTGAGGTGAGGGATTAAAAAAAACCCATGCATTAATCAAAGCAGTAGTAAGAACCAAGAGGAGTGAATAGATCTAACATAGGAGATAGCTCAACTGATATGGCTCAGTGGTTGAGCATCGACCTATGAACCAGGAGATCACAGTTTGATTCCTGGTTAGGGCACATGCTCAGGTTGTGTGCTCGATCTCCAATAGGGGGTATGCAGGAGGCAGCCGAAAGATGATTCTCTCTCATCATTGATGTTTCTATCTCTTACTCCCTCTTCCTCCATCTCTAAAATCAATAAAAATACATTTTAAAAAATA
This sequence comes from Myotis daubentonii, assembly GCF_963259705.1. Classification (NCBI taxonomy): domain Eukaryota; kingdom Metazoa; phylum Chordata; class Mammalia; order Chiroptera; family Vespertilionidae; genus Myotis; species Myotis daubentonii. The sequence goes on along the minus strand of NC_081848.1, from coordinate 52,530,684 downwards.
AATAAAATAGGAGGTAGAGACAACTAAACTTGATCATGCTTTTCACTTGGGTAGGGGGAGGAGAAAAGAACAAAGAATAATTTGAATCCTTGTTTTCTGACTTGTTTATCAATTAGCATCATAAAGAAGATTTTAAAAAATGCTACTGTTGGAAGTGCCAAAAGAGAAAGTAGTTATACCCACAATGCCCCTTCTATGAGTGGGCATCATCCTGAGTGCTTTATATAAAGTATCTCATTTACTATGCATAACAACTATGACCTAGGACAGTGGTCGGCAAACTCATTAGTCAACAGAGCCAAATATCAACAGTACAACGATTGAAATTTCTTTTGAGAGCCAAATTTTTTAAACTTAAAGTATATAGGTAGGTACATTGTTATTAACTTAATTAGGGTACTCTTAAGGCTTAGGAAGAGCCACACTCAAGGGGCCAAAGAGCCGCATGTGGCTTGAGAGCCACAGTTTGCCAACCACGGACCTAATTCTCCTCCCATGTACACATGAGAACACTGGGCCTCAGAGACCAAAGTAACTTGCCTAAGGCCAACACAGCACTGGCATTCCCTGTCAGATATGTCTCATCTAAGGTCTTCTGGTCTTTCAACCCCCACCCCTACACCACTCTGGCTGCAGGGCAGGGTAGAGGAAGCAGCAATTGAGCTGGGCTTTGCAGAAAGATGCCATTTATCCAAAAGGAAAAGGAGAGGAAAGGGAACAGCATGTGCCAGCATCCAAGAGCACGAATGAATATGGAGTGTTCTGGAAAACCCCAAAAATGTCTTTGGCTCTGGCTCTGTGGGACAATAAATAAGTACATCTGCATGTCAGAGTTGATTATTCTTGACCTTTTTATGCAAAACATCTGCAAATCTCATCTTAACCACTCAATGCATTTTAATTGCCCAAGTAAAATAAACAAAAATAAGCTGAATAATGCTTTCTTCATGGGTTCCAATCTGCTTGCAAATCCCAGTGGCTTTCCAGTATTTCCCAATATGGAGCTGACAGTTGTGGTGCAATAAACTGTGGAAAGGAGATCTGCACAAGTAGAGACCACCACACCCTGGATTTTATTTTCCTTTCAGGAGGTCTTTTCTTTCAGGACAATGAGCTGGAGTCAAAGTGTGGCCCTCTTGCAGATGTAATTAAAATGGAAGTGGCTCTCCTCTTCCGCAGTGAATCAAATCATTGAAATTAGTCATCATTGGGCCAGTCTAGCAGGCTGCCATGGTCTCTATAGGAAATGCACCTTAAGGTGTCTGCTGCAGCAGCTATACCTTAAAATCTATTGAGTGGTGGGATAAGATGAACCAGACACTTGCCACAATAGCAGAGGCGCTGGATAAAAGAGGGCTGTGTAATTACTAGTAACTTAACTTAAAATGGGGCTGGGGTGTCGTGTGGGTTGACACATTAGGGCTTTTTTTTTTTTTTTACAAGAATTATATGAATGGTTACCAACTCTAGTCGTGATTTATTTAGGCATTTATTGTATTTATTACTGAGTTCTTGTGTATGATGGAACAATCTTGGAAATATCTATTCTCATTTCCTTGAAGGGTATGTAACCATTGAATCCAAGGAATAATAAAAACAAAGCAGGCTGATTTCATTTCTTTTCCCACCAGTGGGGTGGAGGGAGGGATTGGTTGTAAGAGGAGAGCAAGTTTGTGTAGGATTCTGTGCTGTTTCTGACTTCTAAACCCTCATTTAATTGACGAAGTGTGTGTAGACCATAACCTATGAGAATAAATGACTCTTCTGCAGTCACTTGAGACCAAAATATGTGTGTTTTAAGACAGTGTAGTAAAGAAAAAGTCCGAGAATCCTTGAGGTAAATATACTTCACATAACAATGACCTTGAAAGGGAACAAGAAACACGTCTTTCAGTTTCTGAAATATGGTTGAAATTCTTACCTATGTCAATTAGGAATAGGTATGTAACTTAGGATGTATGTTTCACTGCATGTAGCTTAGGGTGTTGGAACCCTGCACTTTGCCAGGTTTGGATGGTCAGGGAAAATTTGGAGGATGAGAGAGAGGAAAGGCCAATTCCTAAAGAAAAGGAAAGTGGGCAGAGCTGATAGATGCTGACCAGAGAGTGGAGGGGAGGATGGAAGGAAAAATGGCAATGTGGGGAGTTGACCCCAGTCTGAGAAACAGGAAGGACTCATCACCAACTTCCAAGTTCCATGATGAGGGATGCAGTTAAGTGTGTTGGTGAAAATGTGATTTCTGAATTCTGATGATCTGGTCTTAAATTCTGAATCTACCATTACTATCTATAAACCTTTGGGCAAGTCATTCCACTCTTCTGAGTCTCAACTTCCTCAAGTATAAAACAAAGAATAATAGTATTACTTCATAGGGTTCTAAAGATTCAATGAGATGATTCATGTAAAGTGTTTAGCAGCCTGGCACTTGGTAACACACACAAAAGTTCACTGTTATTATTAGTAAACTTAGGTAATATTACAGATTGGGGAAGGAGCTATTTTCAATCATTCTGAAATCATGCCAGTGAACGCATATAAAGGATAAGAGGAATAGTGGCAAGGAAGGTGACTTCAAATAGACAAGATTTAACCCAGCCTGAGCAAAATGTACTGTACTCATCAGTAGCCCTGTAGAAGCATTCTTGACTACCTGCCACTTAACCTCCTTGCAGGTCTGACCACTGCTTGTTATTCCTCTCTAGTAAATGCTGACAGAGCCTACCCCATGCTGAATGCTCCAGCCATGTGCCATTCTTGGCTACAGCAGCACATTAATGCTTTTACAGGAGAGTTGTGTGTTTGCTAAGAATTAGTTGTGTATGTCCCCAAATTTCCTTATGTTAGCAATTCTTATACTGTCTTTACATAATTTAATTTTTTAAAAAAATATGTTTTTATTGATTTTAGAGAGAGGAAGGGAGAGGGAGAGAGATAGAAACATCAATGACGAGAGAAAATCATTGATTGGCTGCCTCTTGCACACCCCCTACTGGGGATCGAGCTCACAACCTGGGCATGTGCCCTTGACCAGAATCGAACCTGGGACCCTTCAGTCTGCAGGTTGATGCTCTATCCACTGAGCCAAACCGGCTAGGGCTAATTTTTTAAATGAATGAGTGATGAGTGAGAAATAGGAGGTGATGGTTTTGAAAGGACCCAATAAGGACAAGTTGGTAGACATATTGCATATAAGTGAGAACAGGATAACTGTCAAGGATTGGGGAAAGTTGTAAAAATCAGTGTTTCTGCACTCAGACTGCTTTGCAAGTATTTTGAAGTACTAGATCCACTTTCAAGAAACCTAAAGTAGAAATCAGGGATGGTGAATTTTTGGAGTGTTTTATATTTGACATACTCACGTATTACTTTTTATGGTTCCCTGCTTTAACAATTCTGTTTTAGGTTACAGTGCTCACTGCTGCTCCCAGTTGAGTTGGATTTGAGCTCATCTACCACATTAAACAGTTCTATCTACACACTGATTCATGCTCAATATATAACCAATATAGTTCATTTTATATATTTAGCAAACTCTTTATTATTTTAATTTAATCCCTTTTCAAAGGCATCAAGAAATTCTTTTATAATCTCTGATTCATCTCTAATGCCTCAAACACTGAAAAAAAGTGGCACAATTTCATGATATCTTAGAATCAATCAGAGTCCTACTAATTGACTACTGTTAATTCCTTATTTTTAATTAGTTAATTTTAATTTGTTTACTTTAAATTTATAGATGTTAAAATTTTTTTTAAGGGTTTGAGTATTTGGAAAAATCAAAGCCCAATTTTATTAGCATTTATTATGACATATTTAGCAAATTTGTCATTTACATGCACTGGCCATTAATAAGTCAGGAAGCAAAGTTCCAAGACAGGTTGAGTTCAAACTCAGGGGCAGATGGTTCCTTTGCAGTGGGGTCACGTGAGTGAGAAGCAGGACACAGAAAAAGAGTGCTTTGATTAGCAGGAGAGAGACTTGCATGCCGAGGAAAGCCTGCCAGTAAAAGTCCCAGAGCATTATAAGCCCCTTCTCCACTGCAGAACTTAGCCAAGGCACTAACATTGAAGAAAAAGTCACACCTGGTGCAATGCTGTATTTTCCAATATAAATTAGAAAAGGAAACAAACAGCAAATACAAACACAACAAATACAACGTAAGGGGGAGCTTTGAACAATTGCAGATAGAAAGACAGAGTTCTCCACATGATTAGTATTGATTCCAGAAAATGGAGTTGGGTTTCAAGACAAAGGATCAGAATGATGTTGGAGATACAGCTGTGTGTCGGGAGACAGAACCCAAACGCTTCAAGAAGAGATCATAGTTTCACCTCCAACAATGATGACTTAGCTTGTGTCAGACCAACAACCTACCAGGAACTGCTGGAAAAGATGGACAAAACAAAAGAAAACAACTTGGTTCAAAGCATTGGAGAGCTCTCAATGCAGCCAGAACTTGAAGGCCAAGACCCTAGAGACATGGAAATGCATAGAAGTGAGTCAGATACTCTGAGCTGCATTCCCCTTTAGGCACTGGATTTTTCATCAGCCATACATAAGAAACTAGAAGCTGAGCATAGCTGTTGGCAGTCTCACAGGACTCGGGAGAGCAAATGACTCGGGCTAAGATCTTGAAGAGAAAGGAAGGACAGAGAAGTGAGTCCAACACTCGGCATTGCTTTTCCTCCTGAGGCAATTGCTGATTTGTAAGAGTCACAGGATAGCGAGTTCGCCAATTTGAGTAGAAATTAGTAACTAAGAGCCCAAACAGAGCTTTCAGCAGCCTCAAAGTTTGAGAAGATTAATTGGAAGTCAGAACCATGAGGATGGAGACACTGGTAAGCTCTGCGGGCTTTCAGTTAGGACCCAGAAGAGCTGCACCTTTGGTGTAAGGGTGAACCATAAATAAAATAGCTCTCACAAAGCCTGACTGACAATCAGCTTCAAAACAGCCCAACCCAACATTTAATTAAAGTGATCTGCCCACCTCTAATGCCTGCGAGAAGTAGATGCTCTGTGAACGAAGAGAGGGTCATCCAGAGCTTTCACAATTTTTCATATACAATGTCTAGCACTCAATACAAAATTATCAGACATACCAGGAAACTGGATCAAGCAAAAAAAAAAAATATACTAGAAACACATCCACAGATGGTCCAGATATAGGTCTCAAACCTGGACTTAAACAAAAACTGTGATTAATATGTTCAAAGAAATGGGATCAAAATGGAGAATTTTAGCAATAAATTAGAATTTGTGGAAAAGAATCAAATGGAAATTCTAGAACTGATAAATATAATAACTGGAATTAAGAACTAAGATCAGCAGAAGAGAGAATTAGGGAATATCCAGACTAAAGTCTGGAGGGAAGAATGATGGAGAATATAGAAAAGAAAGCATGAAAAACATGAGAAACGATGGTAAAATTTAATATATGTGCAATTGGAGTCCTGGAAGGAGAGAGAAAACCGAGGCAGAACCAATCTTTGAAGAAATAATGGCCCAAATTGTCCAAAATTGACAAAGGTATCAGGCTGTGGATTCAAGAAGTGCTATAAGCCCTACACTGAATAAAGAAATAAAAACAAAACCACAGCTAAGTATGTAATGAAACTGCTGAAAACCAAAGACAAAGACTGAATCTTAAAAGCAGCTCTAGAAAAAGACATGTTATCTTCAAAAGAGCAAGTCAGGTTGACATGTGACTTCTCAAGGAAATGATGAAAGCCAGAGACAGAAGCACGATGAGGTCTGTAAAATACTGAGAGAAAATAATTGCCTGCTTATTTTTAAAAAATTCTTCAAGAGTGAAGACAAAAAAAGACATTTTCAGACAAATAAAGACTAAGCAAATTTTTGCCTGAAAATTCTCAACAGGAGCAATGCTAAAGGAGTTCTTCAGGTAGAAGGAAAGGTCCCTGAAGGAAAATAGAAATGCAGAAGAAAGGAAGAGCAACAGAAAGGCTAAGTACGTATATGGGTAATGCTAAAGGAATATTGACTGCACAAAACGATACTAATAATGTCTTGTAGGCTAACATTTGTAAAAGTTAATGATTTGGCAACAATAAGACTTAAGGTGTTAGTGAGGTGAGGAAAATTAAAGTGTTCTAAGATCCTTGGATTGTCCTGGATGTAGTAAAAGTACCTTAGATGTTAGTATACAGTGGGACCTTGACTTACGAATTTAATTCGTTCCGTGACGGACCTCGTAACTCAAATTATTCGTATGTCAAATCAATTTTCACCATTACAATGACACGTGATGCTGGGCTGATGTTGTGGCGTTCACTGTGACGTTCGCTGCGCCACCTAGTGGTGGGGTATCTGAAGCTGGCTCATAACCCGAATTTTAGCTCGCAACTCAAAGCAAAAAATCGGCTGAGAGACGGCTTGTATCTTGAAAAACTTGTTAGTCAGGACACTCGTAAGTCAAGGCCCCACTGTATTAGACTCTAGTAAGTCAGGATGCATGTTGGAAAAGAATGCATGTAGTGGAGACTGTAAAACTAATAAGCCAATGGAGATTGGAATCCTATATAATAAAAGCCTAATATGCAAATCGACCAAACAGGGGAATGACTGGTGGCTATGACATGCACTGACCACCAGGGGGTAGATGCTCAACACAGACGCTGCCCCCAGCCCGCAGGCCCCAGGCCAAACAAGGCAGGTGCCAGCGCCCCCCGCTTCCCCCCCCCCCCGATTGCCCCACTGGTTGCCCACAGAAGGAGGTGACCAGCAGCGGCAGCAGCGGGGCTGGTGAGTGGGTGGCACCAGGCTGGCCAAGGCGGGTGACAGCAGGAGCCCCACAGATGGGCCCTGATCACCGGCCAGGCCTAGGTACCTTACCCGTGCATGAATTTCATGCACTGGGCCTCTAGTAATAAAATAAAGCCCTACCCTAGGCCAGACACCTCCCCTGCAACAAACACTGCTGTTGTCTTATGCCCTGACCTGGAGGGCTTTGAAGTAACCTTTGACACCCTTCTTTATGGTAGGTTTGGATAATATATGTGTGTGTGTGTGTGTGTGTGTGTGTGTATATATATATATATATATATATATATATATATATATATATATTCTCACATTTGGGGTCACTAATCTTAATGTAGATAATTTGGAAGAATGACTTTTAAATGATCACCAAATCCATTTCAGAAAGAAAACATTTTGGGCATCAGTGTAGAGAAAAACCTCATATTAAAAGACCCAACCATGTTTGCAGTCATGATCCCAGATCAGCAGCTAGGTAAGTACACCTTCTATATTTGCACTGATTCTTGAATACATTCTGCAAGGAGTTCATTAAATTTTAAAGAATAAATTAATTTTGCTCCAGATAACACAGACATACCTGTCAGTGCTTCTTGGCTAAATGCATGCATAAATCCTAGGAAATACTTAATACTGACAAGCAAATAGTCTCCCCGCCAAAAAAATCCCAATAAGGATCTGACATGCTTCTGTGCATTTAAAGGCTATTTTGAAAAAGATCCCAGTTCCCCCACTGATACCCTAGAGAACTGCTCTCAGGAACTGCAGCTATCAATAAACATGCTGCCCATAACACAGATGGATCAATGCCCTGGGAATACCATTGGCTTGACAGTTAATAGGCTTTTGATTTTCTTTACCCATTGATTAATGAAGCAGTCATTTTGCTTTTGAATGGGAAGATAAATTAAGAAATACTGTAACTGGAGCCCAATGGGAAACAGACTGTAGTTTGGACAAACGATGGCAGGTATGGGCACAAAGGAGGTGGAACGGCTGACTTGGCTAAAGCAGTCCTCTGTCACGGAACCGAGGGCTAAAGTGTTCAACTGAACTCAACAGACACTTATCCTTGTATGATTAAGTCACAGGCAAAGCTCCACTGGGGTGTGGAAGGGGTGGGTTTCGGGCACAGCCGGCTCAGACTGACACGTTGTGTGCTTTCTTCCAGAGGCACATGCAGACATTCATAATACAGGGCAGGAAATGAGCCAATAGGGAAACGATGCTCTGGAAGACCCAAGAAGGCAGAAACAGTATGCATTTGGGGGACCAGGAAAGGCATCATGACAGGGTGGGCTATGGGAGGCTGGGTGGAATTTGGATGGATATAGATGGGGGAAGGAAAGCGCTTCTAGGGACAGAGAGCCAGCGCGGAGGAAAAGTAAAGAGCCAACGAAAAGAACTCAAATTCCAGGGCCACTGAAATTATTAGCTGTGCGACTTGGGTTAGTTACCTAACTTTTCTGGACTGTGGTTTTCTCGCCGGGTAAATGAAATCAATAATAACCACCTTTCCAGGGTGGTTGTTAAGATTCTTTGAAATCTGTAAGTCTGCAAAGAATCTATCATAGTGCCTGGACCAGGGCAGGCAATAGTGGAAGCTATAAAAAGGATAGCAAGACTTTGAAAGAACTATTGGCCTTCCTTTCCTGAAGCAAAGGCATTTTACTGCTTTTTGGGTTTTCTGCCTACCTGAACTCTGAGTAATTGAGCTCTTTCAAGGTAAGATCTGTCTTAATGCACCTTTATAGGCCTTCTGGCTTATCTCAGGGCAAGGCCCATAATAGGAGCACAGGAAACTGATGGAAAGAAAGAGGGAATGAGTATGTCCGCCCTACTCCATCTCCTAGCGCTCTCCCATCCCTTACAGTTTCATGAAGGTATTTCCCACCTCCATGCCCACTGGAGTGCCTTTCCCTTTTGTCTATCTACAAACTCTCTTCATCCTTTAAAATTCAGCTCATGACTTGGTGAGGTCATTCAAGACAGAGTTAGACGGCGCTGATACTTTCTCGTTAGTACTCCTGTGTAACCTTGTACAAAACTCTATCATGATGTACAGCTCAGCAGCTTGAAATTTCTTGCTGTTACATTTTCCTTAGTCCTCAAAGCCAGGCCTTAGAACAGTGATGGCGAACCTTTTGAGCTCGGCGTGTCAGCATTTTGAAAAACCCTAACTTAACTCTGGTGCCGTGTCACATATAGAAATTTTTTTGATCTTTGCAACCATAGTAAAACAAAGCCTTATATTTTTGATATTTATTTTATATATTTCAATGCCATTTAACAAAGAAAAATCAACCAAAAAATGAGTTCGCGTGTCACCTCTGACACGCGTGTCATAGGTTTGCCATCACTGCCTTAGAAGCTTTATTGCCCACATGGTATCAGGGGAGACGTTATAACGGGGGGGTGGGGGGGGGCAGAACTGGAGAAGGCAGCAGAGTCTCTCTCCATGAGACGGGGTTGTTATTTCTGTGGCTTGTTTCTATATTTCTATCCTAAAGAAAAATTGCTATGTTTACACAGTTATAGAACCATTGGAAGTGTGACTTATGGCTTTATAATTTCTGTAGCTAATTTCATATACGATGAAGTTTCAGAGACAATTTAATTCCTTTCCTCCTCTGAGACAAGAATTTTAAGTTGTTGCAGGGGAGTAAAGAGTGCATTATAACTTGGGGGGATGTTGTATTCTGTCTCCCACAAGGGATCTTATTCAATACGTGTCAATAATTATCTGCTGACTGAACCAATGCCCTGGACTCTGGTCACTGCTCTGTTCCTGCTGGTCTACCTGTAACCTTTGCAGCCTGGTATTCAAGGTCATTGATGAGCTGACCCCAACCTCCCTTTACAGGTCCATCCCCTACCCCTTTATGCTGTGCGTCTCTCACTGATGGCAAGCTGGGCCGCTGGGAGGGCGGTTCTTGGCTCCATGGGCTGGAAGAACTTGTTTGCACGGGGAATGTCAGGGTTACCTTTAGGAGAGTTTCAGGATGAGACAGCTAAGGAACTGCATAGATAGGACGGACATTCCAGAGACACTCTGACACGAGGTATGAAATGAACAACCCATCCTCAAAACAGACCTGAAGACCAAATGTAATGGTGCCGAGGGACACAGCTCTTGAGACAGCTACTCCATGCAGCCAAAGCGCATGCACTGGCTGCAATCCTAACATGCTCAGTTTGGGAGTCCCCATCCTCACATGAGGAAGGTGACAAGAAAAACTGCTACCCTGGTCCTGATGGTCCAGCAAGAGCAAGACAAGAAAAGAGCTAATATTTTTTGAGCATCAAAATATTGAGTTTAATATGCAGCTCATGAAACCTCACTTGCCGAGGCAGGGGAAAGTTCTGTCTGTGCTCAGTCAGCCCTGTTGCACTTGACTCCCCTAGTCCTGGTTGCTCTGTGTTGTACTCACCTATTTCTATGACAAATTTCCCCAAGAAATCAACAGCCCCTTAAGGATAAGTGATTTCCCAAATATGGTGTTTGACACAGGAATGAATGAATGAATGAAATCTATACTAGGTGCATACACCTTTTTACCACTAGATGGCAAATATTCACTGGAAAGTCTGGCACTAACGGGTCTCAGAAACAGCCCTGTGAAAATGACATAAGTTTTTCAGTAAACGGGGTAGTCCATACAGGGTGAGATTTTTCAGGGCTGCCTATTTCTCTTCTCTTTCAGCAGAGAGGAAACCAAGCACTGGAAGTCAGGAGTTCAGGCTGCAGATCTGTGCTGCCACTAGCATTTGGGCAAGTAACATATATTTCCTGAGCCCCTGTTTTCTCATCTAAAACAAACAAGCAAACACCAGACTGCGGTGACTTTAGATAAACACGTATTAACATCTATGGTACCTCAGACCCTGACTTGGGTGCTGGGGATAAAGACGTGACTCAGAAATGGTGCTTGTCTCCAAAAGAGTGCTTCTCAACTCTGAGGTGAAAGACCAGTGTATGCTGTCATTTAAAAAATATCCAATCTATTGCAGACTGTATTTTGGTAAAATATAATTAAAGTGTAATAGTAAAAACAATAAAAGAAAAAGTAAAATTCAAGTGCTGACATTTCTATTATTAGATCCGGGGACATTGTTAAGTTGCCATTTCTAAGTGCCTATTTTTAACTTCTGGACTTAGCACTTCACGGACTAGTTGCAAATGGCCTGTGGGCAGGCACCAGCCCACAGACCACACTCTGTGTAACACTCATGAGGGCGGCTCGCACCAGAGTCCCGTGAATATGGGACAATCCACAGACAAGGTTCTCTCTTCGGCGGGTATTAAACCCTGAAAGCCTGTAGACACACTGCCTGGTCGTTTCGAAGGTGGAGAGGGGGTGGTTGTGATCTCTCCTGGGGCCTTTCTGGAGAACGTTCTGGCCAGTCCTTTCTGATCCTTTAAGATATCAGACCTTCCAAGGCCAAGTGGCTGCCAACTACCAGAAGGGCCTTTGGGCGCCTTTCAGCCATTCCCATGCTGTCTGGACTTCCAAGCTCTTCCTGTTTGTGGCCTCACCCCTCAGACCTAAGCCAAGTACCAACGTTGCCTTTGCTTTCTTCCTGGCCACAATTCATACTCCTTCCCCGAGCAAACTGCTTTGGACCACCTGGATTATAAATCCCTGCCTCTGATCAGCCTGGCCCCTGGGACCAGGTCCTAACTGGGGGTTTGCAGGGCACACTGGCACCATATTGGCCTGACTCCGTGAGCAAAGTCTAGACAGCTCTGTTGGTCACTGGGATGAGAACATTCCACCAAGAACACATAATGTGTTTCCTCATGTGGTGTCTTCTAAAGATTCCCAAGCTTGGGTGTTTGGCTTACTTCAACTCTGAAATAATCAGTTTTTGAATAGATAACTGCAAAAACATGGCACAACATTCAAAGGGCACCAAAAGCAATATAATGGAGATCTCAACCCCTATTCGTATTCTTATGCACCCTTCAAGAGATGTATGCATACGTCTTCAAAAGATAATACAAATGGAACACACTATAAATATTCTGCTCACCTTCTCATTTTTAAAAATATGTTCTTATTGATTTCAGAGAGGAAGGGAGAGGGAGAGATAGAAACATCAAAGATGAGAGAATCATTGATTGGCTGCCTCCTGCACGCCCCCTACTTGGGATCTAGATGGAAACCTGGGCATGTGGCCTGAGCAGGAATCAACCATGATTCATGGGTCAATACTCAACCACTGAGTCAGAGAAATGTACCCTCCACAGAGTTGTATCCATCTGTGCTGCCACAACTGGCATATTGAAGTGTCTGTTTTCCTACATCTGTCAACTGTAGCTCTGTGAATGAATTTGCATTTCTGTAATTGTAAATAAAGTTGAGCATCTTTTAAACTATCTAAAAGCCACATAATTTCTTTTTCTGAGAACTTTCCATGTATTTTGATCATTTTTTTTCTATTGGTTTATTGGTCTTTTAAAATTGACACATAAGTGCTCTTTATATACTAAAGAACTTAGCCCTTTGGTGACTGTAAGAGCTACAAATATTTTTCTCCCACTTTGTCCTTCATCTTTAAAAACTTTAAGGAATCTTTCCCATAATTAAAAACTGGTTTTTAGCTTACTTTTATCAGTCTTTTCTTTTAGGGCCTCTGGATTGTGTAACATGCTTAGAAGGGACTTTGTTCTAGATTATAAAAATGATTCTCTCATGTTTTCTTCTAATGCTTTTACATCTTCATTTTCAAATATTTAAATCTTTTATATATTTGGAGTTTATTTTGGTTTAAGAATTGAGGTATGAAGCAAACTGGTTTTCTTGTGGCTTCCAGTTGTGTCATTATCATTTATTAAACAATCAATTTTCCCCCAACTGATTGAAGTTACACTTTTTTCATATACTTAATTTAAGATGAATTTGAGGCTATGACTCTGTCTATTCATGCTCTAGTTTCACACAGTTTTATTTAATGAAGTTTTAATATCTGGTTTAGCTAGTCTCTTCCCTACACCCCCCAAATCATTATTCTCTTTAAGCCATTTTCTGACTATTCTTGACTATGTAGCTCTTCCATAGAATTAGTCTGTATAATTAAAAACTTATTTGGCATTTTTGGGGGTAGCACTTGAAGTTTAAAAATTAAATTTGGGGTATTGGTCTTTTTGTAGTAGTCCATTTCTTATCAAAGTTTTCTTTGTTTATTTAAATAACATTCTTGTACATGTACAAATAGTACAAAAAGGCAGATGGTGAAATGTGGACACACATTTCAGTTCTAACCCTTGGTCTAGAGACAATTTCATAGAAACATTCTATGCATATAAAATTTTATATGTGCACATAATATTTTGACTCTCACCCACCTACCTTTTTTTCCCTACATGGCAGAAAGCTAGAGGTACTGTTTTGCTTTCCAGTATATACAGATCTGCCTTATCCCTCTTAATAGTTGCATGGCATTTAACTATATAAAAGCAGCCAGTCCTCTATTGATAAAATTTCTTCTTTCCATCTCTTATTTGTATAAGCAATGTTATAATAAATCTCCTTCCTCATACACCTTTGTGTGAGACTATTTCCAGAAGACAAATTCCTAAATAGAGAATTATTATGTTGAGGTATAAATAAAATGTTCAAACGGTAATGTAAATCTACTCAACACTGCATAAATGTACACTTACAAACAATTAAGATGATAGATATTGCATTCCGTGTTTTGCTACAATAAAACAAGAAAATGTACCATTTTGATAGCTATTGCCAAACTGCCCTCTACATCTTAAGGCAATTTATTAATTATTCCCCATTTACATTTGCCTTCGGTCTGCAATTTTTTGGCTCAGTTGCTGTAAAAATAGGTTCTTGTGTGAGTTAAGTGATCCATAAGTTTTGAATAAAATTGTCCCCCATTTCCCTCAGACAGAGATTCTCAGGAAAATTCCCCGATTTGGTGATGCTTCGGTGCAGAACTGGGGAGGCCAGAAACGGCTGGGAAGAGGCAGACCAGTTTTATGAAAGAACAGGCGTTACTGAATCGCTTTGGCTGCTTGTCCTACTGTGATTTTGATTTGTTTGAAGACTCAACTGAAAGCAAACAAGAGGTTTCATGGGACTCAAATCACACCTTCCAAATGATGTTCTAATTTCTGTCTCATGTCTGTGACTGAGAATCTTTAAGTCCTTTCCTACCCCATTCCTAGTATCATGTTGTTTCTATCAAACACAAGTGCCCACTTATATGTACTCCATGGAGTTAAACCTTGAATGAGATGGGGAAGGACAAAGGAGGATGGACAATGATGTTAATGTAACACAGATAAAACTGGGCACTCCTTGGGGCTGTATGCAGCAGTGTGACAAATCTAAAAAAAATGTATCCAATCTGACTCCAAGAAGCCTTGGAAAGTACTGTAGGTCTTTTTTTATTATTAATTTTAAAAAATTGATTCTAGAGAGGAAGGAAGGGGAGTGGGAAAAAGACGGAGAGAGAGAGAGAGATTATTGCCTCCGCATGTGCCCTGACTGGGGATTGAAGCCACAACACAGGTATGTGCCCCGACTGGGAATCTAATCCACAACCTTCAGGTGCACAGGTGATGCTCAACCACTGAGCCATACTGGCCAGGCTGGAACTTTATTTTAATAAGAGCTGGGGTGTGTGTGTGTGTGTGTGTGTGTGTGTGTGTGACTTTCTCAACCAGACAGGGCAGCATGTTATAGTCCATGGAAAACATCAGAAATAAGGCAGTGGTTTTCATTAGAGAAAAGTGAACAAAAGTTTAGAAAATCAATCAGGAAAAGTAAGTTTAGTAGACATATATATCTTCTCTAACTGTTTAAAGATGAGAAAAAAAATCTCAAAGCCTTTCTACCAGTTCCCAAAGTCTTATAAACTGTTTCAACTTTAAAGAAAAAGAACACTTGTTTATTTATTGATTAGTGGACCATAGGTGGTACAATCATCCTACTGGCTGGCTTATACGATCTGCCAAAGGCTTTCTGAAGATAAAACAAGCAATGCCTATATTAGGGTGCACCGTTATCTGACCTCTCACTGGCAGGGAAGCCTTGAATCCGAGAAACCTAAAATCTGGCGTGTTTTATTCTCGTGCATTTTTTTTCATGAGTGAGTGGCCATTCACAGCTCATGGTTTTATGCAAGAGACATTCATGGCTTGCTTGTGGATTAACCAATTCGGATGTTTGTTGAGCAACTACTAGGTATGAGAATGAATTAGGTGCTGGAGATATTTGGTGAGCATCTGGAAACACGAAAGACTGAGCTGATGCAGAAGGTTCTTCCTTTTGCTACAAACATAGAAATGCCAGACAGAATACAACAAGACAGATTTTAACAATACCTAACTGTGTTTAGAAAATGTCTAGATGCCAGGAATGGGGAAGAAAATCTACCCCAGGCCCATGAGCAGGAGCTGGTACATGGTGGCCTGTCTGGACTGTGGACCAGGACATGGGCCCTGGGGCTAGAGGTGGAGGGAATAAAGCCATGCGAGGAGAGAGGGAAAGATCTTGATGGGAGATGAGATGCAGGAAGACATTGCTGCATCAAGTTGGATATTTGAGAGCTACCCTGTTTATGAACAGGATACAAGAAAGCTCTCCATCAGTCACCAGGGAAGGTGGCAGGAAGCTTGGCCTCTGTCCAGACCCCTGAGTAAAATTCACTTTCAAAAAACGGAAGCCCTAGTCTCTCCCATGTATGAGTGCATAATCCATATTTATACTGGCCATGCAGTAGGGCCTTCCCCACTGATAAATGACATAAAAACTCAGGTGGACAGACCAAGATACAATGTCACCCTAAGGAGACACAGAGGACTTCCCCTGAAAAAAAAAGAAAAACACCACTAGAGATCATCAAACAACCCAAAACCAAATGAGGAAACTAGTGATGGGCAGAGAGAGAGAGAGAGAGAGCAAGTTCCATACAAAGGAACATTAGTCCTGAAGACCCCGAGATATTAGAATAATCCAAAGGAGGCAATTAGACATGTTTAAAATTGAAGAGGTAAAAGGAACCGTAATGCAACAGTAGGATGAGTATGAATAGAGGCCATATGGAAGGCCAACAGGTGCCTGCTTTCAGGGGACACCTAGCCTGCTTGGGAGGGGAGGAAACAGCGGTGAAGCCTGGGGGATTCAGAAAATGGCACGTCCAAGAGCGGTCACAGTCCAGTGTCTGCAGTTCCCCATCCGATGCGCAGATGCCCCTGAAGAAAGTATAATTTTTTAAAAATATATTTTATTGATTTTTTTACAGAGAGGAAGGGAGAGGGATAGAGAGTTAGAAACATCGATGAGAGAGAAACATCCATCAGCTGCCTCCTGCACACTCCCTACTGGGGAGGTGCCCGCAACCAAGGTACATGCCCCTGAAGGGAATCAAACCTGGGACCCTTGAGTCCGTAGGCCGACGCTCTATCCACTGAACCAAACCGGTTAGGGCGAAACTATAATTTTTAATAGTTACTTATGTATCTGCCTTCCACCCATTCTGTGAATATTTCATGCTGCGCCACACTCCCCGTCATTCCTCTTGCCACACCAGCCTTCTCTTAGATCTTCAGGCACAATAAGCCCAGTCCTGCTGCAGGGCTTTGCACATGCTGTTGTCACCATCTAGAGCAGGGGTGGGCAAACTTTTTGACTCGAGGGCCACAATGGGTTCTTAAACTGGACCGGAGGGCCGGAACAAAAGCATGGATGGAGTGTGTGTGAACTAATATAAATTCAAAGTAAACTTCATTACATAAAAGGGTACGGTCTTTTTTTTTTTTAGTTTTATTCATTTCAAACGGGCCGGATCCGGCCCGAGGGCCGTAGTTTGCCCACGGCTGAGGAGAATCTCTCCCTTCTGCTTTTCTTTGGGGTCTCAGCTTCATGGCCACTCCTCAGGAAGACCTCCTCTGACCACCTATCTAAAAAGGCCCCTCTCTACCACTGTCCTCTATGTCACCCCTGTTCCTTCGCACTTATAATTTACAATTACTTATTTTTTCCTTGGTCTCCCCTGTTAGAATGTAGACGCCATGAAGGCAGGAAATAAACTGTCACATCATCTCTAAAGACTGGCATTTAGCAGATGTTCAATACATTTATTGAATAAGTAAATTAATACACTTAATTGGGGGTGTGGTAAGACCTGATTCATGTTTTATAAAGTGGCCTGGGACCTAGAGATTTACCTCCAACAATAGCTACTGTGATTAATACCTATGATTACAATTTTCTACTACTAATAGGATTATTAGTTTGTTCATTTGTTTGAAAGCCATCAGCATAAGATTTACTTCCAACTATATCTACTATGAATAATAGGAAGAGGACTGGAGGCAGGGAGATCGGGAGGCTAGTGCAAGAATTTAGGCAAGAGATGAGGATGGCTTAGACGGGGGGCAGTGCTGATGAGGGAGTCGACTGAATGAATTTAAGAGAGAAGGCAGAAGTTGGGGTAGGGGGAGAATCTGATGCCTAGGTTTCTAGGAAGGATAACATGGTGAGTAGGGCACCAGATTTGGGCCAGCAGCCAGCAGAAAACCAGTCAATCAGTCAGTACACATGCTATAAATGTGCACTTGATAAAGTCGAAATGGTCTTAGTGTAACATCTTCATTACCATGAGTACACATCAGCTCACTTTCTGTTCCCGGGTCTACCTACAGGTGTGATCTACCATTTTCTACCGCCACCACCTGCCTTGTGTTGCCCCTTTGTGACCTGCCAGGCTAATGCACAGTGCCCACCAGAGCACATTTGCCTCCATCTCCCCCTAAGAAGTGTGCCCTGTGCCCTTCCCCCCTCTCT